>NC_036461.1:18908092-19226542 GCF_002775205.1 Xiphophorus maculatus
GCCTAATCAGTGCTGTTCCTCTGTTATTGATCATTTCATACACAAACAGCTGTTAAGTACATAAAATGCTGACAAGAAAAAAAAATTCCCCACATCGTTTTTACGCCCCCTCTACTGCAGCGCCCCTATGCGTTGCATACACTGCATAGCCACCTTTTGCGCCACTGGTCAAGGCCCTGCATGTTTTAGGTGCTTCCCTGTTCAGCACACCTGATTTCAATGGATGGCTGATTAACAAGGTTTTACTGAACTGCAATAATCTGAATCAGGTGTGTTAAAGCAGGGAGACATTTAAAACATGCAGGGCAACATTCCTTGAAGACCAGTGTTGGAAAACACTGCAATAGCGCACCAAACTTCAATGGAACTGTGTAACTGCAAAACTATTCTTTCTTACTACAAAGTTAATATTTAGGATCCATATTGAACTGCAGTCACATTGGTGCTATTCTTACAGTGGTCCACAAAAGTCAATCCCAATCTGGCCCTCTGACCCCCACCTACCCTCACCATGGCTCTTCAAGGACTGAGAGGTGAATTAGTGGTGGTTAAGCTTTAGGAAGAGAGGAGGTGGAAAAGGAAGAGAGGCAGGACAGGGTGATGCCACGCCTTCTGCGCTATTCAGGGCCCAGAACCTGGGGCAAAGTGTGAGAATTGGAGCTGTTCAGAGGTGGGGCTGTGACCCTCACTATGTGGTCTGCATGGATTTACATATGAAATCTGGACATTGATCTGGCTTTAGCTTGAAGGTCTCATCAAAATCAAAGAAAATAGTAGCACCACGACTTTATAATAAAGACAAATTTCCATCTTTTTCACATTATTAATGGATAACAGATCAAAATGTTGGCTCTTGGTTTCCACCAATTTTCTGTACTTGAAGCTGATTTTAAAAGCACTGATATTTTATTGAAGAAACCTAAAAACCTTCAAGTCATTTAGGAAAACAGATGCAAAAAGATTAAGTCAAATTTCTGAATGAGGTTTTGCTCTTCTCTTCTTTGCAGCTACAACAGTGGCATCTGTGTTGATGGTGTGAATTGGTTCCGCTGCGAGTGTGCGTCAGGATTTGCTGGACCAGATTGCCGCATCAGTGAGTGCATGGGAACCGAAGGGAGCTGGAGGCTGGGGTCAGGTGGGCTGGAGCGTTAGGAAGGGGGTCAGAGGTGAAGGGCCTTGGTAGGGGAGCCTGAGCCGATTGTTTCTGGGTGACAGATTTGAAAGCCTTTTAGGAAAATGGTCTTAACCTTTCCCCTCTGTGCTGAGCCGAGGTCAGAGCTTGTGTTGGTTGGGCACTCTCATGACGTCTCTGACTGGAAAGCTTTTCAGAGAAGATTTTGCAGAATCTCCAAATCTCCATTTGGAGATTTTGCAGAATCTCCAAATCTCCATTTGGAGATTTTGGGACCAAACGGTGATCAAATTGAAAGAAAATAATCTCCTTAAAGATTTTCAAATGAACATTAAAATACACACAAGGTTCAGGTTTTTACAGCCTAGTATTTGACCTTCTACAAATGTAGAGTTTGACTTGTTTTACTTGATCAAAACACTATTAGTTCTTCTAAGTTTAAAATTCAATTCTAATCCTGAGCTTATGTCTTTAAAAACAACATTTCATATGTCTGTGAATGTTCTATATACTTGTTTCCATAGATATAAATGAGTGTCAGTCGTCTCCCTGTGCTGAAGGCTCTACATGCATAGATGAGATCAGTGCCTACCGTTGTGTCTGCCCTCCTGGACAAGCTGGACCTCAGTGTCAGCAGTGTAAGTTAAATACAAATAAATTGTTTGTTTATTAATTTAAAATTAAGGCTAAAAACTAGTGATGAGATATTGCAGTATCTGTGATTAATGAATTGGATTTTTATGAAGAAGTACAATCCCAAGCAACATTCTCAATTCAAAAGAACATTTTGCTGCTGAATTATTAAATACAAATATAAATATAGAAATATAAATATTAAATACAATACAAATACAATAAATAAGCATATGAGCTCAACATTATGTATTTCATGTCTTTATCATGTTCTTCACATTTTTCAAGCATCAGATTGGTACAGTGTCGTTCAGATTTCCAGTGTTTCAAGAACTCCTGATCATTCATAGAACATCTACAAGAAAATGAACCCTGGGCACTGACATTAGCATTAGCTGCTACATGTTTAGCATTGAGATGCTATTTTATGAATAGCTTCACTGATGGGCTAACTCTTTTTAGCACAACTTATACACAACAATAGTCTTTTCCAGCGTCCCATCAGATCGGTTCAGAAGCAGAAACAAACCTCCAGTGGGCTCACAGATACAAAAGTTTTGGTTGTGGTACCAATGTAAAAAAAAAAAAAAAAGCAAGTAATTCAGTTAAAATATTTAACATGTTTTACAATATTTTTTGGACTACTTCGCTACTTTTTTCCAACTCTTTGGAAAAACGTGTTGGAAAAGTGTTTTCCCAATGCTTTCCAACGCTTTGAATGCGGCTTTTCTGTGGATTTTTCTTCAACTGCCTGGGGGCTCTTTAGCAGGAAGTGAATCATTGGAAGTCAAAATTGGAAATCAAAGAAGAGAGTGCTGCTTTTCATTTAGAACAAGTACATGCAAGCAGCAGGCATGACTGGGAAATTTCTTCAAACTCATAGCCCCTCTTCATGGAAACAACACGAAGAAGTTCACATGATGCCACTTTTAGGTTGAAGGCTATCGATCTGTCAGTACAGATTTTTATTTTTATTTTTTTATCCAGTTATATTGGGCTGGCCCATTTGCTTAGAGTTGCCTTTGGCTAATAATAACTGGAATATAAATAAATACTGGTCTGGATTGCAACTTTTCATTACTTTTTTGAGTCTTCTGTAATATTTCTCTTTTTTTTATTTACTTTAACTTTATTGCTGCTAAAATGTGCTCTACAAATAAACATGACTTTTCTCGCCACTGAAGTTTCATAGTAAGGCTGCCTTCACAGGATTTGGTATGATACAGGTAGAACGTAGATGTTCTTGCAGATCCTTGGTAAGGTTTTGGTGAGGTTTTCCATACTTTTGCAGCAGGGTTGTTTATGAAGCTTTGTGATATTCCCAAGCTCTAAAAGAAAGTTATTGTGAAATTACAATATAGATTGATTATTTTAAAGAAGTTCATCTTTGATAATCATTTATAGTGAGTTGCATCTTAATAAAGCTGCCTTTTACCTTTTCAGTCATGGGACTTGGAAAGTCATGCCGCCATGCTGGCCTGCAGTATCCTCACAGCAGTCACTGGGAGGAGGATTGTAACGCCTGTCAGTGTGTCAATGGCGAAGTTCACTGTTCCAAGGTTTCACTGATGAATTAAAGATTTTTTTCACATATATAAGCTGAGAGCAATTACTGATCCACTTTAAATATTTGAGGCATGTACTAAATCCCTCTAACTGTCCACTTCCAGGTGAAGTGCGGCCGTCGCCCCTGCGTCCTCCCAAATGCTGTTTTGCCTTCAGTCACCAGCCATCAGCCCTGTCCTGGAGGCCTTGAGTGTGTGAAGCATCCGCTCCTCACATGCCTGTCTCCACCATGTCATCAGTGGGGCGTGTGCTCAACACCTGACCCTCCCACTCCTACCCAGCATACCCAGTGTGAGCCCCATAGTGGCTACCTGGACAACAGATGTGCTCACATCACTCTCATCTTTAACAGGGACAAAGTGCCACAGGTACTCATACGTAGAGGTGTTAGATGTTTTGGAAAGCATTAATCAGAGAAACACCCAGTAGACAAGGATTGTCAAAATAATCTATATTGAGACATAATTAATGCTGAAAATATAAATTACTCCAAGGTACTCATCAAAACAGATATAAACTGAACCATTTTCAAGATATTGCCCTTCTTCAGACACCAGCACTGCAATAACAGAGATCCTTAGAGTCTCCTTTCCCTACTAGAGGTTCACCTGCAGATTTAAGGCTCAGAATAAAACTAGTGGTGTCCCGGTACCAGTGTCAAGTACGCCTACCTGTACTCATAAAAGCAAACCGATACTCCTGACACACTGTTCTGCTGGACTTTCCTCCTGTGGTTCACTATGGTGAAGAGGCTAAACCACACTCCATACCAGGTGGCGATGGTAATACATCAATAAGTTATTTGCCGATTCTCCAAAAAAACAGAGAAGTTAGACAGTGGAAGGGGCGAAAATGTCCATAGATTTCTAGCAAAGGTTGCACTACACTTTCGTCGTACATCATTGTAAAAATTGGTGGAAAAAGAAATCATGTCATAATCTAATTTTACCATGAATTTTTAAAATGATAACATAATTTAATTGCATTTAATTTTCATTAAATTAAACGCAATTTAATTAAATTAAATGGAATCTGAACAGATAATCCTCATCATGTTACCATCAAACTGAATACATTTAACTTTTTCTGCAGTGACAAAGTTTTGAAATCAGGTAACATTTCACCAACTGAAGTGATCAGAAGTCGGCAAGACTCTCTGAGTGGTACCTGATCTAGCAAACACTCCCCTCAGCAGTGGTTCAGCTGCCAGACGCTCTTCAAGTCTCTGGTCCGTAACTCTTCAACGCGCCGCTGTTTGCTCTCAGATACTCTGTTGGAAATTCTTGTTATATTGATTGATTTAGTGACCTCAGTCATGTTCTCTGTTTGTGAATTTGAGATCATGTGTGTGTAATTACATAGGATATAAGCAGACTTCTCTCTGTGCTTGGTTAAGCCGTCAAGCGGGGCGAAACCCAACCTTTTATTTTAATCAAGCTTTTACTGCTTTCGTTCTTAGACCATCATTAGAGTAAGCAGCGTAACTTCTAACTTTATAGATTTTATCATCTCTGATGTGTGATTAATTGGAGTGGAACGTGGAGCTGTTGTGCAATTATTTTGCTGCGCACTGCGCTTGTTAGTCTGATGGACATCTGCTCTTTGATTTCTTCCCTTCTTCTATGCCATAAGCTACCTACTCCTCTATTTATAGCAAGTCACAAGTTGATCATGTATTCTCTTTTAGTCTTCTCTGTGTATTTAGTGTCAGTTTATAAAATGCACCATAAAAGCCCGACCCACCATCAGGCTAATAATTTTGGCTCGACTGACACGGATATCCTAATCTGAAACCACTGTAATTTAGACATTTTGACAATGTTATTACTAATTTACCTACTTTGTGGGCGTGTGTGTGTGTGTGGCAGGGCACTGCTGTAGAGAACATCTGCTCTGAGCTGAGGTACCTCCCTGTGACTCGGATGCTGGCTGTGGACCGAGAACTGATCATCCTCTGTGACTTGTCCTACTATACAAGAAATGCTGTGGAGGTTGCCATGGTAATTACTACACATACTTACCTTAGCACTTATATTTTCACTATTCAGCCAAATATGAGATGTTTGTTAAAATGATTCGTATGTAAGCTTTATAATGACTGCCCAAAAAAGACATATGAATTTTACATTTTAAACTTGAGATGCACCAAACAGAATCAAGTGACCAAATTGGCTAGTTTGTGTTTTAAGTTCCAACCTTTTGATGCTAATTTATCTATAAAATCAACACTAATATAAGATTAGTCTTCAAATAAATTCTTTCCATCCTTCCTACTCCAGTGGTGGTATTTTTTCCATTTGTGTTGTGGCAGCAGAAGCAGCAGTATACAATCTGTGTATGAGAGCAGTTACAGTGAAACAGGACTTAGTTATAATCAATTAGCACAGGTAGCACAGCTGGCTAAATGTGGATTCTGAACTTACTTAAATAAGCACAGGGATAAAATAAATGTACAATGTCCTACTTTTACTATTCTTTTTAAACAAACATTGCTTAGCTTACCACTAAATAATTTTCAGATAAATGAGAGCAAACATTAGAGCAAGTCTTGATGTCCATCCATCCATTTTCTAACACCCTTGTCCCCAGTGGGGTCAGGAGGGGTGCTGGTGTCTATCTCCAGCTAACATTTTGGGCAAGAGGTGGGGTCACCCTGGACAGGTCGCCAGTCTGTCCGGGGTGTTGATGTCATCCTCCTTTAATTAGATTTACAAAAACAAAAAGAAATAAGAGCAACAGTAAGGAGAATAAATTTAGTTTCAGCAACTTCTGGATGAAATGTCTATATTGCTTGGAAACACCTTAGAAAGTAAAATGTCACATCTCTGACATGTTCTCTTTTTTCTCCTTAGAATCATTGCTTCTTAGCAATTGCACCAATCACAGATTTTGTAGATCTGCTGATACAGATTTTGTCTCTAAGAATTATGAATAACAAAAGACTTATTTTTGTTTTCATTATAAAAACAGAAATGTGTCAGCATAAGTTATTTTTGTAAAATAAAGCAATGTTTTTGTTCAAAAACTAGCCAGATAGAAGCTTTTCTGTCGCGACTTGTCAGTCATTATGCATATCAGAAGAACCTTACTGTAATAGGTTCAACTACCTGTTCTCTGCTGAAGTCTCACCATGTGTGAGCAGCAGCTGGAAAAAAAAGCAGTCTTTACACCACAGTAGGAAACCTTGCTGCTTTTCTTTGAGTTTTCTTTATTCAGCAGCAACTTCCAAACTGAGGAGCACAAATCATTCATCAGCTGGTCACCAATTACAACTAGTAAAATCCGATTCCAGCCAGCAACAGATTTCCAGTGCATCTCTGTTTTTTTGTTTACTGTTATGTATTTTTCTCCTTGTCCATCTGTCTTGACCACCTAGACTTGAGAGAAATCAGCAATTTTGGAGCTTAACGCACTTAAACAGGGGATTAGCTCTGATGATAGGAAGGCAGCTTTGAGAAGCTGATGTAGGAAAGGGAGTGGTGAGCCTGATCCACTGCAAGGTTTTACAAAAAACACAACAGATAGATGAATACTCATGGTTGATGTGGGCTCCTGTTGCACCAGAATGTTAGCAGTTTTAGGCTTCTTTTAATAAGTAACTACAAGCCAGTTTATGTCAAATGCCTGTTCAGTAGATAGGGGAATGGTGAACAGACATTTTTTATGAAGGTTTATGTAATATATAAATTAAATCAAATATTTTCACTCAAACCCTAGCCAGATTTAGATTTTGCATTATTTTCTTGGTTCTCTTATTGAAAATAATACAGGCAATTATTCTTTTTTATTTACATTTGTACAAAAAAATTGAAGTCCAAAATTGTTCATATCTTTCTTGGCTATAGCAATAATAAAATGCTTAATTGCTCACAGTTTGTCTCAACTAAAATCTCTGTAGTTCAGAAGGTCTTCTTGCTATCTCCCCATAAACTCTCTGACAAGTTGAAGTCGGGATTCTGGCTAGGCCAATCCAAACGTATTATTTCACTGCATTAGTAGTTTTAGCCTTTGCTGCCCCATGCAGCCCCATTTTCAATATCTTTACTCTATGTGTGATTCCTAGTTTCTTCAGTACATTGTAAAAATCTTGTCTTGTTTTGATGAACCCAGTATTCATCAAACACTGGCTTTGACGAACATTGGATCAAATTGAATGTATGGCTACACAGCTAGCTGCAGCACATCCCGATGCAGTGACGACTGTGTAAAATTCAGTCAATAAGCTCTGGTATACAACACTACAACCTCTATTAATGAGCATGTTGCTGTAATGTTAAAATCCCTTATTATCAGTTTGTATTACTAACATCAGTAACAGTTAGCCTGCTCACTGAACAGGAACACTGTTAAGTTATCTGTGTTTTTTCTCTGCTATTTGAAAATAGAAACAGCAAATCCTTTTGGTTTCTTTCTTCCCAGTAGATTCTTGGTGTTTATATTGAACCCAGTGTCAGTCTATGTCAGATAGTAAGCCAGATCAGCAGGGTTTAGAGGTGAGGGAATGAACTGCTAATTTCCTGAAGAGAAATAAAGAATGCTGTTTTATACCCGATCAAACAAAGAGCACAGCCACTCTTTTCTCTATTGCTTGGATCCATTCAACTACACAACACTAAGCTAATCCTCCTTGTTCTCCATAGCGGTTTTACCCACAGCACCTTATTAGGCAATTAACTCCACCTATGTTCTCAACAGGGGATGGAAAGAGCTCCAAAACATGCCAGATGTCAGGAGTAGAATCTCCTCTGTTCAGACAGATGAATGTGATTTTTCTTCTCTTCTTCTGTTTCTCTTTGTTGTATTACATATCCTCTGGTAAAATGTTGACCATTTTAAAGTAGGCTTGTGTTTACACACTAATTATGTTTACACAACGTTTTTTTTGTTCCAGCAGAAAATATTCCTGAACTAGGGCTTATGTTTTTTTTGGGGGGGGGGGTGACTGCTACAATCAAAAATTAAACTATTTATGGAAAGTTAACTATTCCATAAATAATTAACTTTTTTTCAATGTGATCAACTAGATTCTAAACAAGATTGAACAAGATTTAATTTGAATTAAGTTGGTTTCCAATGTGAAGACAAGTTACAAACCACTAATTAAACCCCATTTAATTATTGGTTGGGACAATAAACAGGGATATTTCCTAAGAGCAATTTTGGAGGTGTTGGCAAAATGTGTTGGCAAACCTTTACAATTTAAGAATTTTTAAGTCTCTAAATAAAAGGTTTTAATGAGTAACTCCACTTAATAGAATTCCTTATAAACATTGATTTTATCCAGTAGGTAGAAATAATTAATATCTGGTAAGTATCATAACTTAAACTTAACACTCAAAGCACCATGATTTTTATAGAGAAATACTAACGGTAAAGACTGAACATTGGAGATGGTAAGAAATAAAAGCATACTTTCTTTTTTCTATCTACCATCAGCTCCTCTGCTCTCAGCTCTCACATTTCGAGTGGCTGTCAGTCACCCATTTAAAGCTTATGTTAATGAGAAGACTTTGAGAGGGGAAAATATAATTGAAATATTTGTTACCTTCGACAAAAAAGGCTTGAGTCTATCAAAGCAGAACTAGAATCAAGTACGGAGAAGCAGCATTCAGCTTCTAGGCACTACAAATCTGGAACAAACTTCTGGAAAATTGTTTAACAACTGAAACACTGAGTTCCTTTAAATCTAGACTAAAAACCTATCTGCTGAGAGTTGCTTTTAAACAATAGTAAATGAAACACTAACCAACATTTGATGCGGAATGACAGCACTTGGCAAAATATAATGTTTCAATTGATGACTTTTTTTTGTCAACAGAAATGTGATATAATGTCCTTAATGATGTAAAGTACTTTGAATTGCATTGTTGCTAAAATGTGCTATACAAATAAACTTGATTGAAAGCAATGTAGCCAGTTTTGCTAGATTTGATTTACAAGGAATAATGAGGCTGTTTATTGTGATTCAGCCCAAGTAATGAAATGTACAAACTATGGTCTGATTTCTATTGTTAATATGTCTCATTCTATTGTGACTCAGCAGTGAAAGTAAATAAAATGTGTTACATCCCTTTTGCTTAAAAGTGGACATATCATGCTCTTAAATCCTTCCTGTTCACATGTAAATCACTCACTTTATGGTCTATTTAAGATAGAACTTCTTTGGTGTGAATTCCTGGTTATTGCAGCTCCACAGACCCTCCTTTATCTCTGCTCTGAGGTTCTTTTTAGAGCAACTCGTTTTGCTGCTGTCTTTTGAGACATGCCTCGCCCCCTTCCAGGTAGCAGAACTTTCCACTCCACCCCGGTCGGCCATGTTTGTAGTTTAATAGCAGCGATGCAATTATCTACCAACAGAGAAACATTTTATTCCCAAGTGATTTTACTTTTTATAGATATATGTTTGAGTAAAATGGACATTGTTCTTTCATTCTATGACATGTCTCCAAAATTCCAAGCAAAAATTTAGTATTTATTTGCAGAAAATGAGAAATGGTCAAAATAATGAAAAAAATGCAGTGCTTTCAGACTTCAAATAATGCAAAGAAAACAAGTTCATATTCATTTAGAAACAACAAAACTAATGTCTTAACTCAGGAAGAGTTGAGAAATCAAATTGGTTTTCATGGTTATTCCACCATGAGTAACCATCATTTGATGGTTATTCATCAAATGACCAATGACCACTGACCATTGGTCATTTATTCAGTCCAATGACTGCATAAAAATGATGAAATTCAATAATTACACCCAAGTTATTAAAAACTGTTTCATGTCTTTCTTTATGTCTCCTTCTCTGCAGTCTTTTGAAATGGATGGACAATTGAAGGACAGTGACTGTGGCTATATCCAGAATGCAGCAGCTGCCATTACTAGTGCATTGTCCAAATACCACAACAGCACCATCCTTCAAGCTGTAGTGGAGGCCAGGGTGGAGATGCAGGCTGAATGTCGAGCTGAAGGTGAGTCCAACTTTAATGGCAAAACTGATTTTTTTCCTCATTCTGCTCTTTATCAAAGCCAGCAACTGGGTTGTGGAAGAGTATTCTGTATAAGCCACAGGTCCTGGGTGTTATAGAAATCAAAGATAAAATGATTCTTGGTGGAAGATTAATGGTGATGTGATATTTTGAAAATAGGAAAAAACATGGAAAAACAAAAAACTGTGAACCCAGTACTGTGATATGTACCAAACCATTAATAGAAACACTTACATGATTGTAATTAGAAGTTTAATGTGTGAATAGCTGCTTCATTGACTTACTGACAATTCAACAATAATTTCACTCTCTGGCTGCAACTCTAATGACTTCGCTGACAAAGCTAGCTTATTAACCACTGTGGTAGAATGACATTTTTCCTGTCAGTGTGAGGAGCTATCCACCAGCTCTCTGCATAGTGAAAAAGGTGATATGAGCTGTTTGTTTTCAATGGGCATATTAGGAAACATTTTTAAGAAACAGTATGTCGAAATTAGTAATCAGAAGAAGTAATGAAAGAGCTTTAAACATTGACTATACCTGTTGGTTAAAAATTACGTAACTTGGAGCATTTTAGATGTTGGAATTCTCTTTTGAATTCTGTGAGAAGTTGGAATCTGAATCACAAAAGTTTCTTCTACTAAAGACTTTTATAAGTTCTTCCATAACACAGTCAACCGATAAAGTCTGATGAAATTTGACTCTTTCACTAGAAGAAATGTCAGCTGGCTTGTAACAATTCTTTTATTAAGCTAAACAGTTATGCTTGCTACTGTAAAATATGTTTTTGCTATACTAAACGGCAATAGAGGAAATTGTGAATTTAAACAAAAATACACACTTGAATGCATTAATATTTTATGTTTTAAGTGTGCTGTTTTAGTTAAATTCTGAAATTAAGCTCTGTATTTTTTTTCCATTGATGAAAATAATGCATTTACATATATTTGAAACTTGAACAGACAACTTATTTATTTGATTTAAAAATGTTTTTTGTTTTTAAATGGTTTTTTTTGTTGTTGTTTGACCAAAACATTAAGTTGTCTGACAACACTTTAATGACTCCAGTACTTTGAAATATTATGGTTTGGAGCATTCTGGGATTTTAGTTAAAAAATACACAGTGATTTGGTTCTTCTATGCTGCAACTGGTTAACAATTACACTAGCTGCTAATAACCGTAAATTCAGCATCTGCTCCTGAGCTTCTTAAGGGACTTTCATCATTTTTTAATCAAATTAGACTGCCTTTGATCATGTCTTGATCAAAATTCCAAATACTTTGTGATTAAAACTGAACTGAAACAAAGATTAATATAAAGGTCACAGTTTGTGATTTCCAAACCTTTACTCTATTTGTAACCAAAAAGTTAAGGATGCGTTTTAGTTTTCTTAACAATATAGTTAAAATCTCATCTGCCTGCAAATAGCGTGTATTTTTATACCTCTACTAACACCCTTAATTGCATGTACACCGTGTTCCAAATTATTATGCAAATTGGATTAAAGTGTCATAAAGTTTAAATTTTTATTGTGCTATTAAATTTATAGATGGTATTGTGTGTTAGGGCTCTTTGAATCACTATAATTAATTTCAGGAAGCTGGGTTGATTAGTTTGTCTGGTGAGCTCAATTAAAGGAAATCTACTTAAGAAGGATGTTCCACATTATTAAGCAGGCCACAGGTTTCAGGCAATATGGGAAAGAGAAAGAATCTCTGCGGACGAAAATCATCAGATAGTTTAGTACCGTATGACAAGATATGAAAACATTAGATATTTAACGAAAACTGAAGTGTTATCGTACTGTGAAGAGATTTGTGGCTGATTCAGCATAAAGATGGGTTTGTACAAATAAAGACATAATGAGGAAAGTTTCCGTTAGACAAATTCATCGAATTAAGAGAGCAGCTGTTAAAATGCCTTTACAAAGCAGCAAACAGTTATTTGAAGCTGCTGGAGCCTCTGGAACCTCAAGGTGGAGGATCCTCCAGAGGCTTGCGGTGCATCAACCTACTATTCGGTCACCACTAACCAGAGCTCACAAGCAGAAACGGTCTCAGTGGGCCCAGCCATACATGAAGATTCATTTTCAAACAGACTTGTTCACTGATGACTGGTGTGCAACTCTGGATGGTCCAGATGGACGCAGCAGTGGATTGGTGGTGGATGGCCACCACATCCCAACATGGCTGTGACGTCAGCAAGCAGGTGGTGGAGTCAAGCTTTGGGCTGAAATCATGGGGAGAGAGAGAGAGAGCTGGTCGGCCCCTTCAGAGTCCATGAAGGTGTGAAAATGACCTCAGCAAAGTATATGGACTTTCTGACTGATCACTTTCTTTCATGGTTCAAAAAGAAGAGCCGTACCTTCTGTAGCAAAATCATCTTCATGCATGACAATGAATGCTGCAAGGAATACCACTGTGTCATTGGCTGCTATGGGCATAAAAGGGGAGAAACTCATGGTGTGGTCACCATCCTCCTCTGACCTCAACCCTATTGAGAACCTTTGGAGTTTCCTCAAGCAGAAGATCTGAGGGTGGAATACAGTTAGTATCAAACCAGCAGCTCTGGGAAGATATTCTGACATCCTGCAAAGATTCAAGCAGAAACTTTCCACAAACTAACAAGTTCAATGGATGCAAGAATTGTGCTGTGATATCAAAGAAGGGATCCTATGTTAACATGTAACTCGGTCTGTTAAGATGTTTCTGATTGACATAGCTTTTGATTTTAGTACATGTGACCACTTAATGCTGCACATTCAAAGAATGACCGTTTGCAGTTCTTTATAATCCATAAAATGTTTAGAAAATCTGCTCTGCATAATAATTTGGAACAGTGCATTTTGAGTTTTTTATTTTTGAAAATAATACTGCTTTCATTCTTTGTTCAGTAAAATTTGATTTATACTGTAATAGTTCATGACTCGAAAATTATACTGACCATCATTTGCATTGACCATTTAGGGAAATCTGAGAAAATATCACTTGCGTAATAATTTTAAGTCAACTTCTAAATGTTTTGTATCATTCTTGTTCAGGTTATTTAGTCCCTGTGCTTGGAGTTGTCTTCAGCCTCCTTTGGGTCTTCTGCCTTGTTGTCTGTGTTTGGTGGACCCGTAAAAGAAAGAAAGAGCGAGAGAGATCCGCCCTGTCCGAAGACACCACCGTTAACAACCAGCTGGAGCCCCTACGGAGCAATACCCCAAAGGACAACCGAGACAAAGACATTCAGTACGAATGCAAGAAATTAATAGGCCCCTCCGATAGGACGTGTGATGAGCCTGAGGAGGAGGAGCAGCAGCTGGAGGAAGACGAGGAGATGGTCTTGGGCTTGGGGGACAAGTGTTTGTCTCATAAGTGTCCCATAGTGGGAGCTCAGGACAGGAGCACCAACATAAAGGCAGAGGTGATGTGCACGATACTCAGCGGCCCAGTGAAGGCACCGCATCGGACGGCATACAGCCCCAAAGACAACCGATGTAAAAACCTGAATGCAGCCAAGTTTAGCGAGGACATTACAGACCTCTGTGTGTGAACAAATAACAAATTCAGAGTCACAGACTTTAAAACTTTTGCACCACAAATGAAGACTGCAGATGCTTTCATTTTCTATTGAGTTTATAATGCCTTATTGAAGTTTATTTGCAGCTGGTGGCTTTTTTAAATCATGTAAGAAACTTAAAAAGTGGCATGAAAAAATCAAGTCCTTCAGGGATTCTGGAGTCCACAAGCTTCTCTTTTTGGTTCAAAACTTTACAGGGAAGCTGAAGCTTTCTGTTTTTATCATTAAGGTGAACATTTATGGCTGACTGCTGTTTACCTTCAGCCCAAACCCTGACATCTATAAAAAAGATTTACATTGTGTGCAAGTTGGCATATTAACCTGGCTGACTGATGCATACAATAGCTTTTTTCTCTATTTTTTAAATTTTTTATTTTTGTTGAAGCTTGCAATTTCTTGCATTTGCCCTTTTAAAATGAGAATTGTCTCTTATTTTTCTACGCAGTGATCTTTCAGTATTTCTTTTTTTAATTAAAGTGCCTTGAATTGCTAACTTCTCCCTTCTTTACAATAGAAGATTCTTAATACATATAAAGGGAAAGTAGCTATAATCACAAACTTCTCGCCTCTATTGCTTGTTTTATTGTGATGTACAGAACACTTGTAAATAGGACAGAAATTACTGTGTATATTTGATTTTAGTAAGTTAAGAGATTATTTGTATTACAGCAATAAGGCTTCCTGTATGTTTGGATTTGTATGTCATTCCGTTTATTAATGACAGATTTTATTTGAATCATGTTCAGATTTTGTAAATTCTCAAACCTAATTATTAATACAGAATTGTTTAAAGATTATTTGTTCCTCTAATTAAAGTGTAAATGCTGCATTTAAAGAGTTAGCCCTGTGATTGGTTCAACAAACTACTGTACTGTTCATATTTAGTTTTGGCATATTTGAGCTTTCAAAATGATATATGCGTTTTTTCATCCCTTCCTGAATCCTTGTTCCCAAAAGTACATTTTGTTCTTTAAAACAAAACAACAGTGAAGACATTGTATAGTTTGTTGCTGTTCTATCACTGGTCCCAGTATTACTGTATTCTTGCTATGATCTTAACACAAAAACCTAACCATGGCCAACATTAAAAAAAACTGATAAATGTCCTTGTTTAGTACAAGGTCTGGCTCTGAATTTCCTCATTTTGTCCTATGAGTCTAAAGTATTGTTTTTGAACAGCATAACAACCTGTAGGCCTTCTGATTGAAACAGTTCACTATTCATGACAGACGTCTTATGCTCAAGTTGCTCTTTAGCTGAATCCAGATCAAATCATGCATGTTGTGCTCCCGATTCTAAACACACTCTCAGAAGGCAAGTAATGTGAATTTTAGACACTTACCTATAAATGGCATTCGCTTAGCAGACATAATGATGCACAACTGACTATGCACAGATCAGATATTGTTGGTAGAGCCTCCCCCATTACCCATTTCATGCTTTTGTGCATGTCTTCCAGTATCTTAAAATAGATGCAACAGGAAATGCACAATTGAAAAGGCTTCAATCCCCACAGCTAAGAAAAGTGGAGGCAGCATCATGATTGGGGATAGTGTGAAGTAGGGAGAAGAAAGCAAGTCAGGAGTGATGAGAAGATAGATCAGCATGTTAACTCGTGTGGACTTAGGCTACATTGTTCTGCTGCATGTTGTCTTTTCAGGCAACTGAAATTGAACTGAAACTGACTCAAAACTGTTACATGTACCAGCAAAGGTTGGCTCTTACATGCATCTGATTTCTATTTTCAGTTCACACTTCATGGGTCACAGCCGGCAGTCTCTCTTTAGCCTCCTCATGTTCCAGGTTCAGATCTACAGTTTTACAGTCTGTTGACAGTGTAATCACTATAGAGTGTTAGGGTGCCTGATAGTAAAGTGGCCTTTAGCAACATCCTCACTGCAGGCTTTATGGTAGGAATGGGAAAGTTCATACTGTAGGCATGAGATTCTTCTCATCATTTTGTTTCCCTGTGTTATGTTTTCCTGGTTTTATGAAGGGAACAAGTTGTATAATCGTTGATCACTCTTTTGAGTGTTTATGGGGTAACATCAAATATTGTCAATATTTGTGTATGTAAATTGATTTTTTTTTAAAAACAGACATTTTTGTTAATGGTGATGAAAGAGAACCTACACTCAATATCTGACTGTAAAATGTACTATGTGTTAGCCCTGGAAGAGAAACTGAATGTGCAGAATTTTTTAATGATTTTGTACAAAATTTTGAAAAACTTGGTTTGTTGGTTGGCTTTTTTTTCCAGAAAAATCCTATTATTTATTAAAGTATTTTATACCAAAAATTATTTTGTTGAGTCTTTATTGATGACTCATCATTTCCTCTCGTGGATAATGTTGCTGTGTATTTGATACTTTTATAAATACAAATTTAAAAACTTGTAGCACTATTAAATAGAATAAGAGAAAAAGACAAAAGCTTTAACCATTTTATTTTTATCACATGTTTTTTTAGCTATTGAAGATCTGAAGATGTAAAAGGCATTATAAATAAAATCTTTTATTATTATTACTACTACCACTACTATTATAGTTTATTTTATTTTGTGTTTATCCATTCCAGAATTCACATTTTTATCAAAAAAGTTAGAATGTTAAAATCTTATCTGTCAGTGGCATTCGCTTAGCAGACATAATCAGTTATTACAAAACTATGTATACCAACCATGGCCAACATTAAGTCTCCAGAAACAAACAGCCCTACTGATTCTACTTTTGCCCAATCAGAGTTTTAAGACTCAATAAAAAGCATGTGCTGTGCTGAGAAGGTAATAATGAACATTGCTTTCAGTTGCCTTCAGGTTTATTGAGTAAGGAAAATCATTGTTTGTGATCTTGTCCAGTAGGACATTTACATATGCAACTATTAATCCCTTGTCTCTTGTAGTGCCAAGCCAATGAGGTGAGTTATTTGTGTGACTCTATCTGCCCTTATAATGACACTGTGGGAAATGATTAACAATACACAGCCCTGCATTAAAAGCCTCCAGCAGCTGTGATGGATATCATTAATGCTCAGTGGGACATTATGTGCCATGCTGGGAGTTCATTAGCCCAACAGTTGTTTTGGGAAGAATTGGAAATGTGCTAGGAATCCTGGATGGTGCAGTGTTTGGGTCACATGCACATACAGTGCACCACACTCACTGACCTACTTGGAGAGAAGTACAATGAAGGTGTGTGAGTGGTGGTGACAAAGCGAGAAAGAGGAAGCCGTGATGGTATTAGGATCACATGTCGCCCCACAATACAGCCTGTTAACTGATCCAGAGATGCAGACCAAAATCTATTTAAATCCATTTTGAGATATTAAACCCAACTAGCACTTCCTGGTCCTAATATTTCTCTTCTGTATTTTACTAGTTTTACTAAGAAGTTTAGAGAGAAAATTAAATAAATTCCAAATCATAACTCTACATGGTTTTTGTATTCGAGTCTAACTATTTTTAACCTGTAACCTATAGTACATGCCATTCCATGAAGCAGCAGACAAGACTCACACTAAATGCAGAGGATCAATAGGAACATTTCACTGTATAAAGACAAAACTGAGATTATGATGCCATTTCATTTTAATCTGAGCAGCAACAGATGCTACAGCACTTTGCAAAAAAAAAATCACACCCCCTGAAAACCTTTACACATTTGATCAAGCTTTAAACACAGACTTTGCTGTATTTTATTGAAAAAGGATCTGACATCTGACAACCTTTGCAGTCTTAGTGGGTCGCTCAGGAAGAACGTGGAAAGGCAGTTTTGCTGATGAGTGAGAAAACAATCTGGTGTCTGCTTCAGTGGTTCTGCTTCTCATTATGCTCCTCCTCATTGACGTTGATGAGCTTCAGCGGGGAATTACCTGCTGACCGTGGTGTGTAGTGGAGGAACTTAAAAGACACACACACATACTGTATATCCCTATACACATATCTGTGGATATGACACATCAGCACTGGTCCCACCCCATGCATATGTCAGGGATTCACAGGTGTCTGTATTTTATTTAGTTTCTTTTGTGTTTATGTTCAGTAAGCCTTGCCATTGTCAGCTTGTTTCCCAGTGTTCAATATTGTTAGAATGGTGTTGCCATATTTGTTTATTTCTTTCTGTTTAGTTTCTTAGTGTATTCTTATGTTGTGTTTCTATTACATTTGACATTGTTTTCCTGTTTACAAAGGGCTTGTTTTCAGCTCCCTTTGTTTCCTTGGTTTCTCCCAGCTGCAACTGGACCACATTTGCTCTGAATAGTTTATCTTATTCCATTTTCCATACCTCCCTCTATATTTATTGTTCTTATTTTTCACTGTTCTTCGCTGGATTCCTCTATGTCTGTGCCTGCACCTCACTGCATTTCACCTGTAGTTGTTTATTATCATTAAAATACTCTGTTTTACTGCAGCAGTTCATGACAGCATAAAACTGTTCCAGAACTGCAGCGCTCCTTCAGTGACAGACTTTGCAAAGGTACCTTGGCACAATCTCAGGTGGAAAGTTCCAACAATGTTTTGCATAATATTAGGTGCACAAAGATGCATTATCATAGGTCCTTCCTCTCAGCAGTTGTTGGAATTAATAGCCAGCACTACTCCCAACAAACTCCCAACAACTTACATCCCTGCTGTTATTTGCAAAGTTTTTTCAAAATTTTGAGTAGTCTGTTTTTGTTAGAACACATATTATGCATTTTTTATATTTTCTTTTAACTATAACCTTTAATAGAAACAGAAACTCTAGAGAATTATCCTACTTAGTGCACATTCCTTTGAATCTGCATATGCTGTTTTCAATAACTACAGATTTTTCTTATGTTGAAAACTAGATTTAGCTTACAGTCTTGTGTTTATATTTTGTTCTATTTTATCTTAGCATGAAATTGCATGCTTTCATTTGCTTTTTACTTTGATGCTAGCACATGTGGATTTCACTGCTGTGATACAAAGAAGGATATTTCTATTCTACTCCAATATAATCTAATGTATTTACTCTTAAACCATGTGACCAGATCACAACTTCTCTGAAAGACAACTTTATTCAGTTCAGAACACATGGGATGATGAACATCCCACACACTTTTCAGTCGCAGGTGAATAGGTGCCGTGAAAAATATTCTTCAATAAATTAGGCAGTGTATTTGAGTTCATGTTTGATGGTGAGGTACATGATCAAGTCAAATTTATTTGTAGAGCATATTTTAGCAATAAGGCAGTTCACAGTTCTTTACATTATAAAAACATCACAGAGTCACCAACTACGAACCAAACAATAAACATCACATTTTGTGAAATGCCACCATCAGAATCATCAAATCACACCACAAATTAGATCAATCTTCTGGGAAAGCATTTAATCAGCACCATTCCAACAAATTTCAGTTATCAAGTTTTCAGTTATTTCAGTTATTGTTGCCAAGATGGATAATTGCTTTATAATGCTTGGTTGAAACTAGCTAAATGGAGTAATGAGTAATGATTGCACCATTACTGAGTTGATATTCGTCTTCTTGGATAATTTATATCACCAACACTGGTCATCTCTTTTGTGATACAATGCAAGCCTTGTTTTACGTTTAACTAATTGTAGTCTCCTTATTCTATTAAGACAGATGGATCAGCATGCCATCTACTGAGAGGACTGATTGTCAGAGTTCCGGTGTGAGAGCGTGTGCATGAGAGTGCGAGTGTTGCATCTTCCTTCAGCGAGGATCTTCGTGAGGAGTCTGTGGAGCCAGCGCAGGTGAAGCTGATCTGCCTCATCAGCGTGCTGGAATATAGGAGCGGCAGAACCCTTCAGTCTTCGCTAGATGGTTAACGCATACCGGTAGTCACTCTGGCCTCACCTGTTGATCTTGTTCTAGAACTTTGTTGTGCAACTCGTAGCGACTAGCTCTCTGTGTCCTGTTCGTTTGTTTAAGGAAATTTTTGTCTTCTCTTTTCAAGAACTTGCCGAGAATACCTGCCTGCTCCGCCGTTTCCACCGACCCCATCTCGCTCCAACCACCCGCGATTCCGCCTTGCACTCCCTCGTGCCGGACCCTGGCACCTCACCCCCACGCTCTGAAAGATCCACGCCAAATGTAAGAAAGTTCCTGATTCCTCCTCCACAGTCTCTCACTCCGAGCCCATTATAATTCAGTTCTCGTTTCAGGCCACCTGGTCGGGCGACCCTCGCCCTCCTGCCGAAGTCCAGAGAACTGAATATAATTTGTCCTGTTGTAAATAAATCACTTACCTTTTCCATCCAGCGTGTGGTTTCTGCATGTGGGTCCGCAAACTAAATCAAACCATGACACTGATTGTCCATAGTGAATATGTTCAGTAAAAGCTGATTGGTCAGGCTTTGAATTGGTTGGCTGAAATGTATTGTGCGTTAAAATCCCATAGCAACTGAAGTTAAAACACGTTTGAGATTAAAGAACATATAGTTCCCACAAGTGATCATCTTGGTAGGCAAGTGCAGCATAAACCGTGGATGAATTATGGCTTTGACACAAACAAAAAGTATATTGTCCCTCTTGACGAATATCTAAGAGGGATATAGATCAACAAAATTGCTGTTGTCGGTATCAACCCATATGAGACAGATAATGAAAGCATGCTACACAATGTGGACAAGCTTCTTCCAATCTCCTATTGTGACATAGTTCTAGTGAACACAGAGAGTGTCTACACCTTGGAGGAGCTTCACGGCCTGAAGTCCATGGATGCAAACAATCAGTTTTTCAACGGCTTTGTAAAGTAGATCTGAATTATTCATAAGAATAACGAGGTTGTGGTGACTGACAGAGTAAGTACACGTAGTAACATACATAGACTACATGAGTCAGTTATCAAACCTGGACTTAAAATATGCTGGCAGACAGCAAAGGAAGGTCAGTTGTATTACTACTGATCCCACCCACCCAGTTCGCAAATTGTTTGTACCGCTGCCATCTGGTAAACAGTACAGGCACTTAAAAAGCACAACTAGGAAGGAAAAACTATTTCTCAAGAGATGTAAAATCCATCTGTCCACCTTCCATCCCCTCTGACCGTCTGCAGACACACACACCCATTGTGACTGATTGAGATTATTTATTTATTATTAAGGTTAACACTACAATTTTGTTATGTTCTCAAAACAATGACAAATTAAAGCCACAAGCTTTAATTAAAGAGGAAAAATTAAAGTAGCAAATGTTAATTTGGGCTCATGGTGATCACATTGGCTCAGTACCTCTACCTCAGTCCTGTTGTAGACGCTGTCATGTCATTAACTCCATGATACGTAACGTAGGGGGCGCACTGGAGTCAAATTCCAATATCGGCCTCTTTAGAGGTTAACAAAGGTTGTTTATTTTCAGTTTGGTGCAAGTCAGATGATGCACGTGTAATTTGGAGCCAACAATATGCAAATGGTGAGGGATAGACCTTTGCAGCTAAGCGATGCAGTAATGGCAAGATTTCTTAATTTAACATGTCCTTTTGGAGGCCTTAACATGTTCAAAAACTCATCAAACTTCACCAAAATTTGTCCCCTGTGTGAAATTTTTGGGTTCCAATGGAATCAAAAGTGGTCATGGTCAAAATGCTTTATGGCAACCCCCAGTGGTGGGATGTAATGAAGTACTTCATTAATGTACACTTAGATAAATTTTTCGTGTATCTGTACTTAACTGAAGTAGACTTAATCTACTTCAGTAAATTACTGATGAAGTGGTTTATTGTTAAAGACTGTGGTTCCAAAGACAACACCTTCTGTCATTTAAAAAAGAAATTAAGTCTTGTCTTTAATTGTCAGAGTTGGTATTTTCCCTCCAATATTACAGAATTATAAAAACCACAAAGTCTCTCAGTTCCTCAAACTGAAATTTACTCATAATCACAAGGACCAGATCTGAAACTCCATATTTCTGCATTTGAACTGTAACTCTTTTGTTTTTCTACTTTTTCTAAATACTGTTGCATTGTTGTTGTTGGGGTTTTTTATTAGGTTTTTTGTTCTAATTTTGAAGCACTTTGTGATTTTTATTTGTGATAAGGTATTTACAAACACAATTGACTTACTGATGGAAATTTAACAGCAGACATTTATTGGGCTAATTTGGGCTAATTCTCACCAGGAATCTGACAGAGTAGTTGTTGACATTCCAATACAATGTAAAGAGTATCCTCATACACTAGCTCAGTCAAAGGTTAAGAAATAAAGGCACAGAGTGCTCAGTACAGTGACCACACCTCAGCCAGCCTGATAGCAGTAAGCCCTCTGACTCCTCCCAAGGTTAGGGCCACGTCCACATGTTCAAACGGAGATGAAAAGGCTCCTGGTAGGAAGATTTGCTGGTGCCAATAGCAACCGCCTGCCAAGGGAGCCTTTCTTAACACATTCCTCCAGATGTTACCAATACCAAACCTTCACCCTCCCTAGAGACAAGGAGTAGCCTCACTTTGAGTACTTACTTCAAAGCGTAGAGAAAGACACAAAACAATGAGCATTTCCAGGAAAGACTGCTTTGAGTTTGTGTGTGCTTATACATGCTACATATGAAGAACCAAAAACACTTTCACACCATAAAGGAGGCCTTTTATTGGAAGTGATGACATTTTCCTAATCCTCACTTTTTTGTCTATCTTTAAAATTCTACTGAGTTCTGCTCATTAAGTTTGTACGTTTGATATGAATTGATGTTTGATTAACGGTGGGTTTAGGCATATGTTAATATGGGTTAGGGTTAGAGTGTTAGCATTGGGCGTAAATGCAGTCACCAAAATGAATTATTTAGCAAACCAAACATTTTGATATAACTGTCAAAGTTGCTATTTGAAAGAACCCAAAATCTAAGTCATATTTGTTCATTTTTACTTTGCTCTGCATGATTATAACCACTCACATTTTAGCTATCTTCTTGGGGAATCTTCAACATAAGAAAGTGACAAACTGTGTCCAAAACTTTAACCATTAATGGATTCTGTTTTGTTATCCTTGTTCTATGAAGATCGAGTTTAAGCATCTGAATGTGAGCGTTCACCACTCAGCACATTCCCTCATATGGCAGCCTCTTAATGGCCAGAACAGCTGCTAATGTTTTCTGAATTTCATAATATTCCAGGTAACCACCGACTCCAAAAAGCAGAAATTCTACTATTGAAATCCAGTTATGTACACATCTTCAACATCTTTGACTGACAATATGGACAGACATGTTATCTTCCACTTCCCCCAGGAAACCAAATGTCTCTAGCTGCATATGTCCTGACGGCTCTCCTTTGCTCAGTCTTCTCGTCAAGAAAATTTGATCCTTTGCGTTGAGAGAACAGCTGACTAGATCCATGATTTGCAATGTGGAAAATATGCAAAGAGAGGCTCTGAAAAGAATAGTCCTGGTCTCAAAAAAAAGTAGGGCAGATAAGGGAGGAAAAAGAAAAAAAAGGCATCCAGGAGTAGGAAGAGAAAAACATTACTTCTAGAGACTCTAGTCAGGCTCGACCAGGAGGCATGGAGAACTCATGAAGTACCTTGTCAGGGGTAAACCGTGTGACTGGAGGATCCTCTGAAGTCTGGTTGACAAGACATTGGAACCCATGGATTAAACTTAGAGAGTAGTGCTGGGGCCAATGGAAGGATTTTAAAGGCTCTATGTTGAAGATAGTAAGAAATAAAGGTATACTTTCTTTTTTTTACTGTCAGCTGCTCTGCAGTAGACCCTCTGCTCTTGGCTTTCACCGAACTGTCAGCTAGTGCCAACGCTCAGCACCTCCTGCCCATTTCAAACTCTTATTAATGTAAGAAAAGTTTAGCCTTTTAAGAGTTAAAGGCCTAAATATAATTGAGATATCTGCTACCTTTATGCTAGTTTTGATTTAAGGCATAACAATCCAGTTTATTATGATTCAGCCTATGTAATGAAATGACTTCTGTGGTCTGATTTGCCCATGATGATAAGAGCTATTTCCAGGCGTGTCGTGGTGGCGTAGCGGTTAGCGCCACCCATATTTGGAGGCCTTGAGTCCTCGACGCGGCCGTCGCGGGTTTGACTCCCGGTCTGACTTCCTGTCAGCCTATTATCATATAAGGGACACTAGAGCCCACAAAAGACCCCCTGGAGGGGTAAAAAAAAAAGAGTTATTTCCACTACAAATAATGTAATTGATGACAATTTACTTGAATCTCCTTTCCAAAAATATGAACTAGCTAGGTAAAAATTCCACAGTTTGAAAAAGTGAAAAAAGAGTGTAATATTGTTCCTTTAACCAATATCAGTTGGGGCCTCACTCAACTGTGCCCAGCTGGGCAGAGCCACAGTTTTGGCACTACTCCATGCTCCAAAACTATTGTCAGTCTCTCTCCAGCATCTCATTTACAGGACTTTGAACTGTAGGAAAGGTAGAAGGGAAAAAGCATCAGTTTGGAAACATTAGTTTCTATAAATATAATATGCAGTTTTATTTTAAAACTGGTTCAATATCAGTTGACCAAGTTTTAAAATAATGTTTAATATAGCAGTATTTGTGATCTAAAACAACAAAAATGTGCTGATTGCAAACATCTAAAAGAGAAAGAAAAGCAGCTATGAAACATTTAAACTAATTTATTTAAATATACAAAGTGCTTCATGCAATATCTAAAAAATATATAATTCTCTTAGTCTCCTGTCCTGACATGTTTTCCAGCCTACATGTGTTGCACTTTTTCAAGTAGCAACAGTGAACAGTTGAGTTATTTAATGGTGTTCTGAGATCTACAGACTGATGCAGCATGACTTTCATATACTTATACCACCCAAGGCTACACATTGTGAAGACAAGCCTCAACTCAGAAAGGAAAGTTGTGACTCTTAAGATTACCAAGCTATTCATCATGACTAATTGACTGGATCACTTTCAAATCAGTGTTGTGCGTCCTGCAAATAGCTTGAGTCTTGTCCTCAGACAAGGCTAAACTAAATCTAGGATTACTAAAACATATCATATGCTTTTATATAGGTCCATGTGCTATAGAGTCTAAATATGTCATCTGATGTGGAGAAGTGTAATTACAGAACAAAAACAGCCTGAAGGTGAAGTTCAGTGAGGGTAAAACCATACAACTGGTAGATTTCTGAACTAACACATATAGACAACTGGATCTGAATGCCTTGAACTCCTTTTTGTTCCTTGTCACTTCTTTTCTGTCTCCAACCCAAGTTTAACATTATGCTATAATACACAAGGTTACCCAAATACAAATTATTTAACAAATCATAAAATTAGGCTGGGAAGAAATAACCAATACAAAAAGTAAAAGACATTTTTTTCAGCTGGATTTTTGCATTTTGTGTCCCTTGACAGAGACACAAACAGAAGGTGGTAGTGACAAGCAGACAAAAAATACTGTTCATAATATGTTTAGTTTATGGTGTTCCAACATGCACAATTGTGGTCAACATAAACATTTGACTGGTCATGCAGCTGTACAAGATGTGCATCATCAGGTAGTATCAGCCAGTGTTTGGCAAAAAAATCAGATTCAACTGATGCTGAAGAAATCTGGGAAAATGTTCTGTTTTTTGTTCTTTTACTTCTGGATAGTAGATTTCTATCTAAGCGGTCTTTTGTCAATGTTTGTTGTCAATATATCTAATGACAGTTAATGTGAAGCATTTCTCTTTATTTCTCTTTATTTCTATTTCTATTCCATTAAGATTTGTTCTTATAAAGTATTGAATATAGTTTAGTTAATGCAGATTTATTTCCTTGGACATTTTTTTTTCATTTTGAACCCTGGAAAATTACAATTGATAGACTACAAGAATTCATTTAAGAGAAAAACTGACTCTCATATTTCAATTAAAAGGTTTTTCCTCATTTAAATGTTAAAAAAGGTCAACCCAGGAGTGACATGAAGAAATTAGATTAACAAAGTCGCCATAAACTATAACTCTCTGACTGCATGAGAAACAACTTGTCTGACTTTTGTTTCACTAATCATTTCTAACTCCAGTGAAATGTTAACACTTTCTCCAAATTGATTCAGGTGGGATAAATCATCGTACTCACCATAAAAGAGAGAAGTCTACCTATTTTTCAGCACAAGGGTTTAGAACTGGATACAGCGATAAGCAAAGTTAAAGAATAAAATTTATGTGGCTCAAGACACATTTTTCCTGGTTCCATCTAAACTGTGTGGGCAAGACAGGAAGTTGGACCAAAGTTAAAAAATTTAGCCTTTTATCTTTTGTCTGAAACAAAGAGAGTACCATATGCTTCTTTATAGACGTCCAGCTGAGGGCTAGGCACAAAGTCAAAGAAGGAAAAGCACACAAACATCACTCTATGGGTCAAGAGTACCATTTGTGTGGTATCAAAATTACTTTGCACTCTTTTCAGTTCAAGACATATTAATGTATGCTGTCTCATCTGAATTAACTGTAGGGTTTC
Source organism: Xiphophorus maculatus (assembly GCF_002775205.1). Classification (NCBI taxonomy): domain Eukaryota; kingdom Metazoa; phylum Chordata; class Actinopteri; order Cyprinodontiformes; family Poeciliidae; genus Xiphophorus; species Xiphophorus maculatus. Next base: position 18,934,372 of record NC_036461.1, read on the forward strand.
TGGGATCTAAGGCTAGATTTAACGCTCTGAGTTCTATTTATTTAATGTTACACCCCAAGAAACTGGTTTCACTACATTTCCCATGAACCACCAGGTACTGATTTCTTATAACAAATTCCACTTAGTTGAACTGCCTATGTCTGACCCCTCAATAATGAGACTTCATAAAGCAAAAAGTACTTATTTACCAAACTTCAGAATGAAAATTAAAGTAGACCACATGTGAAATTGTGGAATATACCATCACACTGAATAGTGTCACCAACCGACCTTATGTTGGACTGAATGATTATAAATTAAAACGAGGTGTTATCTGTTTGCCTTTTCTTTAACCTTCAAATACCCCAAAAAATACAAATAAAAATACAACAGGCTTTGTCAACCACCTGGTTTATAAATAGGGACTTTCCCTTTCTTTTAAATGCTTATGAAGTTCTAAATTAAATTATTTTTGAACAGTCCTGAACACATAAGAGTCCTTTAATCTTAACACAATACACAGAAAATAAATGACAGTTTTTAATTAGTGGGCCCACCAAAAATAAAACAAGTGAAAGCCGGCAATATAGTCAATAAACCCCCCCATTGCAGGCCTGATACTGACGACACTCACCATTGGTCCTCAATCCACAGTGACGGGTTTATATAATGGCCTGACGACTCATCTCTCCAGGTAACAGTCAGCTAAGCCACGCCTTTCTTGGTAAAAGCGGAGGAAATCCAAATCCAAACAGTAGGCCCAGCGCAGGCACAGCTAGTCTCTCCCTCTACTTTAGCACATCTTTTTTGGTTTTGTCCAAAATTACATAATTTTTGGTCTCTCATTTTTCAATGGTTCTCATCTGTGTTTAAGGTCATAGTCACACCAGACCCTGGAACTCCTCTGCTAGGGTGGTTCAACAGCCTGGAGAATCTGGATTGTAACATACTGACTGCTCTAACTGTGTATGATGATTGCGAAGAGGTGTAATCTGAAATTGTGGAAGTATGATTTATCCCCCAAGATTGAGACCTGGTTAACTGAACTTGTAAGCATCCTGCATGTGGAAAGACTAAGATACAAACTTTTGGAGTGGTGACTATGACTACAAAACAGTTAAATTTCAGGGGAGTCAACTTTTGCACGTGATTAAATGATAAAACAAGCTTTAAGAAAAAAAGACATCAGTATCTTTATTCAGTCATAATAATGATTTGCTCCTTTTTCATCATATTAATTAAAGTACTGCACTTTAAAAAATTAACCATGAGAGGCAGCAAATCAAATGCGTGCTTAGTAACCAAACAGCAGGACCTTTTGTTGCTTAAGGATTTAACATTTGAGGAATTTAGTTGAGGATTATGAGATATCAAATGCTTTTCATTCTCTTTAAATTGATGTCAAGGCAAATAAAACGCCAACACACTGAAAACCTTTTTTTTTCTACTCTCCCAGTTGAAAGCCCACAGTGAAACTCTTAGTTTTGGGCGTGCCACCAATAGCATCTCATTTCCATGAAAGTGAAAAAGAAAGAACCAAATCACACACCCATGGAGGTTTTCATGTTGAGTCAATCAAACAGTGCCTGGGCCCTCAGGCTAGGTGTAAAAGATGTGTATTTTGTGCCAGAGTGTTTTATCCAGCTCTGAAACACTCTTGTTTCCAAAATGTTTGTCTTCTCCCTGCCCAGACAAGCACAGCTAGGCATGGCTAACGCAACATGTTAAGGCAGAGTAGGGTTAAGCTTGCTCACAGTAATGTTCAAATGAGGAACAAAGCAGCACACCTCAGTGTATTAATCACTTCTTACTTTCTGTGACACTAAGTCGTCCGCCTCTTTCATTAAGGATCAGGAACCAAAAGCAAAAACAGCGGATTTGATTGGAGTCAGTCTCGGAGCCTAGTCAATGCAATGCTTTGTATTTGCAGGGTTTCATGAGAGCAATCTCTGGATTAATACGGCCCCCATAGAAATATTCAGATATGCTGCCTCTCCCACGCAGGCTTTGCTTGTTGTGGGTTTGAGGAGGAAGCGTGCATCTTAGTGAAATTCCAGATTTTTTTTTCACAATCTATGGACTACTACTTTTAAAAATATACCATTCCATTCCTTTTAAAGGATTAAGTAAACAGTGACTTTGAAAAGTCTTCACACCACATTTAAAACTGCCATCTGGTTGGGATGGAAAAAATTTAAGCTACGAAAAATTATTCAGATTTTTACACCTTCACAATGACATTTTATGTATATTTCAACTGAAAAACTAACAATAGATGGAAAGAAAATTCTAAATAAAATGATCAAGTACAAGCGTCAGTATCTTGAATGAACTCTCCCTTAAATGCATACAAACAAATGTGCAAACACAAGCTGATGCTTAAGTACCCATACAAATAACACAAAAAGTTAAAGGTCATGCAAACAGATTATCATATTTTATTAATGAAACCTATCTACCATGACACCAAATTGAACTTAGTTTAATTCAGTTTATTTATATAGCACAAATTCACAACACATGGTGTCTCAAAGCATGTTACAAAAATGTCAATTCAACTGAGTTATATGAACTCATTGATAATTCAAATGCATACATTCTAATATGATCCTACTTAAACAATGCTGTCATGTTCTCTTTATTTTTCAAAATGGTTAAAAGGCTTTCTGTCTAAGGGAACCCAACAGATTCGCCAGTTTGACCAAACAGTCAGAGCCAACTAAGATAATGAAGACTTTTGCACACACCTGCCTCATGTGTGCACCATCTAACATCGCCATCTATGTACACACCTAAATATTTTAAGAATGTGACCTGTTTAATGTTAATCTGCAGTTTATGGTTTGCAGTTTATGGTTTATGGTTTTATGGTTCTAGATTGGTTTGATTGGGAGTCAAACCAATCTAGAAATCTATCTATGCCAGCATTATGACTGTTGGCAAGTATTTTTCCCAGTGCAGCACACAGCAGGATATTCTTCTGAATATGGTAGCTAAAAGATGCAAACACCAGTTTTTAAATTTGATGTCTCTTCTTGTTCCGGGGTTTCTGTGTTGTATTACACCAAACCCTGAGGTTTACATTGGCAGTCCATCAGCCTGTAAAGGATAATCATTAGATCAAGACAGATCCATGATCAAATCCAAAATATGTCTCCCACGCATTTCATATTCTCAGTGTATTTGGGTTGTTGATGTTCCGGTCCAAAGGCATTAATGAAGAAAGCATAATTGAGAAGCTGAAAAGCAATGGTAAATAAATGTTCAAAGCCCCTCTTCTATTCTTCACAGGCATGACTTATGATGGTGTAGCTCCCAAATAATCAAAACAGGTAATTTGTATGGATTCGGAAAGTCTAGCAGCTAAAGAAAGTGAAATAAATCTGGTTCCCACAGAAGAAGCCTGATATCAGGAGGTATCTCAAGAGGAAGGTCAACTGAGAAAAAACTGACAATGTATTTGTTTGAACAAATGCTTTACAGCTAGACAGTTACTCTGCTGGGTAAACACAAACTAATTTTCACCTGTCTTGTTTTTTTTTGTTTTTGTTTTTAAAGAAAAACATATTTGGTGTAGATCAAAACATGCATATGGTTCTTTTTAACTTTTTCTTATTTACTCTGTGAGCAGGTGAAGTTGAAGTCAAGTAAGTGAAGTTTATTTGTATAGCTTATTTCAACAAGAAGACAGTTCAAAGTGCTTCACATAAAAACATATTACAGTAATCAATTATGAAACAAGCAATAAACATCACATTTGTAGAATGTCATCATCAAAATTGTCAAGCAAAGGCACATAAAATATATTGATCAATGTTGCAGTTATTAATCAAAGGAAACTCTAAACAGGTGGGTTTTTAGCTTTGCTTTAGAGGAAATTAGGGATTTTGTATAAGTTAAATTATATAAATTAAAGTTACATACTGTAAATTTAACAACCGCTCACATTTCTCTTACCCTGGTTCTCTCTCCCATCTTATCCTCTCTTTCTTACCCTTCTGAGGGGTCTGACGGAGTAACAGCATTAAATGCAGAACATAATATTCACATATATTAAATATAAGCTGGCAAACAGAACGAAGTATATCATTAAAATAAAAGATGATGTCACTAAAATCAGGGAGGAGAGTTTTTTCTCTTGTTCATCTATGTTGCTGTGGATAAAGCCATCAGAACGTTGGTTACGTATTGTAACCCCAGATTCTATGAGTATAGCTGCAGTCATAAGGCTATCGCTAGTGGGTTTATCCCTCGCGCGCAGTGCAGCACTGAGAAAGGCTTAGTCCAAGCCCACCTACTGGGTGGGCCTTTCCCCGGTCTGTATAAAGAACAGTCAGCCCGGACAAGCTGCTCCCTAACAGCGTTTTTCTTCAGCTATTCAGGAACAAGTGAGGCCCACAGGTTAAAGGGCTGCGCCTATACTCATAGTATATGATACGCTGTTAGGGGTTACAATAAGTAACATCTATTTCATATAGGTTTCACCCTTTAAGTCTATCGCTAGTGGGTTAACGGCAAAGTCTATGCCTCACTGGGTCCATCCAGACCACCACCATGAAGCATCTGCTTGCATATAACAAAAAATAGTCTCAGCCGAGAGTGCGTAATTACGCACTCCCGACCTCAGATACAGCAGAAGGCTACAGAGAAGAACAGCCTCTGGTTAGAAAGGTTGAGACAAACAGACCTGCTGCTGTGAACAGGAACAACAATGTAACGATGAACAGAACATGTAACTTATTATACAGCATTTTGGACAACCATGTTGTTCTTAAATGCTTTGTAAATAAACGTAGAACTCTCCAGGAAAAAAAATAACACATAACAAAAATAATTATTCTGTCAGAACTCTGAGAACAGAATAAGTCATAGATAATGTGGAAACGTCACACAGGTAAAACCGAATAAATGAGCACAGAGATGACCAGGAAGCTGCCGTGCACAGACATTCCTCCACGCAGAGCTGTGGAGGATGAAATCCCTCTGGTAGAGTAAACTCTCAGATTCTCTGGAGGATCCAGTATAGAAGAAGTGTAAGCCTGTGAGATGGCCTCACACAACCAGTGAGAAAGACGCTGGGCGGACAGAGGACGCCCCACTGAGTTATCTCTGTAATGCACAAACAGACGCTGAGAACGACGCAGTGCAGACGTGCGCGCCACATAACAAGAGAGCACGCGCACGGGGCAGAGAAGATGAGATGCAGCTTCCGCCTTAGAGTTATGAGGAGGAGGGTAAAAACCCTCCAAAGATATCTCTCTTGATCTGAACGAGCTTGTGATGCTTTTAGGAGTAAAAGCAGGGTTGGGACGCAGCACAACTGAGCTGCCGTCAGCTTGTATTCTGAGACAAGAGGAATCAACAGAGAGAGCGGATAAATCGCTCACTCTCTTTGCAGACGTAAGGGCCAACAGCAGAGCAGTTTTAAAAGACAGGAAGGTTTGTGGTGTTGCAATTATTACTTGGGAAAACATTCCTTTTAAACATAGTTCAACACTATGTGATCCAAATGGCTGATGCGTCAATGTAGCAGGATATCTTTATTATATTCACTTAACACTGTTGAATATCTATGGGCCCACTATTGATGATTTAAAATTGTTCAGAAAAACCTCTGAGAAATTGTCTGACCTTTCAAGCACAAATTTAATAGTTACTGAAGATTGATATAGTTTGTCTACCCAAGTACAAGGCAGAAATTTCTGTTAAAAAAAACATCTCAAAAAAGATGATCTAATGTGAGTCTCTTGAAGGAACACCACGTCAGCCGCCAAAGATTTAAGGAGCACAAAAACCTTAGTACGTTTAACTGAGTGCGCTGCCACGGACATTCTAACTGACCAAATTAATGCCCTCATTCTTTCCTCTGAGAGTCTTGAAAAACTCAAGGTTGAACTAGAAAATTTCGGAAGAAATTTAGCCGGAGCCTGCCGAGGCGCGCCAGTGGGGTTTGGGCACGGCGTCGTCGCTACAAATCGGCATCGACGCTAAAGAACGCCGCGACGTAATCAGTGGCACGCGGAGAACCGCAAGAACGTTAAGCGAGGTGGACGTGCACCATTCGGTACGATTTAAAATGTTGTCAAGGCTTTTATTTTGGAAGTTTTGTTAAACTTCATTTCAAAGGGACAAACTAATCCCATGCGTAATAGTCCTTGGGTGAAAATAGTTATATAATGCTCAAAACACAAGTAGCTGATGTAAAAATATTCAAGGCTTTTATTTTGAAATTTTCAGTATGCTTCATTTTAAAGTTCCGAACTAATACCACGTGTAAGAGTGCTTTGGATGAAAAAGTCAAATAAAGCCAAAAAGAGCAATTACGTCATGTAAAAATATTCAAGGCTTTTATTTTGAAATTGATGAAAAAGTCAAATAAAGCCAAAAAGAGCAATTACATGATGTAAAAATATTCAAGGCTTTTATTTTTGGAAGTTTTGTTAAACTTCATTTCAAAGGGCCAAACTAATCCCATGTGTAATAGTCCTTGGGTTAAAATAGTTATATAATGCTCAAAACACAAGTAGCTGATGTAAAAATATTAAAGGCTTTTATTTTGAAATTTGCAGTATGCTTTATTTTAAAGTTCTGAACTAATACCACGTGTAAGAGTGCTTTGGATGAAAAAGTCAAATAAAGCCAAAAAGAGCAATTACGTCATGTAAAAATATGCAAGGCTTTTATTTTGAAATTTTCAGTATGCTTCATTACGTCATGTAAAAATATTCAAGGCTTTTATTTTGAAATTGATGAAAAAGTCAAATAAAGCCAAAAAGAGCAATTACATGATGTAAAAATATTCAAGGCTTTTATTTTGAAATTATTATTATGCTCCATTTTAAAGTTCCAAACTAATCCCATGTGTAACAGTGCTTTGTATGAAAAAGTCATATACGGCCAAAAAAAGCAATTACATGATGTAAAAATATGCAAGGCTTTTATTTTGAAATTTTCAGTATGCTTCATTTCAGAGGGCCAAACTAATACCACGTGTAACAGTGCTTTGGATGAAAAAGTCACATAAAGCCAAAAACAGCAATTAGCTGATGTAAAAATATTCAAGGCTTTTATTTTGAAATTATTATTATGCTCCATTTTAAAGTTCCGAACTAATCCCATGTGTAACATTGCTTTGGATGAAAAAGTCATATACGGCCAAAAAGAGCAATTACGTCATGTAAAATATTCAAGGCTTTTATTTTGAAATTTTCAATATGCTTAATTTTAAAGTTCCGAACTAATCCCATGTGTAACAGTGCTTTGGATGGAAAAGTAAAATAAAGCCAAAAAGAGCAATTACGTCATGTAAAAATATTCAGGGCTTTTATTTTGAAATTTTCAATATGCTTAATTTTAAAGTTCCAAACTAATCCCATGTGTAACAGTTACTGAGTTAAATCAGTTATATACAGCCCATAGCAGCAGGTAGTTCTAAAGGCCAGTTCTCAGTCCTGATCTGTTTCAACTGAGGATAGATAGAACTACAGCGATGCGAATTTGTAGTCCTGACCACCAGCCAATAGCCTCTTGAGTTCCGTTGCCATGGTAAATAATGGTCTCAGCAGGTGTGAGCTGTGAGTCATACATGCTCAAACACACCATTGTGTGTTTGAGCCTACACGTTTTACTGAAAAAAAGCATTGGAAACAAATCCTTCGTGTTCGGGAACCGTAATACATATTCGAAAAGCGTTTCGAGCGTATGAGAGGTCAATGTGTCTTCTGCGATAGTCCCGAGATTCATATCTGTACCTCAGTCAGAGCATTTACAGTGATGAGAGAAAGAAATGTTGTGCCCAGATCTGAAATTCTATTCAAATACATGGGAGAGAGCCTCAGACAGCCTCAGAAAATCCTGTCGCATGACTTTGCTCTGAAGCACTGTGACAGAAAACCGTACGGTCTAGATAAATTTTGAAAACATTTTACCGGAGCAGACAGGCGTATCAATGTCAGGACCGATTTTGATACTAATCGTGCGATATTTGTGGGCGTGATGGCGATTTCAAAAATGATTTGGGCTGAAAAAGTTGTCTTCATCTCTCACTCTAAGCAGCCAGAGACGCACTCTAACTTTAGGAAAAATGAGAAACTTTGGGTCGCTTAGAGGCAAATTGTGGACAAACCGTAACTGGTATCGACGAGCCGTCTTCACTTTCGAAGAGATCACAGACGTATCTACAAAATGAAATTTGAATGGCATTTCTAGGTGAAATTGTGACGACACAGAAAATCCTCAAAAATAGGGTATTTCTAGGATTTTTCCCATTGACTTATAATGGGGTTTTTTTCGTAGTTTTTTGCGAATTATGTCGCCACGTTAAGCCCAAATCCCACCAAAAGTAATAGCTGGAATGGCGTGAATTTTCTGCACGTTTTGATACCTCATTTGTAGGTGTGCACCCAGCGGTACGAGCCGCATTAACGGTTACGGAAGAAAAATAAAGAAGAAGAAAGAAACACTTTCTCCGACAATAGTAATAGGTTCCTGCCATTGCTTTGCATGGCAGGCCCCAACTATGTGCACAGAGGCACATGAAATTGCCCAAAATATGTATAAGAATAAATAAAAATAAAAAAAAGAAACAACATTTTTAGAAAGACACATAAAGAGAACTTACATTTGCCCATCCCAAGCTCCCACTTTCCCAAACAAAAAAGGAGAAAGCAACCTAACATGCTGTGCTCGGGTGTCATATACTAGTTAACCCTAAGCTAGTTATCCAACTTACAAGAGTATATAGCATTCCTTCTGAAAACTGACGACAAACATTATTATTTCAACATTTCAATGACAAAAATCAGAAGAAATCCTGTTGTTGATATAAGAGCTAAAGAAAATTGTGTTCGCCTCTGTTGAAAGAAATATGACTTAATCACACTGTTGACTTGGCAGTAGATTTTTCTTAAGGGGTCAAAGAAGAAAAATCAAAGGTAGAGATTCTACTAGGCCGACAAGGACCGCTGTTTCATTGAGTTTTGGACCAATGAAAAAGATTTCTTCAGTCCTGGCTCAGAGTGTGAACTAAGGCAGTGACAGGCTAACCCATCTCTTTCCTTTGGTTACATCATTCCCCAGCCTTGACTGTGATATATTAAAGATGTTGTACTAATTCACTTATTTCACTCACCACCACTGTTTCCATCTCTTTGTCATCCAGTCCAGTGAAGGATGTTCTCAGAGGAAGGAATTGTTTTCATGCATGACGTCCATTTTCTGGTTCATAGAAGAAGTTTCCACTTTTGTATTTTTGGAGATTCACAAGCTTCACTCTGCCTTGTCTGCCTTGTAATAGCATCTTTCACTCCTGTTCTTACATGTTCTCACCAGCTTGTCAAAGAAAATTAATGGATGCATCCATCAGCTAAAAATGGTGAGCAGTTGGCTCTTGTTACTGGCCGTGTGGTTGGTAATCGTCACCTCTCAGTTTCTGGTGATTTGTTAAATTAGCATGCTTGAAATTTTTTATTTGAGTTGTTCCTGAAATATTGAGACACAAGCAGCGTGAGTAATGGGAAGACTGTGAACTTCACACAACTCCAGTTTCTGTGGTTAAAAAAAGACAAGGATTATAAATGGGGTCACTCTAAGAAATAATTTTGTAAATTTACAGTAAAATACTGGCAGCCACACCGTAAATGTCCATAATTGTACTGTAATTTACTGAAAGTAAATTACTGTTAAAGTAGATACAGTACAGATACTGTAAAAAAAATGGTACAATACTGGTGAGTTTAGCTGCCAGTAGTTTACTGTAAATTTACATATTCAGCACTGTGATTAATTTTCATAGAAGTTAAAGTAAATTCAGTGATGAAACCACATATGCAGTAAAATTCTGATATCTTCAACTGCCAGTATTTTATTGTAGGTTTTATTACTCCATCTACTTTATCAGTAAGCTTCTGCAAAAAAAGGAAGTGCAACCTTTTATTGCACAGTTGTAAAATGCATAATCTTTACGCTACATGAGACAAAACAGGTTGAGCTAACATTCTTTAGGACAGATTTTTTATTTTTACAAACTATTTTTTCATTTATACAAGTATGTGATAATGTGGGTTTATGTGTTTGTATTTTGGTTAATTTAGTCCCTATGTGTCTAAAGTACACATGGACATAACAGCTGTCCCTTGTTATGCCATGTGTATTTAGTCTGTATGTAAGACTAAATACATGTAAGTAAATGTAAGAATTACAGTTTCTACCGTCTTAAACTGCATTTACGACGGTAGAGATTGTAAAAATGTAATTCATTTTTACAATCTTAAGGACTCAAAAAAGTCTGTTAAAAGAAAATTCACATATCTATATGCCTTTTGGTATTATTAAAGAAAAAAAGAATAAAAACCCTTCCAAATAAAATAAAAAAATTAAGCATGGCTGCAGTAATGGTGAAACCAGTAATAGCTTGCTCTCTAAAACTCTGCTTAGGATAACACAATGTGATTCTACACTTCTTATTCAGATGCAGGTGAAAGCACCATTGAGCATGGGAAAATATGAGAAAATATCCATTAGACCTTAAGTTACTTGGAAACAGAAATATTTCAAAGAAAAAATGACAACTAAAGTGAAAATGAGAAAATGCTCTTTCACTGAAACTTTTAAGAGCGGTCACTAAATTGTCAAAGAGGATGTTGATGGGCGTGCCGTGGTGGCGTAGTGGTTAGCGCGACACATATTTGGAGGCCTTCAGTCCTCGACGCGGCCGTCACGGGTTCGACTCCCGGACCCGACGACATTTGCCGCATGTCTTCCCCCTCTCCATCCTTGTTTCCTGTCAGCCCTAGTGTCCCTGTCATATAAGGGACACTAGAGCCCACAAAAAAAGAGGATGTTGACGAGTAAAATTAAAAAGTTTCACATTAAGATCTAAATTCATTGTAAAAACATATTTGATGTTAAAAAGCATGGTTTAATTTTTATAAAGGGGTCTGTGAAGTTTGTAAAAAAAAAAGGGCTCTTTGGGGTGAAAGACCCATGTTATAGCAAATTTCTGTATCTTGAAGCAAATCAAACTATCACTTTATATCTGTGATCTCATGAGCCGGATGTATCATTATACCCTACTAGTTGAATAAAATGTTATTTTTCTACTAACAATTCTTCATGGGAAAATATTTTGGAGGTTACAGCAAAAAAGAACATATAATCTCAAAATCCTTCAAACAATTAGACCACATGAGTGACTCTACCCAGAAGACTGCAAAAGGTATATTGATGGCAGGAGTAGTCCTGTATTCAGTCATCACTATTAAAGACTAATGTGTTTGTGTCAGTTCAACAAATGATCCTCCCATTACTATTTTCTATTTGCTAGCTTGTCAGCTAACCAGGTAGTTTTTCTGTTAGCCATTAAGCTAATGTCTTCATTCCCAATTCTTCATATCACTTTTTGGCTCTTAGACATACACATCCATGCTGAACTGTGATACTGATGCATTGTTTCTCTATTGTGTTACTATTTTTCATTATTTCATTAGTGTTTCAGTTATTCCTCATTATCACTTTTTGTTTTAAATCATCCACTATTTTATCAATTTATCAGGTTGCTTATCATTTTCTTTAGTTGAACAATGCAACAGAGTTTATTATCTGACATTTTTTAACTGTAAAATTAAACTATGTTGTTTATAAACATGTTTTGGAGAGAATCAATCTGTGTTTATTCTGTATGTGTGTGCAGAACTTTCTGTGACACCATTGCATGAATCCACTCATTTATCTGTTCGTTAATGTCACCTCTTCAGATTAGTATTCATAGAACATAATACCTAAAAATGATTTGGCTAATCATACCATATAATCAAGTGGTAACCCGACTTGTTAGTTTTGACCCTCCCTTTACTCGTCCCTCCACCCCACAGTAGTTTCACAGTGAAACTTTCACTTCATATTGCCCAAGTCCTTCCAGTAGATTATATATCTACGGTAGGGGCAATGAAAGAAAACCTAACATTAGAATACTACATTGACTTATAAAAAAAACTACTTTTAAAAACAAAAATGTGGGATTATTGAAAAGCATGTTTAATTTCTGCTTGAATTACTTTTAATGAGCAGTTCTGTAGTAGTCATACAGGCTTTTACAGGTGTTCTGTTTTGTATTTGAATTTGTTTGGTGTTTCTTGTCGAGGCTGACTTTTGTTATGGAAGTCTGGCTGTGAACTACAGTTACAGTGATAACTAGATTTGTGTGTGCAGACATTGGAGTCTTTCATTTCACAAAACCACATGTGTGGTGTTAAAGAGGGCGGGAATGCATTTGGTTATCTTTTGGAGTCCTTTTAGCACTGTTATAATTGTGAAATATACCAATCTGACTTATTGTTAGCAGCTTGTGGCAAAGGTCTGTGTGGACCGTAAGCCTTCCATTCATCAAGCTACCATAACTGATTAGGTCGGTGCTGAGTTATGGTGGGAATCAGTAACATTTCCTCCCTCATGTAGACTCGGGTTCCTGCTGATAACAAACAGCTCCATATAACTCACATGTGGACGTGCAGCACAGTCTTTAATGCACTGCAAGAAGGGAAAATTGTGTATTTGAAGGCCTTGTTGCATTCACACCACAAAGGGGGGTATTAATAGATTTATGAGACATGGAAGAGCTTATATAAAACAGGAAATCCACATCAAATGGAGTTTCCCCCCAATGCCACTTATTCTATTTTCTATCAAATCTCAATTTTATCTCACCACACAGCTAGATTTTGGATGTGCTTGTGTTTCACCAGCTCTGTGTTTCGTACATTGTCTGAGAAATGATTTGTTTTGTGCATTTGTTTCCCATGTGAGCTGTTATTTTAAGAGCAGATCCTGTGACTAATGATTTGAGGTTTATTTTCTAGGTTATTTTCACTTCTACGGCTGAATGATAAAATGTCCTCAGAGGGAATGATTGAATTTTGACAGCATTTGGTCCACATCTAGACCAGTGTTGGGTGTGTAAATGTTATGATTCAAAAGGAAGCTGGGACATGAAGAGTGGACATGAGGCAGTTGACAGATTATCTTACAGTTAAGTTGATATAAATTTTCAAACAGAAACTATTCAACATAGATGTATAGTGGAGAAAAAAAAATTGGGAACTTATTTAAAACATGTCAACCTTGGCCAAATCCCATGTACCAAATCCTACAAGCATCCAAAGGTCAACATTTCATCAGGTTTAGTCATTGATATGGGTAGGATCTAAGCAAGAGATCTTTCACTCCTGACCTTAAGGGTTGGTCTCCTGTGACTTTTGAAGGAATGAATATACTTTATCAATTCTCATGAATTAATAAAATATGTTATTCTTTATTATTATTCTTAATTATTCATGAAAATTCACATGTCAGCATAGTGTGTCTTGTTAGACACAAAAAACCTTTACACATGTAAGCAAATTAATTAGTTACCTGGCAACAAAGAAGATCCTACAACTCTCAGCACCTAAAACCAGTTAGGATAGTGAAATGGCCTTAATGTCATTGTTTTAGACTCACTGAAACCCAGATGTAGTGTTGAGAGATTGTATTTTCAATAATAGATGTGGGATTGTTTTCTGGCAGGCTTCATGGTTTGGTAGATGAGGTAGAAAGTATTTTATGTAAGCACAAAGTTGTGTGCAGCATAAGATACACATCCATGCAGAGCTAAAAAACACATGAAAATTTCTTAATATTGTATGTTGCTAGGTAAATTGCTTGTTTTGCAGCATCATAGAAACCTTTGTTACTTTATTGCTCTTCTTGTGCTACTGCTGGTTGTCAGGAAGCCAAACAGCTGTGTAGAGCATTGGAGATCTGCCGTCAGGGATGGCTGGACTTTCTTTTCCATGTCTGCTTTGCTGCCCCAGTCAGCAGTCAGCATGTTAGCACTTGCAGAACTGACTACAAAACACAGAACATTTAACTCAAAATAAGTAAAATGATTACTTATTACACTGTGTTGCATTGTTTTAATACTTCTTAAACCAGTTCACCTTTTGTCACATTACAATCACAAAACTTTTGTTGTTATTATTGTATGATTTTATGTGACAGACATACACAAAGCAGTCAATATTTGAAGTGGAAGAGAGGAGGTATATAGCTGTCAAAATCTACATAAAACAGCATTTCTGGGCTTTGCCCAGTCCCTCAAGTTTTCTACCTGGGTTGTCCTGCATTTTACCCCAATCGTCTTCTCATCCACTCTGTTTTTTTTCTCTGTCCTACCTGAAGAAAAGCATCTAGATGGGATTATCCAGCCACCACCAAGATGTGTTTAATTATGCATTTTTTTCATGGAAGTCAGAATTAAGGAGTTCATGCCTAATATTTGTCCTTTGGACAGATTGACCCACCTTAACGGTGGAACTCTGCAGCTCCTCCAGAACTATCTCTTGGCTGCTTCATTGATTAATGCCAGTTTAGACATATGGTTTTATAAGGAGGCTTTATGGTCTGCATAAGGAGCACAATGTAGTATTTGTTGGCTCATGGGCCTTATAAGGTAGGAAATGCTAAAACACACATAAACACACACACTGCAATAGCAGGAGACAGAGTGCGTACCTTCTGCAGCTCTGCTCTGATAACAGCTGAAAATAGATCCATCTTGTCTGAGCGTGGAGTGTTCAGGCCTTCACTACTGGTTGTGAGGCCCAGACAATAGCAGTGAGTCTGTGGGATGTGACAAGAGCGTCACCGTGGGTGGAAACTCCTCTCAAAGGAAAATTCCACCCACCAATCCCCTTGAAAATCATCAGCGCTCATTCACCTGTAAGGCTTTGCGTGGGTAAAGCTGACAGAGGAATTTTTGCTTTGCTGTGCAGTTTAGCATGAAAGTCTAGTCATTGCAGCTTGAAAAATAACTTGCTGACAAAATAGCCTAAAATTTAGGAAACACTTTTAAATGTGTCTGTAATGGCTCCAGAGTAAAAGAGGCAATCCTTTTATTCTGGAAACCATTACTCGAGATCCATTATTTTTCACACTCAGGTTTCTAGAAATGTCATTTTTAAACAACTTTTAAAGCTGCATCTGTTCATGGACAAATGAAAAAATAGTAAATAATGAAGGAATGGATGGAACAACTGAGGACAGAAGGAGGGATGTGAGAATGGATGCAACACTTAGACAACTGAAGGATGATATATAAGTATTTTTTTGTGCTGTACTTTGTCTTTCCATATTTATCCAGACCTGGAAAGTTGTCAAAAACAAATGACAGCCTTTTGTAAAATGGGTAAGAGCCCTAGAAGCCATAGATGTCAGGAGAATCCAGAGTTGCTGTTAAACAGCCTTGAAACCCTCATGTGATGTCATGGTGTGAACTCCTAGTTGCTTCTGTTCAAGAATAAAAGCATGTCTGAGTATTCATGCCAGCATTCTGTAAATTATAAGTTCACAGAAACTTATAATTAAGTTTCTGTAATTACAAAGAAACTTAAATAAGAAATCTTTTTAGAATATAATAAAATACTGCTGGGTGTTCGAGGCTCAACACAATAGTCTGGATCACACAGCTCACAGATGAAACTAATGATTTGATTTACAGTGCTGTCGACTCATGAAACTTCTGGTGTGTGAGTGTGAGTGTGTTTAGGGGTGTGTTGAGGTGTGCGGTGGTGCACATGGGTGGGTGTGCTGTGCATTCGTGTTTGTGTGTGTGTATGTATTATTCACCAGAATCCAAACCTCCCCCAGCCTTCATCGGTCTTGTTCCCACGCCTATCAGGACTTCCTGCTTGTGCCGCTCTGGCTCCACCCACATCTTAGCATTATCTTCCTTCCTTTTGGTGGTGTCAAGGCCTCTAACTGGGCAGCATCATTACAAGCTTGTTTTACATGAAATGTGAAATGCTTCGTGTGACTCTTTTGGCTGTGAAAGATGATCGTTGTGTTATTCAGTGGGGGAGAGAAGAGAGGTTTTGACATTCGTGGTTGCTGTTCATTAGGCAACTGCAGACATTGAGACAAACACATTTGCTGTGCAACATTACTTTTACAGCACAATGTACCTTGTTAATGAATGCTGAAAACTTTTGCTTTGGCTTTTAAATAATTTTGCTGGCTACATAAGTGCTGTGACTGTGAGCTCCAAGAATTAACACATTTCTGGGATACACATCGAACATGGCGTCATGGAAATGCAGAAAGGGCATCACATTCCAAAAGGCTTCTGTTGAACTGTAATGAGACAAAGGAATGCGAAACAACAATGAGTTTGCTAGAATTAGACATTGGGTTGTTTTGAGTTGTTTTTAAGGTTGGATTATTCTATTTCTTTCTTTGAATTGGTCAGTTTTGTTTCTTTAGAGAACCAAAGTAAAATGCAAATCTTGCTTAATGTTTCTAGTTATGTTTATTTCTTGTCTCTAGTTATTCCTTGTTTCCCTAGTTTAATTCTGGCTCTTAGGTCTAGTTATTTTTAGTTAGATTCATTTCCTAGTCTCTTGAGTACTCTCCCTCGCCCCCTGTGTCATTTTCTCTCTCTCTCTCTCTCCTCAGTCTGGCTTTTGCTCTCTCCCCTCACACCTGCAACCCATTAGCTCATCAGCCCAGGTCTTTAGTTCACCCTCTCAGTATTTAAACCCTTCTCCTGCTCACATTCTTGGCTGGTTCCTCCTGTTGTACTTCTGTTACTGCCTCGCTCTACCCTGTGTTCTCTTCGTGTCTCCTTGTTGTTTTTTCCCCTTGGATTTATGGTTTGTATGCCTTGGCTCTCTGGGATATTTTTGTAAGTTTTTTTGGGTCATCAATTCATATTAAATATTTCTCATCTAAAAGTAGTGATGGTGAGATGAAGTCTCATGAGGCATTGAACCACTTGAGCCAATTGGTTCGAGAAAGGGTTCATTTCTTGAAGCTTCATGTGCACACGAAACCACCTACTGGCCAGGTGTATAATCACAGCCAGCTGTATCTTAACACGTGTGATGCATTGAATTTTTGTCTATTATGGCTCTTGGGAAGGACTTCACAAAAGGTGTAGGACGAAATCATTTGTCTACATAAATTATGTATACACATATGTGTATAATAAAATATTGTTTGAATGTATTCTCTGTGTGTAATTATTCCCAAAATAGTAGTGTCATGTGATATGGCATGTTGTGTAATAATGTTTTTCTGTGACTCTAGAACAATGGCCTGGGCTTAATCAGGCAGAGGACAGTGAAAGTGCTTGTGGAACTAGGGAGGGGGTGGTGAATAGGCTAATGCTTGTGTAACTTGGATGATTTCATGCATTTTTATTAAGAAACAACAATTTCTTCACAGTTTTTGGTTTCAAACGATTTCTCTTTTTTGACACTACATGGATGAGGTGTTATTATTGTACCCCAACTCCTTGGAGCACAATAAACACCTCACCTTTAAAGAAAATAAGAAACAGTGAAAAATACAGTTCCTCATAAGCAAACCTAATGCATCTGCAAATGTTCAGTTCACCTTACCTTGTTAGGGCTTATCAAATCGAAATCGAAAGAGGAGGGGAAATCCTCCTCTTTCTCGCCGGCTCCATCCTTCTCCTATCCTGTCCTCGCGCTCCTAAATCTTCTATCTATCTATCTATCTATCTATCTATCTATCTATCTATCTATCTATCTATCTATCTATCTATCTATCTATCTCTCCTAAACTCTCCAAACACCAAACTAACTGTCTCAAACTAAATAACCACTATCCAAACTCTGCTATCCAAACTATCAAAACTCTATCCACTTTCTCAACTGACAACAACTCGCCTACAACAACACACATTTGAATGGAGCCTGTGGGGTTTCTAAAGCTGTCAAACCCCGCGCCAAACTCTGAGCCACTTCCCGAAGCAGTCACGTGGTACAGCCGGGCAGCGAGGCTTCGGACGTCATCGTTTTCGGCTCCTCCCCTAAATGAAGCAAGCCTCGATACGCGCTTTACGGAAACGCCCCCTCCATTACTCGACACACGCCTCGAAGCCTCGGTACATCACGTAACATCACTATCTAAAAGCTTCCTCCCTCCTCTCTGCATTTGGGTTCACTATCAACCACTATCCATCATGACACAGCAAATATGTTTTTTCATAGTGAAGATGTGAAAAACTAAATGCTATGTTTTAACAATCTGTCATCAGTCTAGAATAATTCAGTGTTGGTTATATTGGTGCAGTACAATATTTTTCCTATATCCTTCTGAGATGGGACAATTTTCCATGTGTTCGGATTTTCTGCTAACTCAAATATTTTATGTAAATATTTAAAATATTTACAAATTCAAATGGGAGACTCTCCAACTCACCTTCATCATCTAATGGCCATGTCTCCAACATGAAGTCGTTGCTCTGCCTCAGCCAATCATCACTTTATGAGGCCCATCATCCATAGATCCACCTGCTTTCCATCTGTGATGCGACCCGGCTCCTTCATTGAATCAAAGGTTATTTCAATAAAGTATTAAGTTAAAGGAGAGTACTCTTGTCCAGTCAGGTTATTGCACCATTCTTTTACCCTTTCCCAGCTCAGAGTAATCTGTTTTTCAGATGTGTTGTACAGCATAAAAGTAAGATATATGAAGAAAACCTATATCAAAGAAATAAAGGTTCCTTGATAAAAAAAAAAAATCCATCCAATTTTTACAAAGAAAATTGGTATTTTAACAGGAACGTGTGGGGGTGTGTGTCTATGTGTGTAATTTTTATGTAAAAACACAATTTAAGAGAACCTTCTACTTCCATAATTTGTGCTAAAGTAATTTCAAGAGTTAGTGAACCACCTGACACTATTCGACACTTGATTAACTGCTTTAATTGGTTGTATGATTTTAGTCCCTGCTATCTTTCCTATGATAAACTGGCTAACTGACTTGTTGAAAGGTGAGTTCACAACAAAGCATGCTGCAACAGCATAATTTGATTGATGCTGATGTCTTGACGCTGGCTGTTACGCTTTGTCTTGTGTAGTGTGCTGACATTGGGGCTATCATTAAAAGACCTTTAACCCTCCTCTTTACGACCAGATGGTTCAACACTCCTTCATTAGCGCCATCTCTACTTTACCTGTTGGCCATGTTCCTACCCTCCTCTTATCACAAGCACCACCTAACTCTACCCCCACACCCTTGTCTAACCTCAGCCTCCTGCTTTTCTTAATCTGACTAATGTGTGTGTAAATATTGCTTGCATTGTCCAGATAGCTTTTGTTTTACCATCAAACAAGTCTGAACCATGGGAACCTGGTCATTAATTACAATGTGATTCATGGTTATGGCTCTGTTTCTCGTCTCGCTTCTGCTCTGTCATTAGGACTTTCCCAGACTTCCCATCCCAACCTCACCCTGCTAAAAGCACCCCCACTGCAGCAACCAGGCCTGCTAAATTATCAGGCCATGTTTGCACACAGATCAACACCTTTGCTTCCTCTTGGAATAGAACATTTGCCACTTTTATTACTTATGTTACTGGTTTACTTCAACTAAGTAATGTTGAAGTAAACCAGTCTCTTGAGTACTATGTGTGTATGTATGTGTATGTATATATATATATAATGTTGTTATAAAGGATTTAGAGAGTGTAGACAGACATAGAATGTGTTTTAAGAAATCCATGTAAAAACAGAAGTGTTGGATGAATGAATGAATGAATGAATGAATGAATGAATGAATGAATGAATGAATGAATGAATGAATGAATGAATGAAAAAGGTAGCAGATGCAAACAAATATTGTGGAGAAAGGAGTAGACTGATCGCAGAACAGATTATCCTTCTAGGCCTTCTGCACCTCCCCATGTGTCCTGACTCCTACCATTATCATATCCTAACCATCTTCTGTCCCCTGTCTCCTGTTTCTCTCTGTGTCATCCAGAATATGATGCAGAAAAATGTGAAGGTGCTCCAGATCAACCAGACCCCACTGTATCAGGAGGTGAATGTCTCACTGCAGGGGTGACGTTTTCAGCGAACGTTTGGGCAAGAGGCGGGGTATACCCTGGACAGGTCGCCAGTCCATCACAGGGCAACACAGAGACAGACAAGACAAACAACCACGCGCGCACACACACACACACACACACACGCACGCACACGCACACACACACCTAAGGAGAATTTAGAGAGACCAATTAACCTGACAGTCATGTTTTCGGACTGTGGGAGGAAGCCGGAGTACTCGGAGAGAGAAACCATGCACAGGGAGAACATGCAAACTCCATGCAGTAAGACCCCAGACCCTGTGAATCGAACCCAGGACCTTCTTGCTGCAAGGCAACAGTTTTTACCAACTGCACCACTGTAGAGGTCACGTGTTCATTACTCAAATCCATATTCAAAAATCACTTATTGATCTCAAAGGGAAATTAAATGCTGTTATAACTCATATTAATTCAAATTCTTCAATCAAAAAAATCATCAAAAGAAAGGGATGAAATTGAAACATGCATAAAGTACTCTTCACCTCTTTTTTGCTTTAGATTATCTGAATACTCTCATGAGATTGATCAGCTACCGTGTAAAGGAAGAGGTCCTTGATGCTCGAAGCTAACTTGCCCAACTTATCAGGATCAGAGCTTCCCTTTTTATGTCATACTCAACCCCATTTTCTTACCAAAAGGTGAATGACACCTCTTGGTGAACTCCACAGAATCCTTGGAGCATAACAATCAAATCTTCACACCTATAGTCCAAACCAAGCCGCTCTTCTCTCTATTTGGAAACACTGACAACTTTCTGTTACAAAATCTGCTGACCAGAACCTGTTCTGAATTCCCACTAGAGGGCATGGTTGGACTGATAATATTGGGTCAGGCAACAGCTAGGACAGCTAATTGTACATCGAGGTCCTTAAACTGTGCTACTTTATGCAGAGCTTCTTTTTCTTTATTGCAACCCAGCAGGCAAGGAACTTTATATGCGACTGAAAACGTTTCGTATTGTTTCACATGGTATAGTTATGTAGTTTATAGTCCTGTTAGGGTGTGATTCCTGCAGCAGTGCTTGTTATGACCGTTTCTTTTTTGTAATGTTGGAGTTCATTCATTTTTGTCTCTGTGCTCCGCCAGGTCCGTTAACCAGTTTCAGGACCTGACCAGAACCCCTCAGCATAAATTCCCTTGAGAAATAACGAGATTTGGTTATATAAAAACAGGCTTTAATGCCGAAAAATGATCAAATGTTACAAGCCATACATGTCATACAAATGGAACAAATACAGAGTTACATTAACCGTCCAGCGCTGGGCCACACTTAGCACACCATAGGGGTGACACCAAGTGAAGCAATTCTAGCGCGAGGGTAGCTTTTTATTTTTCTCTGCAATCTGTACCCTCCCTAAAGGGTTGTCTAATCAGTTTCTGTCTGTTTACATATGACTGCTGGCAGTCACACATAAACATGGTTATGTAAGCTGCAGCGTGTGCGTGTAAACAGTAAAAAGAGGCTAAAAGAGATAGAATCTACAACAGTAAGTTTGCAGTGTAATTTATCAGTGTTACTGATAATAAGCCAATTTAGTCAGCTAAATGTCATGTATATGATGTAGCCATTATATGTTTATTTACATTATGTTATGTGTGCATTATTATATTTACAATGACCCATCCAACTTGTCTTGTAATCCCATGAAAAGATGTGAGCCTTCAGTAAACCTGCTAAATTAAGAGCTCTGCTTCCGTGTCACCTCTTTAACCAGAGCCTCGCTGTAGATGAGGACCTAGCAAAACAGTCTCAATTTATTACAATGGTCTGTCGAGCCGGATCTAGATCACGACAGGGAAGATTATGGACAAACAGAGAAGGCTGAGGCAACTGCCCTCACATTTGTCGGACTACCATGTGACCCTACCTCCTACACTGAAGCCTTCTACTATGGCTGAGGAAATGCTGGCTGTAAGTAACACATCCCAGAGTACAAGCATATCACATCTGCAGGCTTTAGGTATGTACACCAAGCCTACTACCAATATAGCAGCCTACTACCAAGAGTCACGCTCTGTGTTCAGACTCTTATCAATGTTATCACAGCAAGATTCACATTAGGTGTAATGTGAATCTTGCTGGTAGACGGAAGCATTTAGTCCATGATCTAGCATGTGAACTCAGCAGTAAATTACTTCTGACACCAAAGACTATATTAGATGTTGGGCCTGAAAGCAACAGTCGCTCTGCATCAGAAGATGAATCAGAAGGGAGCTCCATTATCAGTGGTTAGGTGAGTTCAGCTCAGTCATTTCATGACTTATTACCTGCAAATACAGTTCTACAAGCAGGAGAAAAAGCTGATGGACGTTGGCAAACTGAAGAACTCTCACATTATATATTTGGAGCAGGAGCTTAAGAGTCTCCAAGCAGTGCTGGATATCAAAAACAAACAGCTCCACAGGCTCTGCAGTCACTTCACTGAAAAAGAAGTGACTGCATACCATCTAGGGATGACAACCCCAGAAGGTATGGAAGACTTATTTAAACAAACGTATAGTGGAACTGCTTGTTCTGTCCACTCATCCAAGTGCCTGGAGAGGGAAAAAGAAGAGTTGTGCACCACTCTATAGTGGTGCACACTATAAAGTGGTGCAACCCAGCAAGCAAGGAACTTTGTGAAATAGAGTGGTGCACCACTATAAAAAAAAATGTGACATGGAAGCTGCAGGAAAAACACAAGAATGAGCCGATTGATCTGGAGCAGAAGCTGCAGGCTGTCCACAAGGCTGAACAGGACAATGTTCACGTCACCTACCAGAAGGACGCAAGAAGTCAAGCTCACAACTCAAGAGGAGTGATAAAAATCAGTTTGGTGGCAGAAGCCAGCAAGTCAGCCATAGCAGGTGCTCAACTGTACAAAAAAAAAAAATTTCTGGAGTAGCTGCACAAAAATTATTACCGCTTAAATCTTTGCTGAAAACAAAGCTCAGTTCAACCCCTTCAGGGAACAAGGGATCAGCATCCTTGACTACAGCATGAAGGTCTGCAGCTTCCACAAGCAAGGTCATCAAGCTACACCATAGTGCGATCTACTATATCATAATGTCATTTAGCTACAGTATAGTGCAGATAGATTTGTCAGGTCAGTTGACATAAAGGTGAAAAGAAGAGTTTATGTCCGATCTGTCACCAAATTGGTCCAGTTACCTGGGATACCGGATAATGATGAGTCAAAGACGACATCCCCAGAAGGTAGGAATTTACAGGAGTTACATAACAGCTAAGACTGTAATGGGGGGGCGACTGTTCTCCCACTAGAGGGGCATGGTTGGACTGATAATATTAGGTCAGGCAACAGCTAGGACAGCTAATTGTATATTGTAGTGATGGGATTATCGGCTCCTTTTCGAGATGCGGCTTTAATGGCTCTTCTTACTGTGGAGAGCCGGCTCTTTCGGCTCCCAAACGGCTCCCCATATATATTTTTGACATTATTAATTAATTAATAGCTTAAACCTAATTTTATAATATTTTGTTTAATTATTGACATTGTTAAGCACTTATGATGAGTAAAAATGCCGCATAACAATGCTATAGCAATACCGATGCGTGTGATGTCCGCATGTGGCTGTGCAGGTTGTTTGTCGAGCCTGCAGATAGGAAATGCTGACTTTGCACAGTCTGCACTCTGCCCTGGAGTTGATGTAGCATTAAAATGAGTCCAAATCTTGCTCCGTTTTCTGTCACTCATTTATTTTCACCTATTCAGTTCTCACACTGACTCCCCTTCTTTCTGTGCTTCTTGACGCTCAGTGAGTGTCTGTACATAAACACCTGCCGACGAACGCTATACAGCTTGGCCAATTGCCTGCCGTTTCCACAAAAAAAGTGGAGATAAACTTTTTTTCAGTGTTTTCCCGCCACATTATTAATTGAAACTATGTGTGATTGGTCAGATGTGTGGAGCACACGCTTGACATGAGGGCAGTGGACCGACCGAGGGAAAAAACTCTCCGCTATGGCACTGACAGAAGAGCAAAACGCGCAAGGAGAGGGAGAAGGGGGAGGAGAGACAGCGAGGCACCGCAGGACAAAAAAAAACGATGTGGGGAAAAACTATCGGCTCTGGCACTTGCAGAGCACAAGCACAACGACAGGGAGGCGGAGAGACAGCGATATACTGTAGAAAAAAACCCGGCTCCCAAATAGGATCCTATAACGGCTCCCATTGTGGAGCCGGTTCCAATCGTTCACTTCAAAGAGCCGGCTCTTAGAGCCGGATCGTTCGCGACCGACACATCACTAGTATATTGAGGTCCTAAAGTGTGCTATTTTATGCAGAGCTTTTTTTTCTTTATTGCAACCCAGCAAGCAAGGAACTTTGTGAAATCTTGAGTTTCATATTGTTTCATATGGTGTAGTTATGTGGTTTATAGTCCTGTTAAGAGTGTGATTTCTGCAGCAGTGCTTGTTATCCATTGTTATCAGCTGTAATCCAATGAAAGGGTGTGTGAGCCTTTAGTAAACCTGCTAAATTAAGAGCTTGGCTTCCGTGTCACCTTTTTAACCAGAGCCTTGCTGTAGATGAAGAGCTAGCGAAACGGTTTCAATTTATTGCAGAACCTATAAGGTAGTCAGAATCAACTGTTAGCTATAGCAGATTTCATAGACTCCTTTGACTTGGTATTTTTGTCCAACCTTTCAAGGTTTTAATACATTTCTTACTTCTTCTCATCCAGACTCTTGCTTAAGTAATTTTTTTCCATGATAACATGCAGATCATTGATTTTAAAGTCATTCATCCAGCATAGCATCCATTTCAAAGACCATCTCCTACATCAGAGTATGGATTAAGTGAAAATCAAAATTTAAAATGAATGAGGTATTTAGCAGAAGAAGTTCAGGCTTCCATGTTTTATCCAGAATCTGACTCTGATGGTCCATAAGCCATGATGCATGTTAACGCGGTTGTTAAGGGTGAAACAAGTGGTAACTAGGATTTATGATTGTCTTCAGTTACTGAACTTGTATGAATCTACAGTGAACAAAAATATAAATGGCCAATGTCAAGTATAAGAGTTTTATGAACACTTGGGTTATGCAGTGTATAGAGAAACTCAAAATATGTTTTCCGTAATTACCGATCTTCATATTGGCACTGATAACATCATGGTATGGCCAATTGTAGCAGATTGACAGTCCTTTGAACATGATAAGGGCCAGGTTGAGGAATTTGCCAAACCTGCAAGTTGGCTTTTTGTAGGTAGTTACGGACAGTCTGGGGTGTGTCTATTGTGCAGACCACAATAGACGCAATCAGTAGTCGCATCAGCTAGGTGTGTTGCTGGTCTTAGCCAATCCTGCAGCTGGACAAGCCGGATGTGGCGATCTTGTGCTGGAGTGGTCACACGTGGATGACGAGGATGAGGTCGATTTGCAGTAGTGCCAGTGTGTTGGAAACAAACTCTTAAACGGCCTATGGTCTGATTATGGACATTGAGTCGTGCAGCTACTGCTCTGGTGGACATCCCTGCATCCAACATGCCAATGGCATGCTCAGGCATAACTTGCGACATCTGAGGCATTGTGACTTGTGACCATACTTGACATTTTGGGGTGGCCTTTTATTGTCCCCAGTCCAAGGATTGTCCAGTTGTTGCTCATTTTGTTTGATCACCCAGTGGACATGCATTGAGTAAAAAAAACAACAACTCACTGAGTAATGCTCACTGAGAGCAAGTTGGATTAAAAATTATACACATAGAAATGTTACTGTTCTGTAATACTTGGCTTTGGTCACCAGTGTGTCAACACCTGCTGACTGTGTTACTCTCTGTGACGCCACTGATACTGATAATCATAACCTGTTGTCATAAAACATAAACAGACATTAAAACCACTGCTTCTCCAGACTGCACTTATGAGATTGAGCTTAAATGCAGATTAGCCTCTGTTTAAATCCTCTCTCTCTGAGTTTACAGTAATTAGAAAGATCACATCACCATAGTCCGGGTTCACAGAGTCTCAAACTTTAATTAAGCTGATGTCTGCAGCACCCCCAAGTGGAAAGGATTGATAATACTATCCATTCAGTTTTGGATCTGGGGTAAGACAACAGAAACCTGTACTATTTCAAAGGATTACTGGGTGTACTGGGGCCGTTCAGATGGTCCAAACTCTTCCAAGCCCACAGGAGTATACGTCCACCATGTACATAGGCCTGCAGACTGCCTCTACAAACATTACTGGAAGAATAGGGAGCTCAGTGAACTCCAGCATGGTACCAAGAGGGAATGCCACTTGCAAAAGATCTTGTGGGTAAATTTCATCACTACTTCTCCCTCCGCAGTCAGGTGCTGG
Organism: Xiphophorus maculatus; assembly: GCF_002775205.1. Classification (NCBI taxonomy): domain Eukaryota; kingdom Metazoa; phylum Chordata; class Actinopteri; order Cyprinodontiformes; family Poeciliidae; genus Xiphophorus; species Xiphophorus maculatus. Next base: position 18,960,582 of record NC_036461.1, read on the forward strand.
TGGTATTATAACATTGAGGGAGTCTTTCAGAGCAACAGCAACTCATCTAGGAAGTGGTGGGCCACATTAAAATCAAAGCAGGGCTAGAGGATGCAAGGCTACCAACTTCCTGCATGATCAGTAGCTACAGTCCTCCAATCATGCCACCTAAACAATGCATCTAAAATGTCTCTCTCCCTCTCTCTCCTTTTATTGCTTTCACAAATTGATCATTATCAAAAAATGTTTTTATGACTAGTAAGTCCAGTGAACTCTTCCAGACACAGCTGTCTTCATACTACAATCATTTTAAACACTCTCATTGCACTCATTGTGAAAGCATTACCACCAATTAGCTGGACCTCTGTTGAATTAGGTCAGTCACTGCAGAGGGGGTGAATATTTATGCAGTCACTGATTTTATGTTGAATATTTTTATTTAATTGTCATTATGTTTTAGGCTTACATCTTCTTTGTCAAAAGTCTAATTTTGTTGATCATGATAGGTATGTAACAGCAATAAAAATGGTAAAACACACATGGGGTGAATACTTTTTATAGCCGCAGTAAGCTAAATTACATATAGAGCTCAATGGAAAGGTTTTTGAGCAGCTGCATCCAAGCGCTACATCACTAAGTGAAATGGAAAGGATCAGATGCAGTGGAGTAAACCATGCTGCCACTGGACTGGAAAACAGTGGATATGTGTTTTCTAGTGATGAATGGTGCCTCTCTATTTGGCAATCCAATGAGTCTTGTTTTGGCAGTTGCCAGGCGAACACTACTTGCCTGACTGCAATGTGTGTAAAATAAGGAGGAGGGAGGATTATGTTGTGGGGCGGATTTTTAGGAGTTGGGCTCAACCTCTTAGCTCCAATGAAAGGAACACTTAAGGTGCTTTTCCACCGACAAGTTGTGCTCTAACCGGTTAATGTGGACTTAGTTCTACCCCAGGTAGTGAGCATTTCCATAGCCTGGTGTGAGTAGCAGCAGCTGTACATTGTATGGTCGACTCTGCTAATGTTTGATATTAACACTCAGCAAAAGAGAACCTCAAGGTTCTGGTTCTGATGGACTCAAATAAACCCAGATATTTAATTTTTTTCTTATAGAAATTCATTTTTGGCACAAATATCATGGTAAAGACTCAGATCGAATGATTATTTTGCTATTCATATAAATATAGTTACATTTTGCCACCTTTTGGATTTAGGTAATGCAGTTTGAGTCACTTTAAGTCGTTTGTCACTCAAGTCAAAGCAACATCTAAAAATTGATGGTACAGGAAAAACTTGTTCTCTTCTGGCAGGTGTAAGTTGTCACCAGTCTGGCGGGGGAGGGGAGGTCTCAACAGAACCACCAGTACGTAGGGTCCGTCAGGAATAGGTACGCATGTTAAGAGAGTTCTAAGAGCTCTATAGGAACGCAGAGTACGCAGACCACTTTGTAGCAGTTCTCCAGTGAACACTTTGAAGGTTTTGAAACAAATATTCTCAGTGGCCATCGGGTTAGAAGAAAAAGTTTCAGAACTCTTGTGTCTCCAACTCTGAATCGAAAAGACAAGGCTTTTGTAGTGGGGATCAGTTTATGGGGGAATTTTTCTGCCATAATCCAAGAACACACATTTTCAGTCTGAAAGCAGGATTTCATATCCTTTATTCTCAAAACTTTTAACACTTTTGCTTACATTTTTATTTTGAAAGCATTACTTCATGTCTTTCTTCTCAAAACTTGTAATGAGTGCACTCAAAGCCTCTCCTCGCACTCACACAGTTTCTGTAGAACAAACATAGAACTGCCTTTTGGCACAGTTGCCTGGCAACCTCTCAGTCAATAGAATGAAAGTGTTGAACTGGGTGCATTTGTTTCTGTGAAAGTTTTGCATAAACCAGCCAGAGAGACATTGAAGAAAGTTCAAAATATAATCTTAATTTATTACAAAAAAAATCCAAAAATAATAAATTGGGCCCAAACTGAGGTCAACACAACAAAGTACAACTCAGGTGGTAACACAACAAACTCAAACACAAACAAGACATGAGGGGAACTTAAATAGTGGCTGATCAGACCATTAACACACACAAGGGGGTAATTACACACACAAAAACCTAACAAATACTGCTCAGAATATTACTAAATCTGTAAATGAAATAAATATCAGAATTGAACTAACTTTCAAAAAGAAGAGACATTAAATAAATGGTAAAATTAAACTATAAACCAAATTTCCCCCTCCCCTGGCGAACAAATGGAACGGCCCGCTGAGGAAGTTTGACAGCCATGTATGGATATCCGTCAGCTGGAGCTCATCTGTGTAATTTTCAGGAGCAGGTCCAGAGGAAACTGGTAACTCAAGAAGAAATTAATTGGTTGCCTTTAACAAAAAATACAAAGAACTGACAAACAAAGTTAACTAAATGTGTGCACACCAAATAGTTAACTAAAAAGTCAGACTAATGAAAACAATTTTAAAGATAAAAATCTAAACTAATCACTAATTAATATTTAAAGTAATATTAAGGAAGAACTGAAAACCATTACAATTACTGTCTCGGTGTGACAGTAGGGACAGCTGTCACAGTTTCCTTCTAGCGGATGTGCCTGTGTGGCTACTATTGATTGTAGCAACCTGTGCCACCCACTGGATGTAGGGAGTTGGTTGGGTGAATAAACTCCTGCCTAAGATCAGAAGGCTATTAGTGATCAGTAGCACACTGCTGGCGGATGTTTAGTGTACAATGGAGCAGAAAGCTGGCGTAGTTGTTTCTCCCTACATCCAGTGGGCATGTGAGTGCAAGGAGAAGCGTTGAGTACAAGCATTATAAGTTTTGAGAAGAAAGACATGAATTTCTGCTTTCAAAATGAAAATGTAAGCAAAAGTATTAAAAGTTTTGAGAACAAAAGATATGATATCCTGCTTTCAGACTGAAATGTGTGCTCTTGGATTATGAAAATTTCCCCCATATCAGTTCTTATCTGATCAGTTCTGAGTTTTATTGTAGGCTTCATCACAACGAATATGACATCTCCAGCAGTGCTGTTTCCAGTATAAGAAATGTTTAGGAATTAGATCTGGTCAGTTTGTGAATAAAAATGGATTCCAATACCAACATAGATCAGTTTAGAGTTATTGTTCTCAAAGGTATCATACAGACTCAGATGCAAGAAAAATTACAGGATTTCAACTAATATTTTCTACAGCTTCACCAGAATAACTAAATTAATCTTGCTGTTCATCAAACCTTTCTGAAGGAAGCTGATCAAAGGTGTTGTTGCTGCCCTGACTCCCTCTCCCCCTTTTTTCTCTCTACTTCTTCTGAGAAGGTGAGATGTGCTACCAGCTCTCCAGCTAACAGGTGAATTGAGTTTCCTAAATCTGCTGGGTATTGTCCAAAACTGAGGTGAACTCTGTTCAAGGTGGACTGTCGAGAAAGACTCGCCTGGTTCCCAACGACCTCCGTTCAGGTGTCCCACCCTTCTTCCCCCTGTGAATTATCAGATTGAGCAGCCTGCAGCCATCTAGTTTCACAGAGCACACCTGTTAACCAATGTTCTTGATTCTTCTCCAGAATCAAACATCATAGCTATTTTACAACCATCAAAGAAATTTGAGGTGACTCATTAATTGAATGTCCACATCTTTTAGACTTTCTTTATGCTAAATATTTCATTAGTAAGGCAATTTTGCAAGGGTCAGTACAGCTTAATTGCAGTAGCAGAAATAATCAAATAAGTAAAATCAACCATCTTATCTAACCTATCTTTCCCCAATGCTGACACTGAGAACTAAAAATGTAACTTTTAAGAGACGGACGGAGTATGGAATTTTGAAACCCAGAACTGGCCTGATGATGAAGAAGTTGTTCCAGCAGGAGGAGGCTCACGGCTCTGATCGATAAAGGAAGGCATCCCTGCAGATCTAATTAGCTTTCTTCTCTGCATGGATGGTGAGGTCACACAGGCCTTCCTGGCAGGAGTAGTACTGATTTAGAGTAGCAGGTCTTGGATCTTAGGGTGATGATCTCATGCTTGTAGCAGTCCTCAGCTTCTTGTCTTGCAGTTCTGGAGCCCCCTTCAGCTTGTTTCAAGATCTTTTTGGTCAGTTGAGATGTAGGCAGGCTGACCTCACAGTCAGATGAAGGCATCAGTTCCTCTTTTTTGCCTTTGTTCTTTGTCTTTGGGGTCTAACTCAGATGATGAGAGAAGTGCAATTTGAAGCCACATGTTGTGGGGCTGACCGGTTGGTCCCCATTCGCAGGACAGTCTTCAGCTCTGTGGCCCTGGCTCTTCCTCAGCTGCAGAGTTCTTTGTCCATTTCCATCTTGGCTCATAGCTGCCTGGAGGATCCAACCACAGGTTCCTCTTTTGCATTCACCTTTTATAGGGTTTATCCACCCTATAGACGCGTTTGCATTGGCTGGCACTGATGCCATGCTTGTTTTATTGACTGTCCGCTTGAATAGATAATCTCACATTCATCATTATCTTAGAGATATTATTACATGATGTCTTTGTTCATCTCCCGGGGTTGCTCAAAGGTCATCCTACATCCGTTGCCTGCACAATCATTTTCTTTCAAAAGTTTAAGTTGTTCAACAATCTGTTTCCAAATTAGCAAACTCGGAGGTGTTGGTCATCTCTGCTCTCTTTTTAGTTCCTCCCTTCCCTAATATTTTACCTTCTATCTACCTCCAACACATCAGTGATCTTTAATTAAAATTACACATTTTGCACCATTTCAAGTTCAATGTCAAAATCACATCTATAACTTCTTTAGCTTCTTTGATCTAGCATTCATTTATATTATGATAACCATAACTTATTACTCTTATTATAAACATAATGTGAGTCATTACAGGCATTCTTCTGAAAAGAAAACAAGAATCATCCATTTTTCTAATTGATACCAAAGTTACAGTTATGTATTCTTACAAGTAAAACAGTATGTTGTTTGGGGTCTTATTCAATTACTCAAAATGTTTAGATTTCAGTCTCTAAAACTTTTATGCATTGAAGTAAGAAATAGTCTCAACTATTTTTATAAATCTGCAAGCTGGACACTCACTTCCTCTTTTGTCAGGAAGCCTGCTGTTCCTTTTGTATGCCTTGGCAACACTCTCTCTGCCTGACTATGATTTCTTATGATTAAATAGAAAAAGAAATAGAATTAAAGCAAAGTTTGCATGAGATAACACACAACAAACACAACCTGACTGATTTTATTGAAGTTTGTTTCTACTGTTGGGTCTGGATGTTACTTGTGTAATTAATTTTAAAAATAACTTCATGTATTCTTACTGCTAAACTAAAAGCACCAGCATGGAGAAATGGGATGAGCTTGGGTTTTCCTGACAAGGGCTACTTGTCAGGAAGTAGCCCTTCCTGACAAATGAGAAAAGGGCTAGAGCACAAAGCAGTGGGCTCAGTGGGCAGCCTGCGTTGTCCTGCTGTGTAGGACATGCGATATGATGTAATTTGTTAATACTGAAGCCCTAGGATTACAGTAAAGCAGGCTGACCGACCTAACATATTTTGGGTCAAACCCTTCTGTTTCTAATACTCTCACCACTCCACTGTGTCAAACACCTTTACTGTATACAGGGAGAAGGCTTTGGCAGGGGAAAGGACAATGGCTGAACATTTATTTTGGATCGTCCATATAATATTAATTAGTCTTCTAATGTTGTCAGCAGAGTTTTGCGTACCAATGACTACAACCTGGTCAGCATGTACAAGGCTAGTCATGACCTTCTCCAATTTAGTCGCTGTGCCTTAGCTAAGACCTTGCAGTCATTAAACTACCGTACATTGTGTTTTTCCTTGTTTTTTTTTTTAACTTGTTTGTTATTTCTTTCAGACATTTGAGTAGAGTTTTCTTAAGAAGCAGTACAGCTGAATGTCATCTGCATAATATAATATAATATAATATAATATAATATAATATAAATCATTCTAATGATCTGAGTTTTGGTTTTTTTTAAACCTGCAAAGCCAGACCAGAGCCCTCGTCTTATATCAGTAGAATCTGACATGATTTATACTGACAATGAAACTTCACTTTGAAAGGTAAGATCTAAACTACTCTATAAAAAGCTCCAGCGATGCCCACTAAGCTATGCAGTCTGTTAGTTAACATGATGGATCAGTGGAGTCAAAGGATGCTGACGTGTTTAACAAGACTAAAATACTAAATTGACCAGTAACTGTGGATGTCATGATATCATTGGACACTTACTTTCTGTTCAATGCAAAAAACAGATGGGTGTTAATCCAAAATGTTGTTCCAAAAAGAAATCAGTGAGTTGGCTGCAATGTTTGCTTTTTTTTGTTGTTGTGTAAGACTCATCGAATTATCCCATCAGAAATTGGACATTAACTCTTTTGATAATCCAAAAATATTATCAAGCTCTTTACTGCTTTTCATCACCGTAAAGAGCCGCACAACAATTTCAAGATTAACTTTACACCACATTACCTGCTGAAAAATCTCTTCTTTTTATTTGGAATTTGGACCTTTTATTTATTTGTGGCATAACCAGGAGTCTTTAAGAAAACAAACAAAAATAACAAAGTACTGTTAAATTATCACTTGGTGCTTCTGTTTGCTTTGCAGTAGGCCAGTCCCTTTTGATCTCCCCTGTCTCATCCCCTCTGTCTCCCATGATAGAGGATGTGTTTGTGCATCTCTTTGAACTTCACACTAATAGAAGGTCTGCTTGTACCTCTACAGGGATTTAAACTCAGTTGTGTGACCTCAAGAGGCTGAACTAAGGACCTGAGTTGGTTCAGCTGCTGATTGAGTGCTCTTAAATGGAGCTGTCTGCTCAGTATGTTTCTTTGGGACGTGCGCCAACTGTGGCAGCCTGAGGATGATGAATGTTCCTGTCTTCTAACCAACTGCCAGTTCACTCACTGCACCCATTTGCAGATGATCACCTGTTATTTGGAAACCCTGGAGGGCATTTTAGATGTGTGTGTGGAGGGGGGGTTGCGAGTGTGTGCGAGCACTCCTTTTCTCTATTACAGTGGGGTCAAATCATATAAATGTTTATAAACATTTAGCTGCCAACCTGGTCAGGGTGCCTGTGTCCCTACATGCTTATACATTCTTAAAGGCCCACTTTTATAGGTCTGGAATAGGTCATGTTTTGTATGATATACAAAATATGTTCATTACATTTAATACACAAAATTATTCTCTGATATTGAGATTTCTGAGTGAAATATCACTCACTGCCCGATTATGCAGTGAGTGATATGGCATCACGATTATGATGCTGTAGCGCCCTTCTCAACTGAGCAGATCTGACTGCGAGGTGTAGTGTTAACCAGTTTGTATAATCAGAAGTAGGTACGGCACGGAGTCATGAGTGGGGTGAATAATTAGCACTAGGATGATACAGTTTTCGAGTCCTTCCCATATCGGCTCAGCAGGGCCAATAGGCCGGAGTCCACCCTGACGACTCTGATGGCTCAAATTAGCATCCCTTCTTCAATTGTAAATGTGGTCGTTGACCGTCAGGCCAGAAGGTAGGAATGTGAATAGTCCATGTTGGGGGTGGGTATCTATGATACCTGCAGGAGATCAGGTCTCCTGTAGGTAGTGCTCTTCAGTTTAGTTTTGAAGCATACATGAAGTGTTTTTGGAGAGATGTGACCTTTTGCAGCTGATCCATGATGTTGTGCTGCATTATCCAGGTCATTTTGCCAAATGTACATAGAGTTTGCAAAACATAGAATCTGTTTCAAAAAATATGCAAAGGTTTTTCTAAAAGAAATTAGTAATGTTTCTCTTTGAAATAAAGCTAAGAGGGTATAACATGACAGTTTAGAAATAAACTAACCAAATTAATTGTGTTGATCCACCTCAAAAAATCATGCAAAAAGTGTAAGCAAAAGAAATCTGGGAGACTTTGCACATGCAAATTTGCATGCAGCCTTTTGTGCTGTGGAGGATAAATAGGTGACTGCTTCACCTATTTAGTTCACAAGAACTAATGGCATTTATTTCAGTCATAATCTTGCGGGGGGTGACCAAGGTTCCATCACTATGTGACAGCTGGTCAGCAAACCTGGCAAACATGATTGACATGGCAGCACTGAATGCACATGTGCTTTATCAGGCATGCATTGGGGTGCAGGAGAGACGGGTGGACTTCCTGGTTGAGCTTGCAAAAGAGTTCGGTAACTCTCATGTGAGTGAGAAGAAGGCACACAAGGAGAAACTGCTTCGGCAACAACCTTCCACACCCAGCTCAGGCAAAAGGGCGAAGTGTCAGGTCAACCATCGATGCAGGATGCGTGTCCTGAGGCCGAAACATCATCAGTGACCCCTCACACCCCCACCATGGACTGTTCTCCCTGCTGCCCTCTGGAAAGAGGTTCTGCAGCATCCGGTGCAGGCCCACCTGGTTCCGAAACAGCTTTTTCCTACTTGCCATCAGACTTTTATTTTACTCACAACATTGGAACTTCAAACATTATCCTGAGCCGTATGCAACGAAATTTCGTTCTTTATACACCCTGTGCATTGAAAATGACAACAAAGTCAGTCTAAGTCGAAGTCGAAGTCTAAGTCTATTGTGCAACTGTGAGATGCGTTGAGGCCATTACCAGGGTACTGATAAGGTAATGGCCCTATTTACTGAACAAAAGCACCTGCTAGATAAAATCCTTCAGGCCAGTTGGACTATCGAAGCCGATATAGGTATACGTCAAAGTGGACTAACTCTAGCCATTCTAGTGTTAATACAACTGATACAAAAAAAGTAAAGTTTGTTAATACTGCTATTTATTGCAGTGGCAATAATAATAATAATAATAATAATAATAATAATAATAATAATAATACCAAAACAACAAAACAATAAATTTCCAAAAACAGAAGGGGAAAAAAAACAAACCAACAAAAACAATTATAATAATCAGTGATACTTCAAACGTAATAGAGTCCACAATAGATCCAAGAACAAAAAGAGAATAATTATGTTCCCTTTTCAATACTCAGAGTTTAGTTCGTTTCTGTAGGGAAAGTGTAGTTCCGTTTTCCTACCACCAGATGGTGGGTGGGTAGCTCGCCATCTTCCGTCATCAAGTGAGTCAATGCGACGGCAAAGGGGGAAAAAAAACTTACCTAAAAGGCCAGATAACACACATTAAGTTCATATATAAACATTATATTTATATAAACTAAATGGGAGAGACAAGAAAACAATTAAATACGTACTTGCTATATTTTAACAACTTCATAGAAAAAATAAAAAAAAGAAAGGAGAAGATAAAAAGGAAAATTTAAATCCTTTTTTTCAAAAAAAAGTGCACTTCATAATTCAAGTTCAAAATTGCTTAAATAATATAATTAGCAGTCGTTACAAACAACCAATATTGAATCAAATCAATCAACTTACAAATGTGATCTCAATTTCAAATGATTTCAAATCTAAAATTGAAAGGTAAACCCTTAAATATTAAAGGTGTCTTTAATTCGGCTGCAACAGTGTGATTCTTCAATAAGTAGACTAAACTGATGTGGGCTACTGATTGTCGATGGATCAGAGCTAATGCTAATGCTAACTGGCGGAGCAGAGTGAAAATAACGCCCTATTATCTACTCACCGTCGAGTAACGGATTATCTGAGGAGGTAGATGCAATGATAACTTGCTCAAAACAGGAAGGTTTACCAGCTCTCAATGGATCACAACCTGGCGAGTGAATCAACGGGAGGGAAATATTAGCGGCGCTATCATTGCAGATACTATACAACGTCAAGTCAGATGGTATTTAACTATGGAAGCCCATTTCCGCCATGAAAAAAAAAAGACCAACAGGAAGTCATAATTTCGACTTTCAAAGTCATAATTTCGACTTTCAAAGTCATAATTATGAGATTCAAAGTCATAATTTCGACTTTCAAAGTCATAATTTCGACTTTCAGTCATAATTATGAGATTTAAAGTCATAATTTCGACTTTCAAAGTCATAATTTCGACTTTTAAAGTCATAATTATGAGATTCAAAGTCATAATTTCGACTTTCAAAGTCATAATTTCGACTTTTAAAGTCATAATTATGAGATTCAAAGTCATAATTTCGACTTTTAAAGTCATAATTTCGACTTTCAAAGTCATAATTATGAGATTCAAAGTCATAATTTCGACTTTCAAAGTCATAATTTCGACTTTCAAAGTCATAATTTCGACTTTTAAAGTCATAATTATGAGATTCAAAGTCATAATTTCGACTTTCAGTCATAATTATGAGATTTAAAGTCATAATTTCGACTTTCAAAGTCATAATTTCGACTTTCAAAGTCATAATTATGAGATTTAAAGTCATAATTTCGACTTTCAAAGTCATAATTATGAGATACCGGAGCAGTTGGAGACAAGCCTCCTTAGAATAACAGCATGCTCCGCTCCAGCTCCCAGTTAAATATGATCCTAAATCCAAGGTCCAACCTTTGCTACTGCGTTAAGAGTCAGTAAAAGGTAGGTTCGCCTTTTTTGATTTTTGATTTTGTTTAGATTCCTTCGTTTTGAATGCTTTTTGATCGTGTGGTGTTATGTACATCGTTCGTTGTTTTAGCAACATGAACTAGCTGCAGGTTAACCGTCAAAGCGTGCTAACCTTGTTATAGCATATTTAACCGGGTTTTTTTAAGTAGTCCGTTAATTAGATTGTTTTTATTTCAGAGTGCGATAAGAAGTTTATACTCCAAAAATTCAATAAGTTAATATGTATAATTATTTTGTGGCATTAATACAAGCAATAGCTAGTAGGTTAAAACAAGCTCCACAGCTTGTTGTATGCACGTTTTGTTATGCATAATGTGATTCACTATCTTTCCCGTTAAATTGTTTTTGTCGATATGTAGTGGGTTGAGAAAAAAATGTTTAAAAAAATCAATAAATAAATAGAAAATACACCCCCTATTTTTCTATCGGAGTTGGTCTTGTCTTTTGTCTTTGTTTTTTTCCTGTGTGTGTAGACGTGTTTGTTGTGTGCGTGTGTCTTCTTGCCAGTGGGGGCGCTCTCGCGCCGCTGTGGGTCTAGCGAGAACGAGTTTCCTGGCTCTGGGCATGCGCGGCTCAGAATAAACGAGCTCTGCCAGAGTAACATTGTTTCAAATCGCTTCCTCTGTGATCCACAGGTAAGATATAAGCCATGTAAAATGATCTGTACATATATAAAGATTAATTTCGGAGTCTATTGTATAACTTACATGTATAATTGCAAAGTTTTGTATTGCCGTTGATCTGTGTAGCTTGCTTTTTGTTGTTGGAGCCTTGGGGATTTTTAAATTTATTTATATCACTTGATCGGTCAGTATTGTTCAGTGTTGTATAAAGCACTGAAATCTCAGAGTCAAGTAAAAGTATAAGTACCTCTCCAAAATATGACTTTGGTAAAAGTCCAAGTCACTGACTGAAATGTTACTTGAGTTAAAGTCTTAAAGTATCTGAAACTTCTTGTACTTAAGTATGGAAATTACTGTAAAAATGGATGTACTCAAGTAATGTAATGAAAAGTACAAGTAAAAAGTAAAACAAAACAAATGCAGTTTGAATGACATTTTTTATATTTTGGTAAACTTGTCAAATACACTTAAAATAATGTACACAACCAAGTGCAGGCAAAATTAAACCTGCTAATAGATATACCTGCAGGCATCATTTAGTTAAGAAAATTAGGTGCTTTACCTATAGCACAAGGTTAACTTAACCTGCTTTACAACTGAACCAGCTTCTTAGTAAACCCTCCAGGACAGAAAATACAAAGTTTTTGTAAGCCTTAAGTTTTCCCTTCAAGTAAGGTCAGTGCTGAAAATGAGAAAAATAAATAGTACAGAAAATGCGGCCAACATGAAGAAAAAGATCTGTTACGATTACTCTACTTCACAAATCAGTGAATCAGTCAATGCTACAGTCAGTAGGTGGTGCACACAACTGGTCATTATGCAAAAGAAAAAAAGAATTGGGAGGGAAATGCAGCTTATTGCCATCTGTAAACCTGGTTTTGAACTTGCATGCCTTTCCTATATTCGTTAAATTTAGTCTAAATTGCTATCGCTATGGCTTCTGTCCCCCCTTGAACAGAGGAGTCTAGGTAGCCTGCTACAGTCAACATTAGGCCTAAGCTAAATACACCACGTATGGAACTGAAACAATGCCAAACAAAGTTCATTTATGGTCAACGTTTCACAATACAGTAGTGCCTAGTGACCAAGCTATAGTTACTGAAACAGGAGGATTATAACCATTTCATAAGAAGTTACCTCGATGTGTTTCTTCAAGTTGGACGGGGAGTTTTTGTAAGATAGAATTTCCACATCTTCGGGCAGGAATAACATAAACTGCATGCGGTACGACGAATCTTTAACACCCACGAAAGAGTATATTGTGTTTAAATAAGGCCATGGGCTCTCATCACCAGCTGGTGGTTCCCCTGGAGCCGTGTCCGACGTAGTTGCAGTCGTTGTGGTCTCCATCTCCAGCTCCATGTGACTGCTGCTGATTGCGAGATTTGCTTTGTGTTTAATGGGAGAAGCGAAACAGGTGTATCCTATTGGTGGTGATGAACAAGCCCAGGCAAGTAGGCTACGGACTTTGTTCGGTAGCCTGCTTGCTACTTGCCAATCAGTAGGTGGGATCAAAACACTTTGTTTCTCTCTCTCGCTTTTTTGTAACGAGTAACTAAACCACACACTGAAAATGTATCGGAGTAAAAGTACGCGATTAAGTTTGGAAATATAGTGAAGTAAAAGTGAAAGTCATCAAAAATTTTCATACTCGAGGAAAGTATGAAGTACTCCAAAATATACTTAAGTAAAGTAGTGAAGTATTTTTACTTCGTTACTATACAACACTGGTATTGTTTGGGTAGCATTATAATATTTTTGTTTCTTATAACAGTGTATTTATTTGTGGTGGGCTTGATCTCTTTTGTGGCCGCTGTAACAGTTACAACTGGCAAACGTTAAAAAAAAACAGTTGTAACTGACAAACGTTGGTGTGTCAGTTTACTGTGTGTTGTAGATGGAATGTTTTGTTCAGTTGGGTTATGTTAATTTAGGATTAGATTTTCTTAATTTCTTTTGCTATTATGTTATTTTATTTGAGGATTTTATTTTATTTTATTTTATTTCTTTGTGGAAACTCCGGATGTTGTAGACTGCATTTGAATTGTATTGTGGTTGTATTTGTTTAATTGAAAATGCACGGCTCAGAATAAACGAGCTCTGCCAGAGTAACATTGTTTAAACTCGCTTCCTCTGTGATCCACAGAAATTGGTTGCAAAGGATTCATGTGCCTTTGCACCGCTTGATACTGGCTCAGATTCCGCTAGGTCTGGTACCAGTAACAGATACATAGACAAGAGTAAAATATGGAAGTACAATATGCATCAGTTTTCAAACTGTTTTCTTAGCAGTTTCATGTACACTTATGCTAATGCTGGAGATCTACAGCTTTACATTGACAATATTTACAAAAGCAATTCAAAATAAGAAAAACTGAAAAACAAGGAACTTAAAAAATCCCCAAAACAGGCAGGCCCTGTTGAAAATTTTAACTCCTCAACTTTACTCAACTTTCAGGATACCTACAAAAGAGACAGAGGAGGTTCCTTTGACCTGAACCTAAACCTAAACAGAGGTAAGTTGCAACTCTTGTGAAAATCCAATTTATCATATTATCTGTTTAAGTGAAAGTAATTAAGATCAAAACTAAAATCATTCTGATGATGTCCATGCACTTGACTCTTTTATAAAGATGGGAATTTCATTTTGAGAATTGTTCAACCATTGAAATATTTTAGGGGAAAAATGTAAACAGAACTTTCAGACCTAAGCTCTACACTTTACCATTTAGTTGTGGAGACACTGGTAGATTTTTCTTTATTACTTTTATGTAGTTTCTTTGTGTATTAGTTTATTTTTGCAGATCTGTACAGCTGTTTTGTTGTCTATTGCCTTTATTTTAGCAGGAGCTTGAGTCTGAAATACAGTTTCTGTCTGTCTTGTAGGGTTGGACAATAAATCAGTTATATGTATCACGATACACACGTGATCAATATCAATAGATAGTAAGTCTGACAGAATATTCAATAGAATATTCTCTGAACTCTGATCCAGAACCACATACCATTCTGGAGGATGTAGGCACAGTCAAGGCTTCTCAACCTCTCAAGGCTAGCTCATCTAGGTTGATGGCTTCATTTAACTCACTGGTGAACTAGCAACAAGCTGTTGAGTAACTTGCGGAGCAGCAGTTTAATGTTTCACCACTGTGCCTCATAAATGTTTTTAAAAAACATTATGGTGTGAAAGCTGTGGATAAAATGGGAAAGGTCACATCACCAGTTTGGCAGTATTTCAGATATAAAAAAAATAATTGATATAAAATAATAAAAAATGCTTGTATCGTGAAATGTTTTTCAGTAATATCATTCAACCCTATTCTCATGTTCATAATAAATTTTTTGGAATGTTATGTTTTATTAGACATTATTCGTTAGTTATTGTGTGTAATTGTCACAGGATGGATGAGATATATGACTTCTTAAAATCACGGTATGTTTCAGAGGAAGTCATACAACGACTGCAAAAGGATAAGGTAGCTAGATTGCTAAGGAAATCAGTACATTTAGAAGTTATCATACAACACTATTATAGAGACATGGTGAAGACAGATCAGTTTTATCATGTGGCTGTTTTTACTGGGTTTCCCCCCCCCATTTTTATAGGTTAAATAACTGTTTTAACTTTTGTTTTCTAGATTGACTCCAGTGTCCTTCTGCTCATGACAGATGAGCAGCTTAAGGAGTATCTCCCATCTTATGGTGACCGACTGGCACTTCTCGGATATTGCAGACGAAGGAAAAATGATCCTGCTGGCCGGAAATCAAAACTTTTTGACCGATTGAGAGCCAAGATTTCAAGGAACAAAGGCAACGATCAAAAGCAGGTCTCAGAAAATGTTAGCATCAGAAATGCTCAAAAAACTGTTCGAAAAGTTGAGATAGGATGGATGAATTCTCGAGATGGGGAGCTTTTACAAGTTCGGACAAAGAAAGGTGGTGGAACAAGAAAAATTGATGTGTCAAAGGACTGTAGAAAAAATGACTTAATTGAAAAGGCAGTGGGTTTGTTTTTTCCGTCTCAAAGAAATTCACATGGAAGAATTACAGATTTTGAGGTTGACATGACAGATTTCCAGGAACATTCACTTGATGAACATATTACAGTTGGAGAACTTTATGAGCAGACAAAACTACCTGTTTTGCGTTTTTACCTAACAACCAAAAAGAAGGACACTGGCAGCGACTCAGAACCAGACAACCCCAGTGGAAATGACCAAGACACTTTAAGGTTTTCTACTCACTCTCAAGTTTGCACACCACTGACTCAATCCAAAGCACCAGACAGCATTGATGCCATATATGTTGGAACCAGCAGTGTCCTGACAAAGCAGCAGTGATAATGTTCACCTAGTTTACTTTAGTGATGACATGGGTGATTTGTCCAATGTCCAAGAGCTAGATGCAGGAATCAATGGGGACATTTTAGAAGACAGTGGCACTGTTACCTTTTTCACAGGACACATTTCTGACACAGATAGTGTCAGTCTTGATGACACCCTTCCTCTGTCTCCACAGCCATCTAGTCCAGTGCTTTCTTCTTCACTATTTGATTCTTTGAACGAGCCAATTGTTCAGAGAGAAGGGATTAAGAAAATCCTTGTTCTTCACCGTGGCCAGATCCTGAAAGAACTAATTTCACATTTTTGTGATCCAGGTGTCACTCAGGAGGACATATGTATTCAAGTGGTGCTCCCTGATGGAAGGCGAGAAAAGGCTGTTGATGATGGAGGAGTTTTGAGGGATGTTCTCTCAGAATTTTGGCAGGACTTTTATGAACAGTGTACAATGGGCAATAACTTTAAGGTGCCCTACTTGCGTCATGATTTTGGACAGCAACAATGGGAAAGCATTGGCCGAATTATTGCCTTTGGCTGGCAAAAACAGAAGTACCTGCCTATAAAACTTGCTCCAGTAATACTGGAACAAGCAGTTCTTGGTTCTATAAAGAGTCCTCTTGTTGACAGCTTCTTAAGGTATGTTACAGAGTACGATCGGATGGTGTTTGAATCTTGCCTTTCAGATTTTCAGAGTGTTGACAAAGAAGAGCTTCTGGAAATCATGGATATCCATAACTGTCGAAGAGTACCAACAGCTGATAACATAGAGCTACTACTTGAGGAGCTTGCCCACCAAAAGCTCATTCAGGAACCTGCCTTTGTTATTGAGCAGTGGATCACTGTCCTTTCCCCGCTGAGGTCTGAGATGGAAAGTATTACAGCTACATATGAAAATCTCCAGCCAACATTAAGAAAGGTTATAAATTCAATTGTATACCCTGTAGTCATGAATGCACAGCAGAAAAACATCAGCAAATATTTAAGTTCTTATCTCAGAGAATCAGACTCACAACACCTGTCACTTTTTCTGTGGTTCTGCACAGGATCTGATTTGTTTCTTCAAAAAACTATCAGTGTTAGCTTCACTCAACTTCAAGGTATTCAGAGACGGCCAGTTGCCCACACATGCGGTTGCTACCTAGAGTTGCCAGTTAATTATGATAACTATCCAGAGTTTCGACACGAAATAAACAAGGTCCTAGAAAGTAGTGTATGGGTGATGGATATAGTCTAACAGACTTCAGCTGAAGAACATGTGAGTTTAAGGAATCTTTGGTAACACCTTATTTGAAGGGTTGTGCATAAGACTGACATGACACTATCATAAACATGACATAACATCTGTCATGAACATGAAGTGGAATGTTTATGACAGTGTCATGTCAGTCTTATGCACACCCCTTCAAATAAAGTGTTACCAAATCTTTTTGTATTAAACTTTCAAAGTTTAGCATTATCTTAACAAGTTTTTTTTTACCTCATCTTAACTCCACAGAGTTTCTACTTTTTGCAATTTATTTTTCTCTGGAGTATTTATAAGACCTGCAATGTCATAGTAGGCACTCTACTACTAGTGTTTTTGGGGGGGGTTCTGTTAAAGTACTCCAAAGTTAAAGTTTAAAGCATAAATTTGAGTTGGCAGTAAAATGTATTTTCTCAATATTTTCTGTTTATTAAATTGAAATATTTTATATTGTTACTAGAATTTTTTTTTACTTTTAATTTTACTTGAGGCTGCAAAAGCTGGTTTGTTACACAATTAAAAATACAATATGGCCACCGCGCTTGTAAACAAGCAGCTCTTAGTTGCATAAATAATTTATGAATAATTTCTGATGTTTTGTTTCTTATATTAGTCACATAATTTAAATGTTCAGTGGATGAACATGTTGCTACTCTGTTTGAATGCAGTTCTGGAAGAAATGGAGTAAAGTGTTTCATTTACCCTTATTCCTCAAAAATTTTCTTTTGTTTACTCAGCATTTTATTTATATTTTTGTTTTAAGTAAACATAACCTTAAAATATTTTCAATAACAGATTGGTGCCATTGCAGTAGCTCAATATCAGATTTAACCAGAAAACAACTGAAAAAGAACACTTTTTTTTTAACACCTTGAAGCATTGTCATTATCTTAAAGAATTATTTTAAAACACTCAAAGGCTTCTCTAATAGCTAAATAGAGACTTTAATTTTGAAGTTCAATAAACAGCTTTTTCCAGTTTATATGTGTGATTTATTTGGGGCAGGGGAAGCTTTAAATCAGCATTGGGTTGCACACCTGAAAAATAATGAGGTTTCTACAGCAGTTCTCAATTCCTTTATTTCCTGTTTAAAAGTAAGAGCAAACAAACAATACCTCAGGTAAAGCATACATGAAAGAATCTCTGTGGATTCTAAACGCTGGTCAAGTAAAATTAAGTAAAAACAGAAGTAAAGGGGCGTGCCGTGGTGGCGTAGTGGTTAGCTCGACCCATATTTGGAGGCCTTGAGTCCTCGACGCGGCCGTCGCGGGTTCGACTCCCGGACCCGACGATATTTGCCGCATGTCTTCCCCCCTCTTCTTCCCCGTTTCCTGTCAGCCCACTGTCATATAAAGGGACACCACAAAAAGACCCCCTGGAGGGGTAAATAAAAAAACACCGTCAAACCTCTTTCTCTACCTAATGGCAAGATAACCACATCTATTGCTTCTGACACTACACTGCCCTCTTGTGTGGAAGTAACCTAACTACCATATAAAATCAAACTGAATAAAAAATACAATTATTGTTCTGCACAAAATAGCATAATGACAAAGTCTTTCTAAAAATAATAAATCACCCAGAAATGTTCAGACAACAAACATTACTAGATCTTAACAATGGCAGTATTTATGGTATGTAACCTTATTTTAATTGGGAAATATTTTATTCAGACATGTAAGTTCTTTCAATTTGTCTCAAACTAAATCACTTTATTTTATACATTAATAAAACTGTTTAATTTAGAAACATTGTTGTCTTCATTGCCCTGCGACAGACTGGCATCCTGTCCAGGGTGACCCTGCCTCTCGCCCGAAACATTCGCTGGACATAGGCACCAGCACCCCTCCTGACCCCGCAGGGACAAGGGTGTACAGAAAATGGATGGATGGATGGATGTTACCTTCATGTTTGATATTTGAAATGTTGGGTTTAAATGACTGTATTAATGTCTTAAATATTTGAGCTTCTCTCCTCATTTTTGTTTTTCATCTTTATGAATATCTGTGAGATTAGAATTTTAATGTGATTGGAGTTTTTGCTATGCACAGTAGCTTTGTGTTTATGATAATGTTACAAATAAAGCTATCAAGAACAAATTATAAAACTGCCAATGTTGTTTGCCAGGCATTTATTTTTATAAGACTTTGGCAAGCTTCTTTAGAAGGGTAAAAACTATAAGTCTACATGAGTTGGCCTGAAAATCTATTCATGTGAGAGGAAAGAGAACTGAAGTCTGCAAGTGAGGGGAACCAACCCAATCCAACCTCAGCAGCAGTCAGACAAACACAGTATTAAGGACAATATTTGTCCATAATGTTAAAGTCTACAAAATGTGGCATTCTTTCAATTAGATTTTCAGTTTAGAACATCTGCAATGTCTGCAAGGCAACTGTCAAATATTTTTAGAATTTTTGGTATGACTTACGAAATTGCTTAAAGTTGTAACTAAATTGAAATGCTTTTTCTTTCGAAGATACTCTCATTTAATGTGATTACACAGCTGATCTGTCATTCTCTGTGTATTAATATGATCTCCACTTTAAGAAGTAGAATTACTTGAAATGTAATTTTCTCCTTGTAAATATTCTCCCTTTTAATCTTCATTGTCAGTTTTGCTATTGTCTTAATTATCATAATCAGTTTTTATTAGAAAGTAACAAATTTCTTTCAGATATGAAAGAATTGTGAAGTGTTCAATCAGTTTTACATTTTGATCTTTCTCGATTTTAAATAAAAATTGTTGATCAATGGATAAAATATGTTACCTTAACTTTCACATTAAACATTAAGAAATATTTTTCATTTAAGGAATAAGTATATTATCAGTAATGTTAATTCTTGTTTTACCGCTGATGATGTAAGCTATAATTGACTTTAGTCAAATGCTACCATGATAAGATTGCATGATTCTCTGAATCTTTTCACGATATTATGGGCTGCAGATGATTAAATCACTAAATATTTGCAATTGTACGTAGAAAAACTATTCTTAAACTGTACTAATTGCTTACAGTCTTTCACAAAGCAGCCAACCACACCCATCCTTGCTCAGGGACACTGTCTTCATACCCAGTTTTTGCTCTCACCTGTTTTCAATTAACCTGTTCACTTGGGTAAAACAGAAACAAAGCTTGTCTATACTGGGGGCAAGGAAATGAATCTAACACAAGTTAGACAAAAATAAGTTGCTAAAACAAACAGTCTTTTGTTGGCCCTGTCTCAGCATTTTTTAATTGTGTTGCAGGAATCAAATTCTAAATGGGTGAACATATGAAAAAAAAAACAATAACATTTTTCCATCTGAAAATTACATGTCTTGTCTTTGTAATGAATTCAATTGAACACAGGTTGAAAAGGATTTGCAAATCATCATATTTTGTTTTTACTTGTGTTTTACACAAGATCCCAACCTCGTTGGAATTGGGGTTGTATTTCCACAACTCTGCAGGTCTATACACAGGCTGACATGCCTGATGCATGCTGGTATCCACGCTGCAGGGTGGTGTGTCACAGATTCTACTGGGATGATGATGTTACCGAAACCTGTTCTTTTTGTGTGTTTTGACAAAACATATTAGGCTCAGGAAACATCTACAGGTCAGACAGCGTATAATTGAACAAATGCCAGATTCATAATCCAGGTTAAAAGAGAGTAGATGTATCTGATCATCAGTTAAGCAGTCATTTCAATTTTAATGTCATGTTTGAAACAAGTCTTTATTTTCTTGTTTTCCATACTGAGACTGACCAACAGAACGCAGTAGGTAGCATCCAATTAATATCCAGAGTGATAGGTTTTTTTATGTCCTAACCTGCAAAGAAGAGACAAAGATTTACTTTGCTGCAGAATAGGAGAGTTGAAAACAGACGCGAAAAATCGCTGTCAAACACTGTCTGGAATCAACTCTGCTAAATCTTTTGTTTGCATTCCTCTTTATTGTATAGAAAAAGGAGGTTGGGCTTCTTCACACAGTCACACAGAAAATTGACCAACGATCTTTATGTTCTGGAACCTTCTGTGGGCATGCCCTTACAAGGGCATGTGGCTGACCACAACTAATCAGTTTCACATGGAGCTAATAACACATGAATGTTTTAACGTTTTTAGCTTCCAGGCAAACATCCTAAACAAAGTTAATAAAGTACTACAAAAGATTAATAAAGTACTACAAAAGAGAGAAGTTAAGTAAACATAAAACAGAATAATAATATGAGAATAATAATATAAAAAGAATAATATGAAAACATAACTCGTAAAATAAACTCATAAGTAAATGAACCTGGAGAATAATTTTTCTAACACAGAGTAAAGGGGTATTTCACAAAATGTTGAGCAAATTCCTGCACAACAAAAATCAAACCTTTATTTTCAGTCACTTTTTACAAAGGAACAAAGAAATTAAAAAAAAAAACAAAGTGCAGTCGGCTCAATATGAGACATATATGTAATTATTCCTCAATGTGAAGAATAATTAACAAAACAAAGATTAATTAATCTTGCACTCATTGGATCTCCATTGCACATTGAGGATTTAAAGAAGTTTCATTGTGATTTTAAGGCCAAGAAGCTTGGACAAAAAGATGGTTCCTAAATAGTTTGTCTTGCTTTCTTTGCTCTGCATCTTTTATCTGATACCAACAGTTGGAAGAGGCAATGTCCATGATGAGTCCTGTCTGCCCAATGTTTTTTATTGGGAGGTGGACATTTGTTCTGGGATGAGGGTGCAGCCAATTAATGTTTTCGCCATCCTGATGACCCAATGAAGCCCTTTCCTCTCTGAAAAAGAGGAAAGCATGTGGTATGCCACGATTTGTGTGGCATACCACATGTCTTCCACCAAAAGGTGCGGCGCTGTTGTGATCAGCAAAGCACTTTTTCAGATATTGGGCTGGTGGCATTGTTTGTGCAGAACCTGATAGAATCAGAATCACATAATTCATAATCTGAGATACTTATACTGTTCACAAATGGACTAAATTATTTATCAAAACTACTTTTTCACGTGAAGCATTTATGGTATACCTGAATGTCAATTTCATATCTCTTAAAACATTTATTTTCACAAATAAAATAAAAGTTTCACATACACTTATTTTAAAGAATTGTTGTAGTTTAGAATAATTCCATCTAGTTTAAATATATTTTAGATTTTGAGATAGTCAAAGTTATACTGATTTATTACAAGCTTAAATTGTGGTTAATTGAATTCATTTCAATATTGTCTTAAGGCACTTCACAAAAAAGCTGTTTGAATTGAATCATGGGTATATTCCAATAAATTCTAATTATCATACAGTGCATTAGAGTCATTCATTATTCAAATTAGTTGAGATGTCTTCTGTCTAAGGAAACTCTGCAGATTGCATCGAGTCATTGATTTGCAGGATCCTCCTGGATAAGCATGTAGCTATAGCTACATTCTCTATACAGTAGAGAATCACTTGTGTTGTGTCATTGACTTTACAGCAATTCCTCATAGTGAGCAAGCATGTAGCAACAGTGGAGAGGAAAAACTCCCCTTTGACAGGAAGAATCCTGGAGCAGAACCTGGCTTAGTAAGAGCGGTCACCTGACGAGGTTACTGACGAGATTTGAGAAGACAAAAAACCCAAAACAAAACAAAAAACAGAAGAGCTGATGTAGAAGTACTTTCTATGTCAATGAAAAGTACAGGGTTAATAGCAGGAAACAAAGAACAAGCTTATAGCATATCTACAGAGATAGTTCAGGATAAAAGGATAAACCAAGGAATGAGCCAGGGACAATTTGAGTTTAGGCAAGCAACAGTCCTTGCTTGAAGCTAATTTCAGGAATGACCCACAGCTGAGAGAGAAAAAGGAACATGGACATTCAGTCTCATAAATCTTTAAATCGTCATCTTAACAAATAATATTAAATTATTGGGGCCTGCCATGCAAAGCAATGGCAGGAACCGAACCTATTGCTATTCTCCCAATTCTTTATTTTTCATCCGTAACCGTTAATGCGGCTCATACCGCTGGGTGCACACCTACAAATGAGGTATCAAAACGTGCAGAAAATTCACGCCATTGGAGCTATTACTTTTGGTGGGATTTGGGCTTAACGTGGCAACATAATTCGCAAAAAACTACGAAAAAAACCCCATTATAAGTCAATGGGAAAAATCCTAGAAATACCCTATTTTTGAGGATTTTCTGTGTTGTCACGAATTCACGTAGAAATACCATTCAAATTTCATTTTGTAGATACGTCTGTGATCTCTTCGAAAGTGAAGACGGCTCGTCGATACCAGTTATGGTTTGTCCACAATTTGTCTCTAAGCGACCCAAAGTTTCTCATTTTTCCGAAAAATAGAGTGAGAGCCAGGGCCTTTAGATTTCGGCTAGAGTGAGTAATGAAGAGATTTTTTGAGCCCAAAATAATTTTGAAATCGCCATCACGCCCACAAATATCGCACGATTGGTATCAAAATCGGTCCTCACATTGATACACATGTCTGCTCTGGTAAAATGTTTTCGAAATGTATCTAGACCGTACGGTTTTCTGTCACGGTGCTTCAGAGCAAAGTCATGCGACACGATTTTCTAGGCTGTCTCAGGCTCTTTCACTAACAGTTCACACCTTGGTGAGAAACTTATTTAACATAGCAACGGAACTCAAGAGGCTATTGGCTGCTGATTAGGACTACAAATACGCATCACTGTAGTTCTATCTATAGTGGAACCCTCAGTTGAAACAGATCAGGACTGAACTGGCCTTTAGAACTACTTGCTCCTATGGGCTGTATATAACTGATTTAACTCAGTAACTGTTACACATGGGATTAGCTTGGAACTTTAAAATTAAGCATAATAATAATTTCAAAATAAAAGCCTTGAATATTTTTAAATCAGATATTTGCTCTGTTGGGCAATATATAACTGATTTAACCCAATGACTGATATACATGGGATTAGTTTGGCCCTTTGAAATGAAGTTTAACAAAAATTCCAAAATAAAAGCCTTGAATATTTTTACATCAACTACTTGCGTTTTCAGCATTATATAACTGATTTAACCCAGTGACTATTACACATGGGATTAGTTTGGCCCTTTGAAATGAAGTTTAACAAAAATTCCAAAATAAAAGCCTTTAATATTTTTACATCAACTACTTGTGTTTTGAGCATTACATAACTGATTTTATCCAATGACTGTTATTCATGGGATTAGGTTGGCCCTTTGAAATGAAGTTTAACAAAAATTCCAAAATAAAAGCCTTGAATATTTTTACATCATGTAATTGCTCTTTTTGGCTTTATTTGACTTTTTCATCCAAAGCACTGTTACACATAGTATTAGTTTGGCCTTTTGAAATGAAGCATACTGCAAATTTCAAAATAAAAGCCTTGAATATTTTTACATGACGTAATTGCTCTTTTTGGCTTTATTTGACTTTTTCATCCAAAGCACTGTTACACATGGTATTAGTTTGGCCTTTTGAAATGAAGCTTAACAAAAATTTCAAAATAAAAGCCTTGAATATTTTTACATCATGTAATTGCTCTTTTTGGCTTTATTTGACTTTTTCATCCACAGCACTGTTACACATGGTATTAGTTCGGAACTTTAAAATGAAGCATACTGAAAATTTCAAAATAAAAGCCTTGAATATTTTTACATCAGGTAATTGCTCTTTTTGGCTTTATTTGACTTTTTCATCCAAAGCACTGTTACACATGGTATTAGTTCGGAACTTTAAAATGAAGTATACTGAAAATTTCAAAATAAAAGCCTTGAATATTTTTACATGACGTAATTGCTCTTTTTATCTTTATTTGACTTTTTCATCCAAAGCACTGTTACACATGGTATTAGTTTGGCCCTTTGAAATGAAGCATCCTGCAAATTTCAAAATAAAAGCCTTGAATATTTTTACATGACGTAATTGCTCTTTTTGGCTTTATTTGACTTTTTCATCCAAAGCACTGTTACACATGGTATTAGTTTGGCCCTTTGAAATGAAGCATACTGAAAATTTCAAAATAAAAGCCTTGAATATTTTTACATGACGTAATTGCTCTTTTTGGCTTTATTTGACTTTTTCATCCAAAGCACTGATAAACATAGGATTAGTTTGGCGCTTTGAAATGAAGCTTAACAAACATTTCAAAATAAAAGCCTTTAATATTTTTACCTCAACTACTTGTGTTTTGAGCATTATATAACTATTTTAACCCAAGGACTATTACGCATGGGATTAGTTTGGCCCTTTGAAATGAAGTTTAACAAAACTTCCAAAATAAAAACCTTGACAACATTTTAAATCATACTGAATGGTGCACGTCCACCTTACTTAACGTTCTTGTGATTCTCAGCATGCTATTGATTACGTTGCAGCGTTCTTTAGCATCGATGCCAATTTGTAGCGTGACAACGCCGGGCCCAAACCGACGGGCACGCCTTGGCAGGCCCCGGCTAAATTTCTTCCGAAATTTTCTAGTTTCAACTGAAATGCATCTGAAAATCATCACATATTATGGGCGTCAATATGACACTCTCAACATGGCGTTCACACAGACGTACGGTAAGGACACTCATGTTGCATTTAATGTTGTGTGTGGGTTACTCTGGCTACAGTCAGGTGCTCTGAGAGGCAAGACAAAATCTCCAACGAATAATGTTTGCAACATAAGGAACCTGATCAACAATTAGTTCAAATATAATATTATTCCTGCGCTAGTTTATGACAGTACAGTTCTATCGTGAATTATTTATCAACCAAATACGAACATGACAAAACAAGCAAGATTTCCAACAGTACTTGAACGCAATGGAGAAAGTGTGTTTCCCTGAATCTCCCGTCTGTCTTTGTGTTTCTGCTGTGACCGAACAGGCCACTGTCTCCTGCACTGTGTTGTACATGTTTTACGGGTCATCGTCCCAATTTTCTCAGCTCTTCTCATGGTTCGCGCTTCACCTCAGATAGCTGCCCTAGCCAGCAGACGGCAGCCTGGGAGCTAACACCCACCGCTCAGAGGAAGTACACAAGTCCATGTTCCCTTCTGCACCTCCGCGAATAGAGCCAGCTCAACATGGTGAGAGTTATGGAGTACCTTCGCTACCTCCAAGACCCTCACCTTGTCGCCCGCTTTCAGCTTGTTTGCGGGATACGGGGCACTCTTTCAGAACCTGTTCCTGCCGATAGTTCGACCTCTGATGGCTGCAGGTCAGTAAATAAGGCTCGTTCTCGCAACAACGGGGCTCTCCATCATCACACAGCCGGGGAAACAGGAGATGAACAGTTGACCAGTATGGGAGTTCCGAGGAGGATCGCAGATGTGACTGAGCCTAGAAAACGCAAGCATGACATGGAAGACGCTCCCCCGAACGGGGCTGCTCTGTCCCCAGGCGGAGAAAGTGTCGCTGTGCGGGGCAGCACTCTTAAACCCCTCCGCAGAAACTCTCTGACGGGCGAAGCGGGGCAGGAGTTTGTCATCGAGAACCGCTTCTTGTTTTACTTGTTCACCTTCGGTACAGAGTTGGGAAACGAATTGTTTTACATCACCTTCTTTCCCTTCATCATGTGGAATGTGGACGCTTTCGTGAGCAGACGGTTGATCATGGTGTGGGTCTGGGTCATGTACGTGGGACAGTGCACGAAGGATGTGATCGGCTGGCCCCGACCCGCTTCCCCACCTGTGGTGAAAGTGGAAATGTTTTACAACTCTGAGTACAGCATGCCGTCCACCCACGCCATGTCAGGGACAGCCATCCCCTTCTCCCTGTTCTTCATGACCCATGGCCGCTGGGAGGTAATCACTAACACACACCAGGCTGTTGAAAATGTGAAGAAGTGGTTAGGAACCATTTCCTCCTGGCCAGAAATATTATTTACAAAGGAAGTTGCATTAGCAGGGCCGGCTCAATGTTGTTTGAGGCCGTAAGTACAGTTGAATTGGGGCCTCCCCAGTCAGCTTTATAAGTATT
The DNA here is from genome assembly GCF_002775205.1 of Xiphophorus maculatus. Lineage (NCBI taxonomy): Eukaryota > Metazoa > Chordata > Actinopteri > Cyprinodontiformes > Poeciliidae > Xiphophorus > Xiphophorus maculatus. The sequence continues at coordinate 18,987,237 of NC_036461.1, forward strand.
GAGCCACAGAGTAAATAGCTGTTAGCATGTCATGTTGGTCATTAGAATGTCATACAGCAACAGTCTTCAGTCAGAGGCTTCTTTAGATTCATTGCTGTAAAATCAGCCAAAACATGACACATAGTAACAAGATAACAGAAGCTTGATTAGGTCTGTTATCAGTGCTAAGTGAGGTCGGTTCCAAGCCTACTTTGTGTGTTTTGGAGCATGTAGTTGTTGAAGTTATTACAGGACAAATCACTCTTGAATGCAGGGCCATGTAGGTCTAGATATTTTTTTCCTTTATTGATAAACACCTTCATTTAAAAACTGCATTTTGTGTTACTTGTGCTGTTTAACTAATATTAAAATTGGTTTGATGTTCTGAATCACTGAAGTGTGACAAACATGCAAAAATAGAAAATCAGGAAGAGGACAAACACTTTACAATCTAGCTACTAAAAAACTCCAAAACTGAATATATACCTTTAATGATGGGCATAGTTGGTAGCACTGTTGCCTTGCAGAAAGAAGGTTCAATTTCCGGCCAGGGGTCTTTCTACATGGAGTTTGCATGTTCTCCCTGTAGCACCAGGGAATATTCAAATAGCTTCTCTTTTTTTCCAGCTTCCTCCCACAGTCCAAAAACATGACTGTCAGGTTGATTGGTCTCTCTAAATTCTCCTCAGGTGTGTGTGCATGGTTGTTTGTCCTGTCTATCTTGTCCTGCGATGGACTGGCGACCTGTCCAGGGTGTCCGTGCCTCTCGCTGGAAATGTCTCACTGGAGATAGGCACCAACAGCCCTCCGGAGCTCACTAGGGACAAGGGTATAAGAAAATGGATGGATGGATGGTTTTATGATAAAATGGTAATCAAATCAGTTTCATGAATGAACTACAACAAAATGAAATGGAATATTGGAAAATAACTTCAAAACTAATTAAACAAGGAAATGTAGAAAAAAGTAACATTTACAGAACCATAATTGCAGCACAGCAGTGTTGTAAAGCAGAGTAGCCCCACACTTTAGGGAGGGACAATCAAGACCAAAGAAAAAGGTGAGGAGGACAGGTCACTGTCCAGACTCAGACAACCACTTATACCATATTTACAAAATATGAGGGGTGTGCTCTGCTACTGGAAGCTGCTAATGACTGTAGTGCTTTTAGAGGACCAGTTGTTTCAACCAGTCTGTTTTGTGTTGTCTGTTTCACCTCTGTCTTCTTGACCATGTTTCCCTTGTAAAAGACATTTTAAATCTCAATTGGATTATTTGGGGAAAAGAAAAGGTAAAAAAAACTAGCTTCTTTAAATATTTGCCCATTAATGTTTTGAATGTTTTCCATAGGGAATGTTTTCTCTCAGGAAGTGACAGGTATTTAATCAGGATGCAGCTGAGAGGCTGAAGTTTTTGTGAGGACATTTGAGTGCAGGATACATTAGAAGTTAATCAGACAGTTTAGAGTTTTACAATGCTCATTTAACTGACAGTTGGCCATTGAAAGCACAAACAGTTGTTTGGTGATTTATTAGAAATATAAACTTGTGACATTCAGCTTGACTTAAAGCGGAACTTACATTACAAGGAGGTTCTGTTCCAGGAATCAGATTACCAAGTTTGATAATCACTCTTAATTTGTTGACAAATAAATACTTATGGAAATTGTTCATGTTATCAACAATAGCTTTATTCACAGATCCATAATAATGATAGTAAGGATAAATGATTATACTTCAAAATAAAGAGCTGAGCAGTAGCAGAATTCTCTCAAAATAATATCAGCTTAGGTTTAAATAACTCTGTTTATGTCAGCAAAAAATGTCCCAAAATGCAGTTCATTTAAATCAGAATGAAGTCCATATTAGAATCCCATATGCTCAAAGAAATTTCCTATAAATATTTCCCAGCTGCTGGCTTTAAGTTTCAATCCAAAATGAAAAATTCAAATGGCAAAATGCCCACAAGAAGATAAGAAAAAATAGTGGTACCACAAAAAACAGCCAAAATGAAATAGTTCAGAATCTCACAGAGCTTAGTTTTCCCCCCTCTGTGGTGTCCTCGCTCACCGGGTGGCGTTTACCTGGATGCCAGACTCCCAACGGTTTCTGATCCACAATCTGGGGTGCTGGGATGAACTCTGTAACAGCTTTTTAATTTTTTTATTTTTTTTCATTTAAGGTTTGATTAACATCCTCAAGGGGAATCTTCCCGCTGCGCGGACCTGATCGTGTGTGTCACACATGTTGGGCTGCTGCACGCCGACACACACACCCCTTTTTAAGTGTTTACATCAGTCACACCTGAAATTATCCATGATGCTGCCTAAAATCAGTTTTAAACAGCATTCTACATTCAGCCATTCACTTACCCATTCACACACTGATGGTGGAAAGCTCCTGGAATGAATTTTGACCTGGGCAGTCTGACAGAAGTGAGGCTGCCATGCACAGGAGCGGAGATCAAGCTAACAACCTGCCGATTGCAGGGAGAACTTCTACCACTGTGTCCCTAGTGGGGTAGGAACATGTAAGTGACAACTGCTAGCAACAACAAAGCTGCTTCCCTTGGCCCACTGGGGGCTCATATATGCTTCAAAAACAATCTGATGACATGCTGGAAAAATCTATTGTGTTCAAGTTGTGCTATAAGGAGTTAGCCTGTCAGCAAAGCCATTGTAGCTTAAAATAGCGCCTCCATTCTAGACATCTAGCAGCAAAGATGTCCCAAATGCTAATGTTAGCATCCACAGTCCACATTTCTTAATTATTTTATCAAAGATGTTTGCAATTGCGGTCAATTAATTACAGACTCTGCAATTAACTGAAACATTTTAATTGAGTCTCACCACTAATAAAAACAGAATTGAGAATAACATATTGTACAGTAAGGGCAACATTACAACATAGAATACTGCAGAGTTATTAAAAATAGCATACTCTGATCAAAAGCAGTGACTTGACTGAATGAATTTTAATTGAAACTCAAAATCTCAAAACCATATTCACCATCAAACACATCAAGCTTTTTGAGTGTCTATGAAACACATTGTCTGATGAAAGCAGAAGGCAGTGAAAGTACAGCGGAGCCATTTCAACAACCAAAGACCATAAAACTGTTAAATGTACTTTGAACTTTATAACTGCACAAGGATACTAAATTTTTCCCCCCTAACTCCATGCAGAAATATACTAGAAGAGCAGTCCTCTCCTCCAACAGCCTAACAGCCAATGCTACACAAGTCAGCATTTAGTGTTTGATCGTTTTCATGTAAGGTTTACTGGCATACCTACTGTAACAGCCTGTTTACTCTATTTCGTGTTTCTTTTGTTTTATTGTTTCGGCACAGTAAACATTCACAATGTCTCATAATTTAGACACTGAAATCTTTACGCAATGCATTAGTAAAACATTTAAGCCAAGCACTGATATGAGTTCTTCCTAACACCCAGTCAGTCAGTATGAAATTCTTGCATCACACAATCACATGAGAAATGGATCGATGCATATTATAAAAACTATAATATGCATCAAATGCATATTATAGTTTTTATTTTCCATTAATCTCAGAAAAACACAATGAGTTCCTTTTAGATAAAACAAAAACCTTTTTCTTCCTCAAACAAATAATATTATGACAAATGTAAATATAGGGTGACTTTAAAAAGTTTTATACAAAAAAAATCTTATGATTTTATGCCAGCTTAATTTTAACAGTGACACATAGGATATCGAAACAAAAACTGAGAAAATTGCATAAAATGAGAGAAAAAATGCATTTTATTGAAAGAAATAAGTATTTTGACCCCCCAGTGAAACATAATTTAGTATTTGGTGGCAAAACCCTTGGTGGCCAGCACAGTAGTCAGACACTTCTTGTAGTTTTTTTATAAGGTGTGCACACACTTTAGGACAAATTTTGGCCCACTCCTCTCTGCAGATCATCTCATAATCCTTGAGGTTTTTAGACATGCGTTTGGAAACGTGAAGCTTCAGCTCTCTCTATAGATTTTCAATGGGATTGTGGTCAGGAGACTGGCGAGGCCATTTCATCACCTGGATATGCCTTTTCTGGAGCCACGTCTTTGTTTCCTTGGCTGTATGTTTTGGGTCATCGCCATGTTGTACTTCTTTCTTTTCCAAATAATTGCCCCAAAGTTGTGTCTCCTTCTCATCCAACTTCTTACTTATGACTTTGTAGTAATTCCAGCCTTGTGTAGGTCAACAGTTTTGTCCCTGACATCCTTAGACAGCTCTCTAGTCTTGCCAATGGTGGAGATGTTGGAGTGTCATAGAGTCTTCTTTTTCTTCTTCTTTTCTATTATGGCGGATTGCAAGCAACTTTAAGGTGCATACTGCCACCTACTGTACACGAGTGTGTAGCAACGTTACTTTACATCTATCAAATTCTATTTTTTAATTTTGTATTCTGAAGATAAATAAATAATGCTTTCCTTAATCTGTAAATATCCATTATGTTTCCTTCATTTGGAATATTCCTTTAAGACTCCATTCTTGACCTGTCCTTCCAACCACTTTTCTCAATTTCTCCCTTTCAGGTTCATATGTCTTACAGTTCATCAAAACGTGTTCTACACTTTCTTTCTCTCCACATCTTTCACATTTATCATTATTTTTCCTCCCTATTAAATATAAAATGTCATTTAATTAGTTATGACCATCTCTTAATCTAATCATTATTTTTCTTCCCTTCTGTTTCTCTCATTAAATTTCTAATTAGTACTGAGTTTTGTACTTCATATAATCTTCTTCCTTTCTTATCTTCATTACACATTTTTTTGCCATTTTTCAATTTCTTTACTCTTAATAAGTGATTTCCCTTCCCCTTTCCCAAAAGTAATTGTAATCCCTTTTTGCTAATTTATCTGCCTTTTTATTGCCTTTTACACCTTCATGTGCTGGTACCCAACAGAACCAAATATCAATGCCACCCCTATATAATCTAAATAGACTTTGCTGAATTTCTAATACTAAATCTTTCCTATTATTTCTTTCTCCCTGAATACTTTCTAAAACTGCTTTGGAATCTGTGCACACCACCACCCTGTCTGGTTGAACCTCCTCAACCCAATCTAAGCTTAGTATATCTGCCACCATTTCTGCTGTGAAAACAGATAGTTGATCTGATATTCTTTTAGAAATATATTTTTTAAACTCTTGTATATTTATTCCTATTCCCACACATCCTTTTAAATTCTTAGAACCATCTGAATATATTTTAAGGTAATTATAATATGAGTTTCTTAAATATATATCAGTCTTTATCCCTATTTCATTTAAATTCCACTCATTTTTCATTTTAAGAAGTCTCATATCTACATTTACCTTAGGAAATAGCCATGGAGGAATAACACTAATCGGATTAAACTGAGCTATTTTCTTATCCTCTAATCCATACATTTTAATCAATTTGCTTACAATCCATCCAAATCCATTACTCTGGAACTTTGAATATTCCCAACAGTTATGTAAAATTGTTGAAGTTACATTTTCTTCCTTACTACTTTTAATTTTCATCCAGTATACTAGAGCTAATTTTATTCTTCTCATTTCCAGTGAAGTCTCTCCAGTCTCTATTAAAAGAGCATTAATAGGTGTCGTTTTTACTGCTCCTATACATATACATAAAGCCCTACTCTGTAATCTATCTATCTTTTGTAGTGTTGTTTTAGCTGCTGCTCCATATATAAAACTGCCATAATCTATTATTGATCTCATGAGAGCATTATATATGTTTAATAATGACTGTCTATCTGCACCCCAGTTATTCTACTAGCAGCTCTTCAATTATTTTTGAGAAACATTACATTACCAAGACACATGAAAACATACCTTGATCTTTGCTTTTTTCTCTTCTTCCTTGTTCTTTTTCTGTCCCTGAAGAATAAGTCTTTTTTTGCGACATTGTTTTGCTAACTAATCTCAGCCCTGCAGCCATTTAGTTTGCTTATGCCCTAGGCCGGCCCTGAGAATCCCTCATTTACCATTTTTCTTCTTAAGTAAATCCCAACCAGTTGTAGTGAATATGTCTATTTCCTTTTTTTTAATTAGAGGTTGAACACTTCTGATTGATGTTTTGAATTACTTGAGCATCTTTTCATGTTTTTTTCTAGTTCTATGAAGTCCAGTTACCTTCACTGCAATTATTTTTGCCTTCGTTGTGGTTTTGAATGCAATAACTTCAGTGCATCCCTGCAAAGAACTTTAAGACATACTAATTACAAGAAACGGATCATGGATGAGGATGGGTTTAAGAATATTCAAACCCATGTGCATCTACTTGTGTGCATCTCATGGCCAAAACATCTGGTTATATAAACATTTTATCAGGGTAATTTGGGTAACAGGAAACACTATTGTTGGATAAGGATGAGCTGTATAGAAATGCTCCAGGTTGAAATGTGCCTCCTCTCATCTCTGCAGTACCCTTACACCCTGGGCTTCAGCTTGGCTCTCTGTTGGTGTCTGTTGGTCTGTTCCAGCCGGATCTACATGGGGATGCACTCAGTCCTGGTATGTCTCACACACAATGGTGCCAACTTTGACACTTCCAGCCCCAAGTAGAGCTGAAGAATTATTATGAGTGGTTTTAATAAATGCTAGCAGTTATCTTGATTATTACCAATAATCATTAGCCGATGTGTCATGCCATAACTGAACATGCTTAGGGAGATGCAAAAGACCAGTATTAATAAACATTTTCTTGTGATAATGGTGCAAAGAAAGATTTTACATAAAATCAAAAAAAGTATTGATAACCTGATCATCCTCTTCATGAGACTGTCTTAGGAAAACAGAGTCTTTAGTCAGAGGCTTCTTCAAATTCGAAAGCTACAAGAGATCTTTCCTGCCCAAAGCCATCACCAACTACAGTGACTCTTTAATGAAATGAATTACAACAACAACATTTAATATCCCTTTGGGGTCAAAAAATTTGTTTTGAATATGAATGGGAATTTAATATGCTGAAGTGGTCACCAATCACCACTGCCTGTCAGAATAACAGAAAATACTAAAGCAACAAAAAATCATTTAACGTTGTTACCGAAGGCAGCAAAGGTTACTGAAGTACATTTTTCTACATTTTTTGCTTGTCAAGTAGTCTTGACAAGCAAAAAGGAATTCCTTTTTTTTGCATAATATAAGAATACGAATTTCATAACATGGTAATTGAGGAAAAGTGGATATGTGTGAGGATAATAGTCCCTCATATATATATAATTTGAATTGTACACTTCTGTAAAACTTCTATTGGATCTAAATTTGAATTAGATTGACCTCCACAGTTCTACACATTAAGATATGCAAGGTAGAAATAATGAGCAATAAACTGTATGCAAGGCTTAGAATTTATTACATCACTGATTTTAAAGAATTACTGAGGATTCAGAGGCAATTATATAAAAGTGTACCTTTTATGTAATTGACATGTTGTTGCCATAATAATGTATTATGAATAACAACCCAAATTAATTTTAGTTCAAAAACTCTTAAGTATTTTAGTATCATCAGGTTATTTATCTCAGAACAACATTTTCAAAATACTTTTACCAAAACAAACTAAGTTCTTATCATAGATACAAAAAATTCAAGACATTCTGTAATACTGAAAATATACTGAATATAAATTTATAATCATATGTCCTAGCAATAGATCGGCATTAGGTGAGTCTTTGGATTTCCAGTGTATTAATATCCTTCTGCGTGTAAGCAAAGTAGAGAAAACAATGTTATATGTGCATGACTTTTAGAGGTAGCCTTTATCACTGACATTAAAGACACTTTTCCACCAGCACAATGCGCTCTAACCAGTTAATGTGGGCTCAGTCCTTCCCCACATAGTGAGCTTTTCCATTATACAGTCTGTTCCTCATTATTGTGGGCAGGACATGAGCAGCAGCAGCTGTGGTCAACTCTCTGCTGATGTCAACACTCAGCAATGGAGAGCCTCGAGGTTCTCGTTTTGATGGACTCAAATAAACCCAGATATTTCATTTTGTCTTATAGAAATTTATTGCTGGCCAAACATAATGATAAAGACTCCAGTTATTCTTTATCATAACTGGACATATAAATAAAATAACATTCTGGCTCTTTATTTTTTTAAATGTGCAACCTTTTGGATTTAGGTAAGGCAGTCAAAAGATGTAAACCAATAGCCACACATGAACATTTTTTATTTTTTTTTAAATCCACATTAAAAATAAAATTCACATCACAAGTTAATATTATGCAGTTCTAGTGTTTCACACTATCGGCCCAAAATTGCAGCTCCATCAGAAAGCTGACCACATCTGCAGTGTTTCTCTCTTCTTTATTGCTGTCCGTTCTTCAGAGAGAAGAGCTGCTAGCAGCGCTGCTAATTCACGGTCATTCTGCTACTAAACTTACTGCATGTCTTTCAGGTGTTGCTCCTGATTAAACTCATAATTAAACTCCTCATACTGAGCAGCTCTTTGACGGCATACCCGCGATCCGCAGCTAAACTAAATGTGTCATAATTTGCGGTGTGTCACTACAAAAATTTACTACAGTACCCCCCCTCAAGGGCGGCTCCAAGAAGCCCAAAAACAGTCCCACACAACAAGGGTGGGTGGAGGGTGAGAGGAGCAGTGTCTGCAGCAGCAGCCAGAGGTGTGGCGGGCGCAGGAGACTTAGCCAGAGCTGCGGCTGGAGGTGGTGCTGGTCCCGGAGATGCTGGAGCTGGGTTGGTGGAGCAGAAGAATGGGATGTCCGGCTTAGGAGGCAGAGGGTCACCAGCCATGACAGCCAAATCTGTCTGGCGTTCCCACTCTGCGTCCAGTTGCAGCTCCACCATCCCCAGGGACGAGAGATGGGCGGACCAGCCCTTCAGCACCAAGAGGAGTCGGATGGCGACCCCAAGGCGCCTGAGGGCGAAGTATTGTTCCGCCACAATCTCCACATAGTCTTTTATTGTAGAAATTAATTCATCCCAGCGTGTATTGTCCTTGTTGATGTTTCTTTTCCCTTACTACAAGTTGCTCCTCACAAGTTGCTCCTCACTGTAGCAACTTGTGGTCGGATCCTTCTGTCATGATTTGCGGTGTGTAGAGGTGGTGAGGAAAACGCTGAGGACCCAGGTTGGAATGATGAACTAATGATTAATGATCCAAAGAAAAAATCAAAAATCCAAAAATTCAGGCAGCACAGATGAGCGGAAGGCTAAAAGCTCAGAGCTGGTAGCAACTGGACAGCAAACACAGCTGATGGCAGACTAGACGGCAAGACAGCTTTGACACAACAGATTCGACACAGGACCTGACAAGGAACACAAGTGGGTTTAAATACACAGGGAGACAATCAGGAGAAATAAGGGACAGCTGGAGACAATCAAGGGATAGACAACAAAGAGACTCAACAGAACACAGAAAACTAAATAAACACACAAAAAAACCCAATCACTACAAAATGATGTTTGGAGTTTTCAGTGACATAAATCGCGAGCCAATCAACAGCTGTCAATCAAATGGCTTTGGTGCCGTACCCTGCACAGTGCTGCTAGTAATATCCCTGAAGTAGGTATGAAAATCTGAGAACAGCTGGGCAGAACCGCACCACATCTGCTAATGGAAAATGAATCTGGCCGGGGCAGACCGGGACCGAGCCGGTTAGAGGCGGTGTAGTAGAAAACCGCCATTGACTCAGATTTTAACCGCCTCTGATTCTCTAAGAACTCTGACACATAAAAGAGAAAACATGTGCTACAGGTTCTTTGATCGCTGTAGTAGCTATCGAAGAAGCTATTACTGCTGTTGGCTTTTCAGTCCAACAGAAAATGATTTACTAGATTACCTCCTTTAATGTACCAAAGCACGTGTTTCTAAGTTTGGTCTGATTCTCATGAAAACCATAAAAGATGCATTGCAGTAGCTGTTTGTGCATTTATAAGCTGAAAATGTTGGAAGGTCATTTCATGATTTGGAGGATTTTAGTAGAACTTCTAATCAAGGGAAAATGTTCAGATTCCCATTCCAGTATGTTTTCTCTGCTTCATGGAGAAAGCAGCTATGCTGTGGATTCACAGATTCTGTTTCTGTGTTTCTTCCCTGCAGGACGTCATCGCTGGCATCTTGTACAGCATCCTCATCCTCTTCTTCTTTCTCCCTGCGTTGGACATGATTGACAGCTTCAACCTGAGCTGCCGCTACGCTCCGCTGGTCATCGTTTTCATCCCCTTGGCCCTGGCCCTCTTCTCATTCACCCTGGACACCTGGAGCACTTCTAGAGGTGACACGGCTCAGATCCTGGGTGTGGGTGCTGGCGTGGCCCTGGCGTCTCATGTAAACCAGCTCCTAGGTTTGATGCCAGACCTGACGGCTGATCAGCTACCTCTCATGATGCCTACCGTAAGTGGCGGCCTGGTGTGTGGCGCTATGCTGCGGTTGGTTCTGGGAGTGATAGTCCTCGTGGCGATACGGGCCATGATGAAGGCTGTCACCATCCCACTGGTGTGCTGGCTGTTCAAGGTGCCCAGCTCAGACGTGAGGAAGGCCCGTCAGCATGTGGAGGTAGAACTCCCATATCGCTACATTGTTTATGGGACCATGGGCTTTAGTGTGCTCTTCCTGGTTCCACTGCTCTTCACCTACGTGGAGAACTCTTAAAAGGATGTAACTTCAGTGCACTGTCAGTCTCCAGCCACGAATTGGAGAACCAGCATTTCAATACTGTTTTTGCATCTCCATGTAAACCAGACTTTTCCTCTTCAACAGGAAGTTAGGGCCAGAACTGACTGAGATGCATTAAAGCCTGAACACTGAACTCCTTCCTCACTTTCTTAACTTTTCTGCTCTTTTTTCCAACAGACTCAGGTTAGCTCTGGAGCAGGATGAGGGTGAGGGAGTATTTCCTTTAAGTGGCACAGTCTTTTATAAGATTAACCTGTGGAAAGACAAACCTATCTATGTTGGTGTTTTTTACACTGAATATCCACACTGTTGCCTTTTTAAAGACATATTTCAAGAATTTTAATGAGAGGTTTTGCTAAAAGGTTATAAGCAGGTAATATGTAACCTGCAGTAGATTGCCTCTGATTATGCCTGTACCTAGTGCTTTCATAGTCATATTGACCATTCAAAGTGCTTCAACATTACAGTCACAGTCTCCTTGCAGCACTCCCACATTAACACACCCAACTCTGGATCAGTAGGTAACTTGGGTTGAAGTACTTCCTCCTACAGTCCAGGTGGGGGAACTGTCCTCAAGTACAAGCATACAGTCCTAACCTTAGCCACTATCATTAGATCAAAGGCAGACCATGCAGCTTAGCCACATTTATTTTAACACCTTGTATAATCAAGTAAGAGTGCTTTCGGCATTCTCACTTCTTAAGATTGTGTTTCTCTTTATTATTATTTTTCAATGTTCCATACATTTTTCTGCACTCAACTAATTCTGCAATTAACTATTTTTGCTATTGGGTATATATAATTTCAACAATTCCTATATCAAAACGTTCTGCTTCTTCTGGAGCATTTCACTTTTGGTAATTTCAACTATTAACTTTTGGAAATACAATTAAAATTTTTTTTGCAGATTTCAACACCATTGAAATGCATTGGAATTCTTCAGAATTCCACAAAATTCAGCAAAAACCTTTGCTCTTTTATGAGTCATAACTTCTGCCTACTTCAACTTAAAAGCTCCATTCAACTTTTAAGCAAGACACAATATGTTAACATATCTTCAGATGATACAGCTTTCTGATACCGGTTATGCTTTTTCTAAAATTCCAATTTAAGTTTTATACAGATTTATACAGAACTTGGCCAAATGGGGGAATTTTTCTGCCATAATCCAAGAGCACACATTTTTATTCTGAAAGCAAGATTTCATGTCTTTTGTTCTCAAAACTTGTAACACTTTTGGTTACATTTTCATTTTGAAAGCAGGACTTCATGTCTTTCATAAAACTTGTAATGACTGTACTCAAAACATCTCCACGCTCTCACACTTAGTCTCTGCTCAGAGCAAATCTTTGCTTGCAAAACTCTCTGCTCGCTTGGTGGAATTTTCCTGCCATAATTTAAGAGCATACATATTCAGTCTGAAAACAGGATTTTATGTCTTTTGTTCTCAAAACTTTTAATACTTTTGCTTACATTCTGCTACTGATCGCTAACAGTTACTGATCTTAGGCAGGATTTTGTTCACCCAACCAAAGACAACATAGTCATGACATGATATCTATCATGTGTATCTGGCTTTACACCACTGCATTCGACGCTTTGCATTGCACTTGGTGATGTTTGGCTTGGATGCAGCTGGTTACCATGGAAGCCCATTCCATGCCCACCTTTCTTGAGCTAATCTGAAGGCCACATGTAGTTTGAAGGTCAGTAGTGACTGACTCTGCAGAAAGTTGGTGACCTCTTCACACTATGTGCTTCAGCATCTACTGACCCCGCTCTGTCGGCTTAGATGGCCTACCACTTGGTGGCTGAGTTGCTGTCGTTCCCGAATACTTCCATTTTCTTATAATTCAGCTGACAGTCGACTGTGGAATATTTATGAGCGAGGAAATTTCATCACTGGATTTGTTGCACAGGTGGCATCCTATCACAGTTCCACACTGGAATTCACTGAGCTCCAGAGAGCGAACCATTCTGTTTGTAAAAACAGTCCGCATGCCTAGGTGCTTCATTTATCCACCTGTGGCCATAGAAATGATTGGAACACCTGACTCCCATAATTTGGATGGTTGAGCAAATACTTTTGGCAATATTGTGTATGTACTGCAGGGATTGTGAGTTTGATCTCAGACCATGTTGGTTTTTGTTTGGTTTGTTTAGATTGTGCTTCACAATAGTCTAAACAAACCAAACAAAAGCCAATATGCTCTGTTTTTTTTTTAACCAGAGCACGTGAAGCACAATCTAAACAGATTTTCACTATATTTAGACTTTTGATAATGCTGTAAAAATAGTGAAAGTTTGTTTGTTCTTTAGAACAACTTTATGAAAATATAACCCTAGTTTTACCTAACATATCTTGTGAAAATGTCAAATGTTTTACCATATCTTCAACCATAAAATGTTAAGTTTATAACTTTCTTGTCACAATCATTTTTGAAAGCCCAGATTAGTTTTGCTGGAGGCTGAGGCTAATGAACAGTCTGAAGGGTACATACTGTAAGTTTAATCAGTCTCTGTTTAAATAACCATTCAATGTCCTTATAATTATAAATTTTCATTAACATAAATTGCTTTGTTAGTTTTTAGATGGTAGAATTCTGCTTGACTAGAATTTAGCTTCATCCTCTGGGTCCAGCTACTGTAGATTTACACTAAATTAAACCCAAAAAAATCATCTACCACAGGTAAGATACAGACTGCTAACAGAACCTCACATTAAAAATACTGAACTGTCCCTTTAATACCTCCCGACTCTCTAAAGCTAAATTATCCCTGATGGTTATTTTATAAAGATGTTAAAATTTCAGTTTTAGTATTTCATTAAATGAAACAAAGGCACTTTTAGAAAACTTCCTCATGAATTTCACATGCAATAAAATCCAATAGAAAGGTAAAAAATAACAGATTAAAAACAAACGAGGAAATTACCTTCTCAGACAGGAGAAGCTAAAACTATTTTGTTAATCCACTGAATGTTCAGATGTGGTTCTTTGTTCCAAAGAGTTTCCTTTAACTCCTTCTACTCCTTTGACTGAAAACGTTCATGATTGTTTAAGCCCCAACACTGTTTATGTAGTGTGTATTGGTGTGTTTAAAGACGGTGGTCTTGTATGTCTTACAGAACCTCACATTAAAAATACTGAACTGTCCCTGATATATATGAAACTGATATATTTAAGGTTCCCTTTAACTGCACATGTGCAGTGGAATCCACCATACAAACTACTGAAGGGCTTTTTCTATTGTTTTGGCTTTTATAGACAACAACCTTCCAGTTTATCACTCTGAGGTAAACTATAACTTCTCCTCCGACACAGTGAAATGTTTCTCCTTAGCAGTTCACTCTTTTGCCAAGTTTTCCCTCACTTCATTCTTGTGCATAACCACTTTGTCCCTTCCTTTTTCTACTACGTCTCCTTAAACTAATTATTTTCTAACTCAGTTAGAAAATAACTTAGTTAAAATGTTAGTTTAGAAAATAAACTGACATTTTCATATCAGTTTATTTAGCTTAGACACTTCTCCTGAATTTAAATTCAGTTATGTGTGTAATTCAACTGAACACACTCATGAGCTGCCGGGTTTTTTGAAGAGATGTAGGAGGCTCTGAAAATAAATGTTAGATTTCATATTTTAGGGATATACAGAATACAGGGATTTTACCAATATGTAAAAAAGATTTAGTTGTTGAAAGTTTGACTAAAACCAAAATGAATACAGCAAACTAAATTCTGCCTAAAAAAAAAATAAAAATAATTACATCTTGCTGATAGATCACCTGTATTTGAATGATCCAGTAGGTTAGTCAAAGTGACCAATTTAGCAGATAGGGTGCGTTCTTTGACACATTGCTCTTTTTGTACCTCAAAAAGCAGGTATGAATGGCACAGAAGTGCAATAGTATGAAATGGAGAAGGGGTGAGCTGAGCAGCTCTTCTGGAAAAGGTTTGGAACCTCTCCATTTTCATATTTGGCAGTTTGATGATTGCTTTTTGCTTTTTCCTGTTAGTGTGAACCCTCATGTCCTGTTTAGATCATTTGTGATGAAATACATATCCTGCTTGTATTGAAGATTGGTTCTGCCATAGCTTGAATATAACCTTATATTTCAAATATGAAGAGGGACATTTATATGAAAATATTATTGTATATAAGTCTGTTGATGGCACTGCAACCCAAAAGAGTGAAATTTTTGTACGGCCACAGTCAGTTCAACGTGAAAATATAACCTATGCATACAGGACTTGAGTATGCCACACTGCAAGCTCAGACATATTAGTCAATCAATAAATGGAAACCAAGTTCCAGGAGTTCATCTTCCTGTTAGTGTCAGACTCTAAGATAATGGAGAGAAGGAGGAGGAGACAGCAACTCATAGCTGAAAAAGGAGGACAGAAACCAGATAGGATATCTTGCAACATTTTCATTTTCCCAGGTAACATCAGACTGATATCTGCCAAAGGTCATCTTTGGTTGAGAAACAACAGAATTGGTGTATTTGTCACACTGAACAACCACTAATATTGGCTTAAACAACCTGACTTTTCTTCTAATGTCATTTATTTGAAAGTTTGTCAAAAAAGGCACAAATGAGATAAACCTGACTTTAATAAACAGTTTCTCAGAGCTACCTTTAGCTAACGGGTAATCTGCTGGTTGGCTAACTGCTAACTGGCTGCTGGCTGGCTGCTGGAGCAGATAGCTGGGCTAGTTAGCCCCCTGATATCAGCTTGTGGTATTCTGTGAAGAGCAGAACAGCAAAAAGATTGAATATTCTGGACAAAATGAATGTGAAGCATCAGCTAATTTTATGAGTGTTGTTTCAAAGTTTTACTTAACTGTGTTTATTAAGTAAAAAAAATATATAGACGATATTGTTATAACTTTAATAATTAGTGTTATTTTAGCAGCAGAAAGAATATTTGTTGGGTGTGTATGTGGATTGCAAGCAATCAGTCAATATCTGCAAGCAGTCATTATTTAATTGTAAAGTGATTGTATACAATGTCCTTTCATAACAAGAGCAACAATTGACCACTTAAGTGTTAATTATGTGTTTCTGTGTTCCAAAGGTTACATACATATTTTTATATGAATCTGTAACATTTCAGAAAGTGTCCTACAATCAATTGCTCATTGTCTTTGTTTATAGTAAATTATATTTTTTAATGAAATTATTTAGTTATCAAGGCAGAGCCCAAAACATTTCTGAGATATAGTGAGCAGACTATCATATAGAAAGTTTTTAATAATCTATTTCCTCAGTTTTTAAATCTTATTAGAATGTTTGATCTTTTATTCTGCTTTGCACTGTTTAATTTGTTTTTAAATCAGTAAAACATTCCTGTCATTGAATGGCATTTTGGGGTTTCCATGTACATTTATGAGACTCCCAGATAAACATGTCATGGGTTGATTCTATTTTGTTTTTATTTTTTTCAATAAAAAAAGTTTGAAAAATAAAAATATGTTTTTCTTAGCCTCATTACATACCTTCCAGTTTAAGGAAACATCCAGAGCAACCAGAGGGCTAAAGAGTTCCCAGCAGAATGTTTCCATGTCTGTGTCCTTTGTGTTCCAACCAACATCATATTATAAAACTGTGCTATAGTTATATAAATGTTTGTTACAAATAGTTTAGTTTAGAAAATTCTGTTGCTATAATAATTTTGAAATAATTTGCCTTAAATGTGTTCTAACACATCGGTTTATGGTGGTGATCATATGTACATACCTCCATTTAATAGTCTTGGCTACAAATAACAAAGTAATAACCTTTATTGTCATTATAAAAACCATGTAATGAAATTACATGCGCTATAACAAAATTGGGTGATAAATAGCACTAGGTGGCATTTAATACCATATGGGTATTGGGTATGAACTATTCTTCAGTCTGTTTGTCCTTGTTTTAATGCTTTAAATGTTTTAATGTTTGTCCTGTACCTGCAGCCAGATTGCAGCAGTTGGAATAAATTGTGTCAAGGATGTGAAGAGGCTTTTAAAATGTTCCTGGTTTCCCTGAGACAGCAGGATCTATGGAGTTCTTCAAGAGATGGCAGAGAGCAGCCAATGGTCTTCTGGTCAGATTTTATGATACTCTGGAGAATCTCCCTCTGTGCTACTGTGCAACTGGAGAACCACACACAGAGACAATAGCAGATGATGCTTTCAAGAGAGTATCAGTAGAAGGACACCAGCAGGTTTTGAGAAATATTGTTTCTCCTGAGGACTCTCAGGAAATAGAGTCTCTGCTGGGCCTTCTTTGCCAGTTCTGCTGTGTTTACATCACAGGCCAGATTATCCATGATACGAACTCCCAGGAAACAGAAGTTTGACATCCTCTCCACCCCGTCTCTGCAGATGTATAGTGGTTGAATGTCTCCTTTATTTCTAAAATCCAGTATGATCTCGTTGGTGTTGGCTGTGTTTTGGATCAAGTTGTTATCTGTGCACCACACTGTATGTTGCTCCCCCTTGTTCCTGTTGGCAGATTCATCCCCCCTGAGATGAGACCCACTACAGTTGTGTCGTCTGCAAATTTCAACAAGGGTGCCACTTTGGTGGACTTATACATAATCATGTGTATGGTGTGGCAGCGTCATCCTCTGGATGTTTACTAAGCTAAATACAGAACAATCCTGGAGGAAAACCTATTAGAAACTAGAGACTGGAATGGAGGTTCTCCTCCCAGGAGGACAATGACCCTAAGCATACAGCCAAGGCTAAAATAGAATGAAACATTGTACTATAGAATCAAAGCATATTCATACATTAGAATGGTCAAATTAAAATATTCAAAAATAATATATATTTTTCCCATTTTTTTCTTCCTCTTATCACCTGCTATCTCTCAGGTTGAAGAGAAAGCAGATCGTGATGCAAAAATACTTGGGATCTGTTTTTGCCACTGTTGTCAGTTCTTCTAGTTCTCCACCAGATGGAGTCAGAGAGCACGGCTGGTTTGATTAGCTGCACCAGGTGTGCTTCTGCACACCTGCAAATCATCTACCTTCATTGAATGGAGCTTAAGAAGAGTCTGCTGCCAGTCCTTTGATGTAGTGTTAATCTTCAGTGGTAATGTCGGGGCCACTGAGCACCTTGTGTTACTAACCTTCTTTGCTCTCCTTTTTCCTGGGACTTACCTTAAAGGTCACTCCTGATGAAACTCTGGATTCTATTGCAGTTCATTCCCCAGCTGACTCAGTCACCTGCAAACCTCCAGCTAATTCAAAGTCAAGACCTAAATCTGACAGAGAATCTGTGGCGAGACTTGAAAACTAATATTCACACGCTCCATCCAGTTAGACTGAGCTTGGACTATTGTGCAAAGAATAATAGGCAAAATAGACACTTTATAATTCAGCTGTATATTTAAAGTGAACATATTGAGCAAATGTTTATTGCAAAGCTCCCAGTAAATAAAAAACATCAATATAAATACAATAAAAAAATGTATGTGAGTTTAGTGGTTTTATGATATGAGGCATGAAGTTGTTGTGGGATCTGATTGTTCTGCATTTGAAGCTGCTGAATCTTTTCCAAGATGGCAGCAGGGAGAACAAGCCATACTGAGGGTGGAGGAAGGATCTTTATGATTGGCTGAGCCCTGGACAGGCAGCGACTGAGTGGTGTCAAAGATGGAAGGAAGCTCAGTCTTGATGATTCTCTCATCTGTCCTCGCCACTGTCTTTACATTGCCAGTCAGAGGTTATAAGGTGGATATTTGCCCCAAACCAGACTGAGATATCGCTGTCTATTGTCTCTCTGGAGAAAGGGATAAGGATTGGAGAGAGGAGGTTTGATCTTCTCATCTGATATAAAAAGTGCAGACATTGCAGAGCTCTCTTCACAGGCCAGAAGAGAGTGACCAGAGAGTTTGGAATGACCAGGTCAAAGTGTCAGTGATCTGTATCCTCAGGAATTTAATGCTGCTGACCTACCCCACTGCAGCATCAATGATGAGGAGGGGGAACCTCATGCTTATCGCATGTCCCTTAATCCAGTGTTTGGTCCTCAAGGCACAGTGCCCTGCATGTTTTAGGTATTTCCTTGTTTCAGTCCAGTTGATTTCAATTGATGACTGATTAACAGGCGTTTGTTGAACTGCAATCAGTTGAATCAGGCACATGTAAGCAGGGAAACCACTAAAACATGTAGGACAATGTGCCTTGACTACCAGGGTTGGGAAACACTGCCCTAATCAATGGACTGTGTTGTGTGACGCCAGCATCTCCACCCTAACCAGAGTGGTACGGTACATCCTACAAGCATGTATGCTGAAGTATTCCTGATTCTCTGAAGACCAGGTTCACACTTGCAGCTCCTTCATCTTATAGAGCCAAGGACTTTCCTGGAGAAAGATTACAAAGCCAACTGTTCCATTAATTCTGGATATGTCATTTGCTGTATAATTATGATAAAATGCTCCCCATCTTCCCCCCGATTATGTTTAGATTTATTGAGAAAATAGGACAGTTGTAAACTTGAATGTAAACCACCCCATGCATAGTTTTTTTATACTAAGACTGAAAGAAGTTCAACGTTATTATAAAGTACAGTGTACTTACTTTGTTACTATGTCATGTTTTATTAAGTCCTACGTTGAGGACATTTACAGTTACTTTCCCAGTTTTAGGGTCACAAACTGAAATGTATGTGAACTGTTCTTCATAAAACTGTACAGCAGGTGCTGGTTTGTTAGCATTTTTGGAGCATCATGCATGGCTGAAGGGGGCTGAAGGGTGCTGAAGCAGTTATTAGGTGAATATGATGTTGCTGGAAAAAGAGTCAACTGCTCTACAGTAATGTACATAGATGAGGCTCTAGGTCTTCTGGATGACTGCCCTTCTTGGACTCCATATTGGTGTTAGTGATTCTGCAGGTGCTGTGTAGCCACCTCGCTCTTCTTGAAGGAGGATTTAACGGTACTTTCCTGCTTTGCAGTGGTTTAGTGGACCAGTTCCCCTCTCGCCACTGATTACTTTCAAACTAACAAACAAATTTAAAAAAGAGCAATGCGACTTGGATGTAACGTGTAATGCTTTATAGAAGTATAGTGAAGTAGAAAGTACAGATACCTACTGTAAAATGTAATGGAGAAAAAGTTGAAAGTATCCACGGTTGAATCTACTTAAAGTAAAGTACAGATACATGAAAAATGTACATAAGTACAATAACATCTCACCACTGATCAAAGTAGGCAGCAAAATCCTTGTGCCTGGTGAATCTACAGTTGGTGAGGATCTGGTCACCATAGTGATGCCTCCCTTCACTATGGACTCAGAGCCTAGGAGTGTCTGACAAGATTGATGTCTCTGATTTGGGCACCGCAGCCTTCCAAAGTAATGAAACACAACCCAAGCTGTTGCAAATAATACAGACATTTGCTGCAGTGTGCTTCTGTGTCTCTCTGCATGTTCCATCTGTAGGCTTGACTTCTCAATGGAAATCTCAAAGCAATCTAGACTCTATGGAACTTAGGGAATTTGTTCCTACTGTCTGTTGAGAGTGTCTTGAAGATGTTCTCTCTTTGCAGCTTGGCAGACATTCTGGCTTCTTCATGCTGGACAGATTAGCGACTGTCAAACTTGTGCTTTGTTTCAAATGTAGTGTGAAGCAATACAAATCTGTTGGATGGGATGTTTGATTTACAGACTGGACATCTGTAAATCAAACATCTACACCTGTGTAATATTTGGATTTCATCTCATCTCCATTTCTTATGGTGTCACTGGGATGTGCAGGGTCCAGTTGTCTGTGCAGTCTTCATCCCCACCAGGTTTTGTTTTTCATGGAGATTTAGTCAGTTTCTTCCTCCAGAATTTTATTCCAGTTTCCAAGTTTCAGCAGATAAATTGTTAATAAGGGAAACTTATAAACTGCCTGTTTCATCTTTATCTTCCTCTGTCACTAACATTACTTTTTTGAAGTTGTTTAAACTAGCAAAAAAAAAAAAAAAATCTAGACTTGTCACACCCCTAGTAAAATTCAGGGGTGTAATAAGATTAAAGAAAGGTTTTTGTTTTTTCTTGACTCTGGATTAAACCATCTCTGACACCCTTGACACTCTTGCATACTCAGAAATCAGCTTAATTCAGTTCAGCCTTATCTCTATATTAGCTTCAAACACAAGTGAAACCCAGAGTGCTGAAAAAGCAAATCCTTGAGTTTAGTGCTCATGTGGAGTGGGTAGCAATAAGTCAGTTTTAAATAAGCTGTTGATGGTTTTGTTTGTCATCAGAAGTACTTTGTACAGAATTCTGACTTTTACAGAAAGCCACAGTCACAAAAGGACTTAAATAGAACTTCTTGAACCTAACCCTAACCCAGCTATAATTGTATTGTAGAAATTTAGTTTACAGGTTAAAAATGCATACACTAGGTTAAAACTGCATCAGCTGATGAGGCTCCTCATTTTTGAAATACAGTCAAAGGAGGCAATTTTGGAGACAAATTTAATAGATTTGTCATATTAAATAATTCGGTCAAAAATAACTCCAATGTTACCAGTAGAAGCTATTATAAAACTTTTACATGTAAGCACTACTTAATAAAGTCATCAAATAGAAAATCAGTCAGTTTGTTTTCCTTAGATCTAGTTTTCTTATCTATGAAGGGGTGTCCACATTTTTTGTTTGCATATAACAGCTGAAGCCAAGTTGTTACAATGGAATTAATTTCAGTGAAGCAGAATTGAGAGGTTTTAATACAAACGCAAGCCACACTTTTCAGATTTTTGGTGTTAAAAAAGGAGAAACAAAATATACTGTAAATGTTCTTCCACTCTACAATTATGCATTTTTTATATTGGTGTGTCACATAAAATTCTTACAAATCTTTGTCATTTGTGTTTGTGACATGATTAAAAATGAATAAGTTCAACAAATATTAATGAATAGTTTTGCGGGACATGTATGAGCGACCTTACGCAGAGCGGTTGACTATTCGGTCTCTCCACACTGCTTTCCGCCCCGGTCTTTTTTCGTGTCCCTTCTCCTCCACCTAACCAGCGGGATTCGGAGATTCTATCCCTCTTCCTTTATTGGCAAGCTCATTGGACCAATCATAAGATTCGACACTGCGCAGTGTAGCCAATCGCCGTCGTCTGCTGTCCTACACCCGTCTAGCACGTTCATGTGCGTTTATGTAATGTGTGCCATGGTCTGGACCCAGCAGTGTTGACAATAGGCTGAGAAGAAACAACCCTGAATCGACAACGAGCAACGGAAAACACGACAAATGCAGGGTGTTGTTTGAGACGTAGAGTTTAACCGGTAACGGGAATGTTTTAGGGTTAATCTAATCGTTGCGTAGAGCCGTGTTTTATTCTTATCGGTAGTTTAAGGATTTTCCATTTGGATGGAAAACTGCTTGTGGGTTTGGCTGTTTTAGGCCGAGATTTTGCTGCTGGGGAGAGGCTGTTTGCACCGAGCTGGAGGCAGCCGCACAGTTAGCCTGACAGTTACCCCGACACAAGACAAGTCTCCGCCACAGTCTTCACTGCAAGCTGTGGAGGATCAAGACGAAGTACAACGACGGAAGAGGTTCCAACCATTCTTGCTCAGGTCGGGACTCGGGTCAGGACTCGGAACGGTGTGTGTGTCTTCCAGCCCGGTCACTCTGTCAGTGTGTGAGCTGTAGCTAACATTTGCATCATTAGCTCTGTCCCTGTATTTACATCCGGGATGATGGGTGATCGCCCGAGCCCGCCCAGGTAATGTTATCTCACCAACACACATTTAAATTCAGATTTGATATAGTTCCTGTTTTGAGCCTGTTCGTTGTGTTCCTTTAGCTGGCTGCTCTCAAAGCTAGCTGCCGCTGCTCGCGTTTAAACTACAGCTACACGCTCAACTTAGGCTAGCTCCCGGTAGCTGGCGTGCTAACTGTGGCTAATGACCTAAGATATTTTTATTAAGCGAGCTTAAGCCTTTTTATTAATATTTTGCTCTGTCTGAATATGTAAAACATTTAAATGTGGCTCTACTCTGGTCCACGTTTAAGCAGCTTACGGGTACTTATGTGATTTTCTGTGCAAGGTAATTTTTAAGCTAACGTTCCTAGGGAGCTAATACTTGGCTAATGCGCTGTCAAGTTTGCTCTTGCAGGCCCAATACGGCCAAACTGACGCCTGGCATCTAACGGCTTAATTTCTGACCCCGTGTACAACACTAACTACTTTGCTGTTCCAGCTCAAGATGGAAGATGTACATTCTTTCTGCTGTTTGGGTCGGTTTTACGTTACATTTTGGGCTTTCCCGTAAGGCTGATCTTGGAACAACGTTCTGTTCTCTGACCAAGTTCTCCCAAGCTGCATTGTTCAAAGGTTCAAACATAATTTCTAGATGAGATCAATACACCAGAACATCTAGTTTTAATCATGTTAGCAACATTTTCGAGAGTTTTTTTTTACGTCTAAACAAGCAATTTCATGTGAAAGAACAATGAATGAAAGTTTGAAGGATACAGAGATTTACTGATTAACAAGCTGAAAAAAAATTTCTGAAATTTTTTGTTAATTTTACATTGAAATTTGTGACTAGTTATCAAGATTCCCCGTTTTTCATTTTTCCACACATCGCCATGAACAACTGAATAAACCTTTGATAAAATAAAATGCCAGTTAGCTGTCTTTTACATGGACCAAACCTCAGTTACAATGCTATAAAAAAAGTATTTTCTCTCTTAGAGCTTTTATGTTTTTAATTTCCATTAGCAAGTCTTAATTAATAAACAGGATCCATGCAAACCTTGGCCTGAGTTAAAATGTAAAAGTTGTGGGACACCTGTGGCTCAGCTGGAAGAGTAGTTGGACCGAAATCTAGTGATCTTGATTCCAGCTTCTTCCATCACTTGTCAGTGTGCTCTTGGTTAAAACATGTGTAACTTGCTGAACTATGTATGCTGTATGGTTCTGAGGCAGGCAGCAGAATTGTGAGTGTAAAACAACAAAAGCAAAACATTGCTCCATCTGACTAGGAAAAAACACAATGAGAATTCAGGTTATACTTTTTCTAGTTGAATCATAATTTAGCTGATCAGCTGTATACATTGCAAAAACACAAAAGGTTTTTTTATTTGTTTTTAGTGCACATATGTTGATACCCTTGAAATAAGACAAAACTAACTTGCAAGTAACTTTTCAGAAAGCTGTAAGAGCTTATTTTAAGTAAAAATGGAAAAAAAAACAACTTAATTGATGAAGTACTAATTTCACTGGCAGATTATTTAATTTCTAAGAAGATACTTTCTAGAGATGCTCCAATCAGATTTTTTGCTGCTGATTCCGATCACTGCCGATCACTTGGATTGGTTGTTAATTTTTTTTTCCTTTGCTTTAGGTGTAAATGCTACTATCGGATCTGGCAAAATCAAAAAATGATCTGGTAATAAATTCACCTAATTTAGACATAGAACATGCAAAATACTTGCAGGCACAATACAGCAGCTATTCAGTCAAAAGGACAACTGAAAAACCTGCAATAAGTAATCAGTCTTTAACAGTAAAGTTCTCAGTACCCTAAATTATACATGAGTCAAATAAATCTCACAACACTGCCTATATCAAATAATGTCGAGTAAAAAAGGAAATATTCATTCAAAGTCAAATGCAGGTTGCATCAAAATAAACAGTCCTGAGTTACTAAATCAAAACTTCCTGAGAACACGGCTAGCTGATTAATGCTGGTTCTGATTGTCTGTTTCTGAGTAATTCTGCAGAATGCCAGGAGGAGACTGGAGGCCAAGGAGACTGATTATTTTCAGAGATTATCTGTCTTATGTTAGAACATAGCGAAAGTTTTAATGCATATGTAAAATCTTTTGTTTAATTTAATGCTGCAGTTTTAAGCAGATGTTTGGTGTGAGAGTTCACTGCCGGATGGAGTTTGACTGGAACTCCATATGTGAAATATTACTACCCATGGCGTGTAGTGGCGGTCCAACTGTGAGAGCAAAACCAGTGTCTTACACCGCTAGCTCGTTGACTTAAATTCTTTTTTGGGTTATTTGTTTAGCTTTTGACAGCCTTTCTAATCCAGGTGAATGTTAGTAGTTGTGGGCTGCTTTACCTGCTGACTGACCGATACGGATGTCTTTTTGGTTTTTTTTTTTCCTGCAGTGAGCCTTGATATACCCGTACTCTGTCAAGTGCTATTTTTTTAAATGTCATATTAGATTCGGTGTGTTGATGCAGGTGTGAGGTAATTTTCCGCCGCAACACACAAACTTCCCCCATTCATTCAGAGCGTTAGGATTTGCTGCTGTGCGCTTGCGCAGTGTGAAGAAAAGGGGGAATCAGCTGCACACGCAGACTGCGAAGTGAGATACAGGCGATTTGTTTTGGTGATCGGCAACAAGAGACGGTGATTGGTGATCACCTATCATACACATTTTCATGGAAATCGGCCAATTATGATCGGTGGCCGATTGATCGGCACACCTCTAATATTTTCCCAATGCTATAAGCAAAATAATCAGCCAGTGGAGCTAGTACTTTTTCATCAATATCGAGTCATTTTTGACTTAAAACAAGCTCCAATATCAAAAAGTTACCTGTAACCTAGCCTGGTAAAAAACAGCCCTTTCTACACGTTGCTTCTTCCAGAGGATCTGGGCTCTAAGCTTCTGAGAAATGATTGGTTCCTGGAGGAGTGGACTGTGTTGAGGTTTTAAATCTTACACAATTATGCTTGCCTGTGACATATGTAATGCACCAGTTTGCCACTATGAAGCTTACCGGAAGTTGCCTATGCTGTAAACAACCATCCTCCAGAAGAGCCAATCCAAACGAGGCGGCTGTCAATGTTAATTCAGTATCTGGAGGTGTGGCCAACATGAAGTGAACACCTTTGTTCATTTCCTCCGCTGCCATTTCTAAAACTACAGGCAGACTACTAATCTAAAACATCACAGAAAAACAATATCAACGTTCACAATGTCTCCTTCTGTCCACTCATTGGCCCGTCAAAAATCACCTGGAGATAATCCAAGTTAGGGGGAGAAAGCCCAGGCTCTGTGCTGGAGGTGCGAATTTTTTTTCTAGCAGAATTGCACATGAAGGCTATGGTCATTCTGCTTGTGAACTAGTTTTGTGTTATCCCAAGAGAAAGTCCTCCAGGAGTTCATTGACTCATTCAGGGTGTAAAGCTCTGCAGACCTCACTACTTCTGCTAAGGTCAGAGGTCATGATTCAACAATAAGAGAGAAACTGGGCAACATGGCCTCTAACTGTGTTATTGATTACTTCTGATCCTGATTGTTTGGTTCTTACCTTTGGCATTGCTCTGAGCTTTAGTATCTGAGGCACAGAAAAGTGAATTGGAGATGTGAGGTCAATTCAATTGGGCAGACATGTTACCAATATGCAACGTGGGAAGGCACGACTCTTTACGGCCCACCAGATATGGCGTCCAAGTAATCCTTTTGGATTAATCTGCACAGTAATATTGTGATGACCACTGTGATTTCATATATTGTTCAGTAATAATTTGGTTCTGGTTTGTGTCTGGTCCCAGGTGGTCTGGGGGTGGGTCTGAATAGGCCTGTCACAGTAGCAAATTTTGCTGGATGATAAATCATCCCAGTAATTATTTTGATAATATAATGTGGGAACACATTTTCAAGTATCAATAAGCTTAAAATTAATGAACATTTAACATCGGAACTGAAAGAAATTTTAAATGCCATAAATAAACAAAACAGGGCAAATTGAAAAGTGTCAACTGTCACCCAGTTCTTGGAAGAGAAAAAAGAGAAACAATATTTCATGCAAATAGAAATTGAGAGTTTTAATTTAGCATTTGATAAATTGATTTATTGGTTACTGTGACAGGGCTGGGTCTGGTCTAGGTTGGATCTGATCTGGTCTGGGTCTGGGTCATCTCATGCTGTGGATCTGGCCTTTGAGAGTATGTCTAAAAGCAGACGTTGTTTAATTGTTGGGCGCTGCAGAAGCCTTTAACCTGACTCACAGTTAAGTTCAGATTTGATGTCAAGACTGTAGCTTCTCAAATAATCTGATGTGAACTTTGACTCTTGTGATAGAAACCAGGCTGTCGGACTGTGGACCCTGTAGTACTCTATATTGGCTTTCCTGTTCCTTTTTATTTCCTCGCTGTGCCCCCAAACCCCACCCCCAGCCCACCTACCAGTTGTTTTATTGGTCAGTGTGTGTATAACATGTAATAGACACAATAACAATTGATATAGACAGTCTAAAGTGGGAACACCTTTAGCCCCAGACTGCTAGACTTCAAACTTCAGAGGGTTGAGTTGTTTCTGGAGAGAAACTGCTAAGGGGCGTGGCCTCTTTGCCCTTAAAATCTAAAGTTTAGTACTTTTTTTTTTCTGGGTTTCACTTGGAAACAAAGTGGAGGAGCTGCACTGGTAAATCCATCCACAAATGTGTTTTTTTCTCAGTTGATTTACTATTTAATTCCATAGTAGCTAGGTACTGTGTAGTTTGAACTTTTCCACTATTTGATTTGAATTATTTGATTAATTACAGACATGTCACAACCATTGCATCAAGCATATCTAATTAACACTACTGTAGTACAAGTCAATGCATCCATACATGTACACACTCGCATACACATAAACATATACGCATACACACAGAATTAAACATATATTAAAGAAAAAGTAAAATAAACCTCTTGTAAATAAATTTATTTATATATCAGAATGTGCACAATGATAAAAATAAAAAGTAAGCATATACCCAATGTGAACACATCTATCCATACATAGATATTTACACACATACACATACGTATATACACTGCCTGGCCAAAAAAAAAGTCGCCACCAAAAATGGTCACACGCTCTAATATTTTGTTGGACCGCCTTTAGCTTTGATTACAGCCCGCATTCGCTGTGGCATTGTTTCAATAAGCTTCTGCAGTGTCACAAGATTTATTTCCATCCAGTGTTGCATTAATCTTTCACCAAGATCTTGTATTGATGATGGGAGAGTCTGACCACTGCGCAAAGCCTGCTCCAGCACATCCCAAAGATTCTCAATGGGGTTAAGGTCTGGACTCTGTGGTGGCCAATCCATGTGTGAAAAAGATGTCTCATGCTCCCTGAACCACTCTTTCACAATGTGAGCCCGATGAATCCTGGCATTGTCATCTTGGAATATGCCCATTCCATTTGGGAAGACAAAATCCATTGATGGAATAACTTGGTCATTCAGGTAGTCAGCTGACCTCATTCTTTGGCCACACAATGTTGCTGAACCTAGACCTGACCAACTGCAGCAACCCCAGATCATAGCACTGCCCCCACAGGCTTGTACAGTAGGCACTAGGCATGATGGGTGCATCACTTCACCTGCCTCTCTTCTTACCCTGATGCGCCCATCACTCTGGAACAGGGTAAATCTGGACTCATCAGACCACATGACCCTCTTCCATTCCTCCAGAGTCCAATCTTTATGCTCCCTAGCAAACTGAAGCCTTTTTTTCTGGTTAGCCTTACTGATTAGAGGTTTTCTTACGGCTACACAGCTGCTCAATCCCAACCCCTTGAGTTCCCTTCGCATTGTGCGTGTGGAAATGCTTTTGCGTTCACAATTAAACATACTCCTGAGTTCTGCTGCTGTTTTTCTTCGATTTGATTTGACCAAACGTTTAAGTAATCGCCGATCACGATCATTCAGGATTTTTTTCCGACCACATTTCTTCCTGGAAGACGATGGTTCCCCACCATCCTTCCAGTTTTTAATGATGCGTTGGACAGTTCTTAACCCAATTCTAGTAGTTTCTGCAATCTCCTTAGATGTTTTCTCTGCTTGATGCATGCCAATGATTTGACCCTTCTTAAACAGACTAACGTCTTTTCCATGACCACAGGATGTGTCTTTTGCCATGGTTGTTTAAGAAATGAGGAGTTACTCATTGCATCAGCTGGGGTTAAATAACTTGTTGTCAGCTGAAAGATAATCGCATATGCACTACTTATCCAATAGGAGGCTTGTACCTATTTGCTTATCCAGGTGGCGACTTTTTTTTTTTTGGCCAGGCAGTGTGTATATATATATATATATATATATATATATATATATATATATATATGTTAAATATTTAACATTTAACAGCAAATGTTAGGCATGTCTCTTTAGCCATTAACTGGTGCTTGATGGCAGTCAGTATATGTTATATAAGTTTTTTTCTAACAGAAGGAAAATAGTGTATTTCTCATTTAAAATATCAGTAGGATCAAAATATTAAAACTGTAATGTCTAGTATATTGTGGAAATTAAAATCCCCAACGGTATTGGTTAACTTGGCATGTACGGACTGGTATAATGTCTTGTAGTATTATTAACTTGGAAAAAAAAGCTTTATGATTTCACTGAAAAAGAAAAGTAGTGATTTTTGAAAGTTATGTCAGGACTAGGCCTGTCACGATAGCAAATTTTGCTGAGCGATTAATTGTCTCAAAAAATTATTGCGATAAACGATAATATTGTCTGAAGACCTTTTTACACTGATTTAATGGAAATGACGTAATAATGCATGTGATTTCCTGCCAAAGATAGATACATTTTATTTTCAAAAGAATATTTAACACTGGAACTGATAAACTAAATAAACAAAACAACCAAAAACAAAATGGATTCTCAGTCTCCATTAACAAAAAATGTACTTGATAAAAACTAAACAACATAAAGCCAAAGTGGAAATAAATACTGCATTCAACCAAAAGAGTGCAGATTATGAAGTGTGTATATTATGTTGCCCTTCAGTAATAATTAGATTTAAATAGAGAAGACGGGCACATCGACTACCTTATGCAATAATTCACACTACATGATTTTTTGCTCCTATTTTTCACCATACAACAATCTTAGACCTTTGGTCTTCCTAAGATTGTGTGGTGTGTTACGGTAGATCCTCGTTGCCGCTCCGATCTAAATCAGGGGTTTTTCCCCGACTGGGATCTTAACGCAGCCTGTTGAATGTGACAGGTAGCCAATCAGAAAGCACGGATTCTCCTCAGTGTTTTCTGAGGGGAAATTACGTCGGGGAATCCCAAACAGCTGACATGGCGCAACCCGAAGTCCAGCCGACGTGGAAACGACATTAATGTTTATTCAACATGCAAAGAATATAGAAATGACAAGAGGAGGAGTTGGAGCGAAATTGCTACCGCAGTTGATAAACCCCGGTAACTTTTCAGCTGTTCTTCGTTAACGTGACGTAAATAGGTTCTAATGATTTTCATTCAGTCAGGACTTTACGCTGACACTAGCCACATGCATTGCAGGTAGATTGTAGTAATGCATTGATTAATACCTGGTTTTAAAATTAGTTCACTGGACTTGTAGCCATTATTTTGTGCCCATTGTTGGACACCATGCGGCAGGACCGAACCCGATCGAACAGTTATACCTAGGATTTCTGTCGGCTAATGTGTGATCTCTCAGGTTTTAAAAGTGGGCCGACAATCGGCTGACAACTCTAAGATTGTGTAGTGTGCACTGGGCTTTACACTAAGGAAACGAGGAAGGGAGGATCAGTGGAGAGCACCGGAGTTGAGCCTTTTTTCATTCGGTGTCATCAACAGAAAGAGAAAAAGGCCGGAAGAGACGATAATGCCGATAATTGAAATGACGTCGATAGTTTTAATTTATCGTACGATTAATCGATTTATCGTGACAGGCCTAGTCAGGACTCCCTTAAAAAACAGATTTTTGATTTCAATGAGTTTTCATCCTGGTAAAATAAAGGTTAGATAAAAAAAATCACATTGATAATTGCAGTTATAATAATGTGGAGTGCCTGACAGTTGGTGAGGGAGGGTGGGCATGCTGCTACTTGCTTCAAACAGCTAGAATAAACCAGAGCCATATCAGAGGTCTTTGTAGACTTATTTGTTCCCCATCATTTTGACCGACGGCATTGGAAATAAAACAACGGTCATATACTACTTTTACCTGTCAAATTGTAATCATATTAACATGTTATTTAGCCCCATTTTCATGCGGTTTAGTCAATATTCACCTAGTTGAACCATGAATCCAGATCCCATCACACATAAAGCAGATAACGCCTCTAACTTTTTGTGGTAGTGACCAAAACCACTGACTGTGGCCCCAATAACTTGTAATAAATGAAATTAAACGACTCCACTTAAATTACAATCACTTCACCTGCTGCGACCTGAACGCACAGCTTCACAAATTCCTTCTGGTCTGCATCTGCAGAGAAATCTGCACTAGTTCATCAGTCAGTTGGATCTGTCTGATCCAAACTGATCGATTGAACTCTGCGAGCTTTTTACTCTGAGCGGTCTGGCGTGCGCTTTTACGAGGATTGTTTTGCACGGTTTCGCTTCTCCAAAACGGACGGATGTTGCGTCTGCCGCTCTCCTTCTGGGTGCGGGAGGGTAACGTCTTCAGCTCCATTTGTTAAAACCGCAGGGTGAGTTAAATTTAATTCTTCGCAGCGATGGAGCCGCATCCGCATTATTTGTGCCGCGCACTGCGCATGTTACGGTCTAATTAACTTCTGCAAATTTATTTATTTCCTCAAGATAGACTGCCAGCTCATCTGTTCATACTGCAAATGGATTAACACAACATTGAAAACTCTTTAGTTTACTCTATTCTCTATGTAATGGAGACTTGAATTAAATGCGCCATTTCAACCAAAGGTTTAGAAAATGCGCTTCTGAACCAGACGCACGCCAAAGAGTCCGGTCCATAACTCTTCAACACTCTACATCAGCCCCTGGTCAGAAAGTTGCATTTAGTTCAGTGTCCATGAGATGATATTCAGAAAGGATTTTTTTTATTTTATTGACTTTTGTTGCCTCTGCGATGAACTCTTTACGTAAAGTCTATAATGTGTGTGCAGGTGCACCAGTCAAGGGTGTTAATTATAACCTGCTTAAAATTTTCTCGTCATTTAAAAAATAACCAGTCAAACACAGAAAATATTGCGTTAATGCGAGCTCTGAGCCATATATAATTCTAAATGGTAAAATCAGCTCCTGAAAATGTTAGCAGTTTGAAACATTTCCAATTCTACACATATTCTGCTGTTGTGGAACAGCTTTATGGCACTTTGTAAAGTCTGTCTTTCTTAGTGTATTGACAATGCAGTACCAAATACATTAAATATAAATTGGATCAAGTTTTGGATAAGCTACATTTGTATTTTTAATGACCAAAGTACTAATTTAGAGGCTAATTTATAATTCTTTTCATTCAATGAAAAAGTTTGTTTCTGAGTGAAAGCGAGACCACATCTCAGAAAAGATAATAAAACAGTGCAAAAAATGCTTAAAAGAAGCAGTAAGGATCTCCTTCAACAGTCTTTAAAGGTACATCTTAAAAAAAATTAGAATGTCATGAAAAAGTTCAGTATTTCGTGGCTCACTTCAGAAAGTAAAACTCATAGATTCATAAGAGTGAAATATTAAAAAAAAAAATATTGTTTAAAGATGACAAAAACCCAAATTTGGTGACTCAAATGATTTTGAAGGAGTTAAATATTGTAAAGTCATGGTATCACACCCTAATCACCTGATTACCTTTAAACACCTGCAGAGGTTTCCTGACAAACTGATGCTCTGTCAGGGTCAACAGGAAGACTGCTTACTGGACAGGGGTCCAGAAAACAGTCATTGATGAGTCCAGAAGGACAGCAAGTGACAACAAAAAGTTGAGTGGAAGGAAACGGTTGATAGGAAAAGTGCACCAGCAAAAGGAATTACTGCTGCCTGAAAGGATTGTTAAACAGAATCCACGTACTGTTCTGTTGGAATCTCTAACCCAACAAAGTATTGTCAAATTCAAAAAATGTAACATTTTTAAGGATACATTTACAGTTGGGGAACAGAATCTTGTAGAATCAGCCCACAATTATGAAACATAAGTCTTCTACAAGTAACCCTAAAAACATTGAAAAAAACGCTCTATGAATCTGTTTTAGAAATTGGCTCATAGACTGAAACTGCAGGTTTGATGCCAAGAAGTGATGCCAAGATGTACGAGGGAAACGGAATAAATGTTATGTTTAGGTCATCCAAAATACCTTAGCTTGCTTGCATGGGTTTTGTCATCCAAGATATTTACTTTGACTTATCAGGAGCCAGATTCTGTCTAACCTGTTACAGGGTGGATTAGCACTGCCTGTGTAATTTTAAAAAAAGTGCTTCTGGTTCTGCTCCTGGCTGCCTAACCCTGCGAAAGTCTGCTGCTTGGAGCTCTATATGATATTGCATTCTTTAAAGATGCAATATCTTTGGTTGAATTTTTTCCCCCCTTAGTTAAATCTGATCAGAATGAAGTGTTTTTACAATGTAGATGCATTTTTTTCAGAAGTATCTTTTAAAATGTGAAATGTATACTATTTTTAGCTTTTCATTCAATTTAAAATATTACATTAAATAAGGAAACAATATTTGTGTAGCAGCCAGAACATTCAGTTATTTTATAAGTGTTTAAAAGCCTCTCAAAGTGTCTTTATGAAATATAATTGTTAACAAAAAAGAGGCGCTTGCATGTGTTGCACATGATAGTGAAAGGGTCTTTCCTTTCAAAGGCAAGTGATTTAGATATAACAGAACCCTATCAAACAGGCATTTTTTGTTTTCACATACTGTGAATTTTTGAATGGAGACGTTTGTAAATATAATCACAGGTCAACCTAAAGTGTGAGGAAATAAATCTAAAGAAAAATAAATCCAGAAAATCACATTCTATGCCTACTAAATTAATTAGCATTTTATTTCTTAAATATTTGATACTAACCAGTAGGGCCTTGTAATTTTATCGATTCTACAATATTTATCAATATTTTTTTCTCTCAAAATGTGTCCATTTTTCATCCGCCAGTTTTGATACATTAAATCTTATTTTGAGTTTTATGTCAAATCCACATGAATTAAATACTACACATGACATTTTTTACTCAGTTGCAATACAATAATCTCACAATGTGATATATTTTGCTCATGATACAATACATATCACAATATTCAGCAAACGATACAATTTGATACATTTTTAAGATTTTCTGAAAGATTTTACAGGGACTGTGATTTTGGTGACATTTTGTGACTGTTCCATTGACTTGAGTTGAATTAATTGAACTGATGGTGTAATAATGGCGTAATAAATGTTTTTGCTGTATATTTGTTATACATTTGCTTTGTTTAAATGTTAATTGTGTGGCTTTGTGTATTTGGTTATGGCGCAAAGGAACTTTTTTGTCTTCACTTATATTAGATACTGTAATTTATTTCATTTCATTTAATTAATTGTAACTTTCATTACATGTAATTTTTAATGTACAAGCTACAAATTGCAACTTGTGCAATAAAACTGACATGGAATTAGGCCTGTTGTGATAAACAGTAAATCAATTAATCGCACGATAAATTAAAACTATCAACCTCATTTTAATTATCGGCTTTATAGTTTCTTCTGGCCTTTTTCTCTTTCAGTTGATGACACTGAATGAAAAAAGGCTCAACTCCGGTGCTCTCTGCTGACCCATTTCCTTAGTATAATGCCCAGCGCGCACTACACAATCTTAGAGCTGTCTGCCGATTGTCAGCCTATTTTCAAAACCTAAGAGACCACACATTAGCCGACAGAAATTCTAGGTATAACTGTTCGATCGTGCCGTCCAACAATGGGCAAAAAATAATGGCTACTAGTCCAGTGAACTAATTTTAAAACCAGGTATTAATCAATGCTTTACTACAATCTACCTGCAATGCATGTGGCTAGTGTCGGCGTAAAGTCCTGACTGAATGAAAATCATTATAACCTATTTATGTCACGTTAACGAAGAACAGCTGAAAAGTTACCGAGTTTATCAACTGTGGTAGCAATTTCGCTCCAACTTCTCCCCTTGTCATTTCTATATTCTTTGCACAAAACGTTGAATAAACATTAATGTTGTTTCCACATATCATCTCCAATGTCCGCTGGACTTCGGGTTGCTTTCTGATTGGCTCCCTGTCACATTCAACAGGCTGCGTTAACGCTCAAAGTCTGGGGAAACCCCTGATTTAGATCGGAGCGGCCACAACGATGTACCGTAACACACCACACACTACAGGGACGATCGGTTACGAAATGGCAAGCGACAATATTAGAACGGACAACGTTCTAATAATAACAGACTTCATACACACTTCATAATCTGCGCTCTTTTGGTTGAATTCAGTATTTATTTTCACTTTGGCTTTATGCTGTTTAGTTTTTATTCTAGTACGTTTTTTGTTAATGGAGACTGAGAATCCATTTTATTTTTGATTGTTTTGTTTATTTTGTTTATCAGTTCCAGTGTTATATGTTCTTTTGAAAATAAAGTGTATCTATCTTTGGCAGGAAATCGTATGCATTATTACGCCATTTCCATTAAATCCATGTAAAAAGGTCTTCAAACAAAATTATCGTTTATCCCAATAATTTTTGAGACAATTAATCGTTCAGTAAAATTTGTTATCATGACAGGCCTACATGAAACAGTCTCAAAATGTCACCAAAATCACTCTGTCCCTATAAATCTTAAAGAAAATCTTAAAAGCCTATTGAATCATATCGGTTGCCGAATATTGTGAGCAGAATATTGCATAGTGTATTGTGAGATTAGTGTATTGCTACAGCCCTACTAACCAGCTGTAATTTTGGGTTTCTGTCTGGTCGGTCAAGAAGTCCTGTTCTCTTCTGAAAAGACACCTGTCCTCACACTGAAACAATTATACCAAAGAGCTGTCTAAGGTTGCCACGGACAACACTGTAGACCTCCAGCTGAATGGGCTCCAGGTGAACAGCTTGGTGAGAAGGCAGCAACTGTTGGCGTGACTATTAGAAAATGGAAGAAATTCCAAATGACTGCAATCTACATCAGACTGGGCTCCATGCTTGATCTGGCCTCATAAAGAATCAGTAATCATGAAAGTTTAAGGATCAACCCAGAACTACATGAGACCTGAAGTAACCTTTGAAACTACAGTCTCAAAGTTTACTAAAGGAACACACCTGCAGCATTTGAAGGTCGTCCTGATAAAGGCAGCAGATGTTCAGGTCACAATGTGATTTTATTTATTTATTTATTTTTTGTGGATTTTTTCAGATTCTGTCTCTTTCAGTAGAGATGTAGCTATAATTACAGGCCTTTGGGACCCTGGCAGATTGGTGTATCAAAACCTCATTCCACCCAGTATAACACTGGAGGAGAAACTAATAAACGACAAAATGCACTGGACTGGAGCTTCTGAAGAGTTAGGTCAGCTGAGAGCAAGGAAACTGAGCTATGTGCACTGGACATTACTGAGCTGTCCAATTTGAGTCCTAAATAAGACAATCTCCTGTGATTCTGTCCTTATACAGTTTCAATTCAATTTGTTTCTATAAAATAAATTATAGTTCACAACAAGGCACTTTACAAAAACAATTTCAATTTAATCATATATACATTCCAATTGATCTTAGTTATCAAGCAGTCCAGTAAGCTTAATTAATTATTCAAAGTAAATTAAAAAGCTTCCATTTAAGGAAACTCAGCGAATTGCATCGAGTCTTTGACTTGCAGCATTCACTCCTCCTGAACGAGTGCGCACTGCTGGCATTGAGTCGTTGACTTTACATCCCTCACATGGAGCATGCAGGTAGTGACAGTGGAGAGGAAAAACTCCCCTTCAACAGGAAGAAACCTCCAGTAGAACCAGAATCTGGCTCTGCTGCTAAGTTCTGTATTAAAGTTTTAATTGAAGTCTTAAAAGTATTCAGGTTGTCTGTGTCCGTAAACTGGGACACAGTTTTCTGGACTTTACAAAGTGATATACAAGCACAGGCCATCTACCATTTACTGTGCTAAATATTTTTTAAGACTTTTGAGTTACGGCGTCATAATACATTCCAAATAATGATGATTAAAAGCCCACAAGACCGTGTTCGGGAGTGTTAGCTTTACTATTTTCTCTAGTTTGCTCACTGAGAGCATCAATAAATTAAAAAGTATGATTAAATGATGTGTGTAGTTTAGTGATGAATATTACACTTCATCTGACTAGTATCCTAAAGAGATTCATCATAAATGGGCATATATTTGTTTGAGGCCATGACAGCTGTATCATGCAGTCACAGACATAGTTGCCTAATAAAGACGTAATGCATAGTTATTACCTCTTATCACAATAGTAGTACAAAAAAATCTACAAAAAACACTTCAAGTCTATATTCCCAACCTGTAGTGTATCGTCTGTCAGCCAAACCATTCCACCATGTTTGATGTATTTTCATGTGCTCAGCCAGTGATGCTTTTTTGCATTTTCTTGCGCTTTCCATTCAGTTTTAGTTTTCCCAATGACATGAGCACAGAAAGACCGTATTTTCTGCTGCAAGTTCCATTCTGTCTGTGCCCTTTGTGCTGAGATCTTAGTGTAGGAAGAGCTGTGCAAAGTGCAAATGAAGTGCCAGTTAAGTTTTATAGTATTCAAAGAAAGTTTATGAAGCACCATAACTATGGTTTCTGTAAGTTATGGTTACACTTGTTTAACTGTAAATCATTAAGTCAAATCAAAGCTTTGTTTTTGAACACTCTCGATCTAGTTCACCCATATTGGAACAGTATAAGGCAACACAAGGCATTAATTTTATGAAATTTAATATGGTACCGGCCTATTTCTTAATATAGTGTTTTGGTGTTGGGGACTAACTGGTCATCAGTCTAGGAAGTGGAGTTTTTTTATTTGATTGTCTTCTCTTTATATCGCATGTTTCCTTGGAGTTTGCAGCACCTTCAGTCAATGACCTACTGTAAAGGTCATTGACTTTACGTCCTAGACAGTCTATATTTGTAATTTGCTACTAACATTTTCCAACATATTTTGAACACATTAGATTTATTTTACATTTGAACAAAACATTCTAGATTTAAAAATCTGTAGCTTTAGGACCTCTGGCAACACATCACCTTGCAGCATTTCAGTAACACAATTTAACCTTTTTTTGCACATTCTTCCAGCTTAGTGAGTCTTGTCAACATGCATCTTTAAGACGTATTCAGTGTGTGTGTTCTTGATAACGTTCATGTCAAGAAAGGCTTATTCACTGAGATTTCTTTTCCTGAAACGGCAACCAATGGTCGTCCTCATACAGTTCATCAATCACCCAAAGAACATAAACGGATGAAATGCATTCCCTCTATAGAATGATGAGCTCCTTTATATGTGACGGCTGCTCCTCTGCACTAAATGGACTTGGTTGGGCTCCACCTTAGAGGTTTTCCTTGCCTTACTGCTCTTTTATTTCTTTTTGTTTTTCATGAATATTGTTGGGGGAAGGAGTCGGTCTGTTCATGAAGTTAATTCCATCGCACATTTTACAGCAGATATTGCCAGATTCAATCTTTTCACATTCCCAGATTATTTTCTGGAGAAAAGCTTTGGGCCCTACTATCGAACTGACTTTTCATTGTATTTCTTTGTATTAAAACTGGCATCTAGCTGTAGTTGAACAGATTTTAAATGTTTTCCTTGATCTACACGGCAAGATGTAGCTTTGCGTTGGAAAAGTAACTTCCTGTCGGATGTAAAGATGAAATGTGAATGAAAACTATGAATGAGAGTATAATAGGAACACTCTTTATTGTCCTGCAAAGGGAAAATTCAGGTACAACATCAAATATGTAACCTCCCGCCCCCATGTTTCTCCCAGCAGGGCTATGTCCTCGGCACCCACCTCATCTCCGTCGGTGGACAAAGTGGACGGATTTTCTCGGAAGTCTGTAAGGAAGGCCAAGCAGAAGCGATCACAGAGTTCGTCCCAGTTCCGCTCTCAAGGCAAACCCATCGAGCTCACGCCTTTGCCACTGCTCAAAGGTGAGAATGACCCGTATCTCTGGAGTCACATTCCAAACTTAGTCTCTCAGGAAGTAATAAATTTAAACCACTGGCAGAAGAAACTCTTCATACAACAAGGAATGATCACTGACACACTTATTTCTACTCAAGTCTGAGAAAAAAAACAGCCAAACTTTACAGATTAATTATTCTGTTAATATCCTCTTTCCTGAGCTACTGGTAAGCAATTTAGCTTACCAGTAGCTCAAAAAAGCAAAAAGGAATACACTAATTAAACAAGAAAACATAGAGAAAAAAATACTGATTTACAGAACTTTAAAGGCATTACAACAGTTTTACAGAACAGAGTAGCATCACACTTTAGGGAAGGAGTATCAAGTCCAAAGAAAAAGGTGAGGAGGTTACGTCACTGTCCAGACTCAGACCTGCCCACCACATTGAGACAATAGGTCATAAAACTCAACTCACTTTTGAGCTGATTGTCAGTAAGGTCAAAGTAGGGGTGGGCGAGATCACCCACCCCTACTTTGATATCACAATAATTTTTTTAAATAAGTCAATAAAGATATCACAGACGATATTCCACGTTATTTTTCTTTTGTGGAGGGGCATTTGTCATTTTTTTTTTACTTTATAAAGTCACTACATTTAAAATTTTTTATACAAATTCACACAATGTTTAATGAGTCAAAGAAAATGCAGAATACATAAATGAAAATGTAAGCTAACAAGAAACAGCCTGTCCAATGAACATAAAAATACTTAAATATACAAATTAAACAAATGGTTGTGGTTTAACAGAACATTAGTTTTACTAGATGTTAAAGTGTTTTCCCCTCATGTTTTTTTTTAAATGCAAACATTGTGTGCAAAACTAAAAATCTTTTTTAATCAAATCTTTCTTTTAATTAAGAATGTTTAACACCAAAATATGTCACATAAAAAACACTGCAACCAGTACAAGCTTGAGCACATTTCTTAATGATCTGGAACTTTGTTCATTTTCATTTCTTTCATCTGTCATGGACATCTCCAATGCGGTAGTGACCGTCAGTCAGTGTTTTCATGAATGATATGATTTGGCCAAGCCCTAGGCCAAAAGCAGTGTCCAAAAATCCAAAAATTGACAGAACAGGAAAAAAGTCGTACCCTTCTGGCACGCGTAACGCTAGCTGGCTTTCTAGAAGTTTTCCAGTGAACATTTCAAGGTTTTGAAATAAAGCTGCTTCCAGGAGAGCAGGTTAGAAGAAAAACGTTCTGAACTCTTGTGTCTCTGTGGGAGGCCAACCCTAAAGATGAGACTTTGGGATTCAGGTCTTGCTTTTCTAGTGGGGATCAGATCTTATCTGATCAAGACTGAGTTGTTTTTTTTTTTTTTGAAGGGGGGAGTTTTGGCAGTGATGCCTCCACCAGCACAAGGAATGCTTAGGAATTAGTTCTAATCAGTTTTTGAATTAAAAATGGAATCAAATGTGATGTGTATGGACAACTTTGTGACCGCTGCCCAGTAAGAAGTGGTGTGAAATAAACAAAGCTTGATCACAATACGATAGTGGGAGGATATAATGTCGAAATAGTCAAGCAGGATTCTGAGTCCTCATTCTTCCTTCTGATGCTCCACATAATCTGACTGTGCTCTTGGCTTGAAGCAATGTTATTACAATAATAAATTCAATGAGGAGCTGTGGATTGCAGTCAATAAACAGTTTAATATGGGGCAAAGTGCTCATTTCCCAGCAGCAGAGTTGGCGTTTTCCATTCTACCTTTTATTTACTTTGACTTATCATAAGCTGACCAGCTCACTGTTTATGGTCTGCCCTGTGTTCTCTTCCCTGCTCATATCTGTTACGACAGTTGTCAGTTGAGCATACCTTTAGCAAATATATGATTTGTGGAACTGATTTGCTAATCTTATGGATGATTGATTGGATAAATAGTTGGATCATTAAATGTGACTATTTGAATCACATGTGGTTAAGAGGATGTGAGTGAAACGTAAAACAAAAACTCCAAATTATAACGCCTTTCAAAAGTATACAATCTGAAGACATGTCCTTTATTCCACAAGGAGTGTAAATATTGTAACTAATACAGATTTCTTCAGTTGTTGATCCTGATGCTGTAGGCCAGACCTCCTGTAGAGGTCAGTATTACAATGAGTCTGAAGAATACACTAACTGAAGAGAAACTGATCTGGCTGATGCTGAGTTTTTGTTAATGTTCTTATTTTATGAAACATTAAATAAAGAACAACGATCTTCAGAGATTCCAGAACAGAACCAGCGTTGAACCAGGGAGAGAACTAAAATCTGCAGGATGCCGGCCCTCCAGAACTGACTTTGAACACCACTGCACTAAGGAAATGAGGAAGGGAGGGTCAGTGGAGAGCACCGGAGTTGAGCCTTTTTTCATTCAGTGTCATCAACAGAAAGAGAAAAAGGCCGGAAGAGACGATAATGCCGATTATTAAAATGACGTCGATAGTTTTAATTTATCGTACGATTAATTGATTTATCGTTTTTCGCGACAGGCCTATTTACAGCAGGAATCACCTGATTGGATGGAGCCGGCCAGCCACAGAATTCCCCTTGGATATCTGGAGAACACCTTGAGGTTGCAGAGAAGGAAACAAACAGAGGAGAGCAATAAGAAAGAAACAACAAAGATATGCAAGCTATTTCTCCGCTCCTTTAGAATTGGCAACACAAGATAAATGGTTAACAAGATGGAGGAATTAACAGGGCTGGTCAGGAGACTGAATGAGTACTGGTGTTTTTACGGAGACATTCCTGATGCCAGTGTCTCCATCGAGGGCTACCGGACTGTTCTGGGCCAACAGGGATTACACCGGGAGCGGTCAGCTCAAAGAAAGGGGCTTGCTGTTCTAGTAAACGACCAAAGGGAGAAGCGTGGACTTAAGTTTACCATAAAATAAAGCAAAGTTTGCTGCTACAAAAAAAACCTTTTACCCCCATGCAGTGTGCTGTCAAAATATTGCCAAGATGAGCTAAGGTCTCTCTGCACTCATCACCTGAGAAACGGTTTTGCTCAGTACAAAGTTCTCAAAAAAATGTGAGCTCTATTCAAGTGACTAAAACCCTCTGCTCATCTAAAATGAGGGTTTTCATCTTCCATCTTCTAAAGCAGTGGTTCTCAAACTTTTTTCAGTGATGTACCCCCTTAAAAATATATTTTTAGTCAAGTACCCCCTGACACGGGCAAAACATTTTTGGAATTAAAAAGAGGTACAGTGCTGTAAAATCACTGTCTGATTTATTAAAGCCAAACAACTTATATCAGTGAACCTGATAAATACATCCATATTGCAAGCATTGCATGGTTAAACAAAAAAGAAAAACAGAAGACGGTGACCACCAGGAAGGTATAAAACCAGTCAAACCGTTTTATTTTAAAGGATATTGAAACTAAATACTGAATATAAAATTCAGTGCATGAACACACATTTATATGTTTTCGAACGTTTTACAAAATAATTTTTCCCAAGACTTATTATGAGGAGCCTACTGATTTTTTAAAGATATTTTGAAAAGCTTCACGTACCCCCTGCAGTACCTCCACGTACCCCCATTTGAGAACCACTGTTCTAAAGGGCCCAGCATTGTCAGACGGAAGTCCCACTGCACAGACTGAGCAAACCAAGTGTCGTCCACCCCCCGGCAGTAATGTCATGATGTTCTTTGTGTGATGTACAACAGAATTAGTAACCATGGCAGAGAGGAACAATTATGAGTTCTCAAGTTTTTCCCCTCATCATAAAAAACAAAAAGAAAAAAGGGAAGGCTTTGTTGAGCAGTTTTCCCACTTCATTGGACCAGAACTGAGTGTTGCATCTTCACGGCCTTGGACAACTGCTCCTTAGAGTCTGCTCTCTGACTGAAAAACATGTTCTGTCCTACCTTCCAAAGGTAGTCAGAACAGCAGGTCATGGAAGCTGAGTAGTGCTGCTTTCTACATAAATACGCATGAAATTCTGACCAACCACACAATAGGTTCACATGGAACCGGGGATGAAAAGTTCACCAGTGGTATTGTGACAAGAAGGGCCAAAGGACATGAGGCTGAGAAGAAAATGACGCGATTTTTGTCACACAGCTGTAGTAGTGAGAACAGACCTTGGCAGTTCGGCTCAACCAGGCATAGCAGTTAAGGCAGGCCACGCCTTCTCTGTTGTGGGCCCATATTGTTGTTTGGCTGGTTGTTGTCAGGATTTCCCCACAGATTTAGTATTAGTATCTACATGCTAGCATTCATGTAGGAGGGCAGATCTGTCTCCAAATTCAGTGTGCAACAAGCTTTAAAAAAATGAGAAGCTAAAATAGGTGCACAATGCTGCCCAGCCTAGCTTCTCTCTGGGGCTTCTCTCCAGCTCTGTGTGGCTAATGAAGACCACCGACATGCTGCCGTCTTCCCCACCATGTCTGTCCTCCCTTCAAGAGAAACCCGATCCATGTGGTGTCTCTTTACATTTTTCCAACTCCACTCGCCACAAACAAGTCATCAGAGGAGACTGGATTATTTAAGCCTTTTGTCCATATTTTGCACAAATTAATTCCCACAGTCACATTCATGACTGTCTGTTTCAGCTGTTGGTTCCTACTTGAGGAAGGAAATCTGATTAAGTGAGTTACAGTTTTCATTGAAGGAGTCTTGTGAACATGTAGCTGCCAGCATAGCATGGTGTGT
Source organism: Xiphophorus maculatus (assembly GCF_002775205.1). Taxonomy (NCBI): domain Eukaryota; kingdom Metazoa; phylum Chordata; class Actinopteri; order Cyprinodontiformes; family Poeciliidae; genus Xiphophorus; species Xiphophorus maculatus. The sequence continues at coordinate 19,030,437 of NC_036461.1, forward strand.
TAAAGTTAGCCTCTGCTGTCAGGAGCTGTCTTCTACCAGACAACCCTGTCTGTCTCTTATGTGTGCAAAGGTGAACTTCAAAAGAACTAATGGAAAACAGCTGCTTTTTATAAGCATTTAGAAGTAAAGAGCTGGCTTAAGTCTGAGTAGTGCATTTGATCATTTCTGTCTGGGAATGCTTGGGTTTAGAGCAGAGCATGTGTAACAAGATGGTCATCTTCATCTTGTAAGCAACTAAGTGTTAGCTAAAATTTTGTGTAGTTATGACCCAGATATGTTAATTCATTGCTTCTTTAATCATTGTTACAGTAAGAATATTTAAGTTCCTGAAACAGGCTTGGTGCTTGTTCAACCACTCAAAATCAATGCTTTCCTCCTACAGTAAGCTCTACTAGCTTATTCATCACAGTGTAAATTTAACAAAAATTTGACTCAAAGGATTTAAAGATAAACCCTGCTATCTGAGATTATGTTGGGTAACTTAAACATCTGAGACACACCAGAGTTGACAGACCTTGTTAAAGTTATTTGGCAAGTTGAACATAAAAAAGTTACCTTGAGTTGTTTATGTATTGGCTTTGGTCTGTAATAAAAACTCTTAAAGGGATCTTAAAATTTTGCACAAATTACCTTTGTGTATTTCTCACTTGTCAAAGATGTAATCACAAGCCTATTTTTGAGACATTTGCTTAGAAATGATCTTCCCAAAATAAATTCAGCATATCTAAGCAGCTGGAAGGTTTGCTTGAATGATTTAAGAGTCTAATAAAGGTCCCGCTCACACACAGGTTACCCCAGAGGAGTACGTTTCTTACGAGGTCAGAGTAAACTACACACAATGGAAAATAAAAGCTAATCTATCATCTCAAAATTTAGTACACATTAAATTAACATTTTTTTTTAAAATAACATAGCAACCCAAAACTTGCACTTCAAAGTGCACAAACTGCCCATTAACTGTCGCAATATGATGCTGAAAAAAGTCCCTTTCACATGAGTTCCACAAACACTGAAGCACAAACTCTCTGTTATGGATCACTTTGTTCTTCCAGACTACACGATTCCCAGATCATGGACTTTGAGGTTGTAGCTCATAGACCTGGGATTGTGGAATCATAGGGATGAGACTTAAAATTAGCAAGCTTCATTAGAATAGGATAGAAACAGCCTTTATTGTTCTGCTAAGGACAAACTGGTATAACAGCAGCAACAGATATAAAGGTTCGCATAGAAAGTTCTTAGTTTTAAAAATGAAATATTAAAATAAGGACTGATTATAATAATATACTGTACAAGACTATAATAGAAAATACTGTGCAGTTATTAGAAATAGGTGTATCGGACAGGCAATCAAAGGGATGTGCAATTAAGATGAATCCCAATTTAAAATATACATAATTTGCATGTGTATTGGTTGAACATTGAAAAATAAAATCACATACTATTTAGACATTAGCAAGTTCCGTGTTCCAATACTCCCCCACACTGTGCAGAAACATATTTTTTAAATACAAGTAAATTTCCAATGTTAAGTTGTCAGGAAATATAAAAATATTGTGGGTTATTATGTTTCTGGAAGCTATTGTTAACAATGCTTAAACACACAACTATAGTGTTGAAAACAATAATGAGTTTAATCTTTGAGTTTGAGCTCTGTTTGTTCAAATATATATTTGTAAATGTATATTTGTGTATTTCAGCAAGTTACTTTTATCACTGTTTGCTTTCAAGGCTGGCTAATTAAACTAGAACCCCTCTACCAGATTCCATTAAATCTGTGTTGAAATGCCGTTAGTGGTGCTGATAACGGGAATTCTGCTCGGGCCTCATACAACCTTGGACTGACTTGTGCATTTACACTACACTGCCAAAAATATTTGCTAACCCATCCAAATTATTGAAATCAGGTATTCCAATCACTTCCATGGCCAAAGGTGTGTAAATCGAAGCACACATACATGCAGGCTGTTTTTACAAACATTTGTGAAAGAATGGTACGTTCTCAGGAGCTCAGTGAATTCCAGTGTGGAACTGTGATAGGATGCCACCTGTGTAATAAGTCCAGTCATGAAATTTCCTCACTCCTAAATATTCCACAATCAACTGTCAGATGTACTATAAGAAAATGGAAGTGTTTGGGGAGGAGATGCAGTAGTATATACCCATGTAAGTTTGTAACGTACGAGCAAGGGGATGATGTAACCAACGTGAGAGCGGAGGGGGCACAATATGGGACATTTACAGGAAAATAATAATATGGCAGCACAGCGGGAAAGGGGGGTAAAAAAAGCTGTTGTTTCCTAGCCAAAGTGTGACTTGACAGGTATGACACTGTTTTTGTTTGTTTTCCATTGTCAGCTGTATTGTCACCAATGGTCTCATAAATGGCTTTCTTTCTCAGCCTTGTACAGCATGCCATAAAACAGTTCCTGGGAGGCTCAGGTTAATTTGTATTTCTGTGTAACATTGTAGCGAGATCAATAATTAAGTGAGATTTCTTAACTAGTTTTTATTGGATGTCAAAGTCGACTAGATTTTTTTTCTTTTTGAAGACTGTTGATTAGGAGGTAGAAGTTCATCCTCTAACTGGTGGGTTGCTGGTTCTTGCTCCTGTTCCATTTGTCTTAGTTGCTGTGTCCTTGGGCACACTTTACACTTTACCCACCTCCCCTGCTGGTGGTGGACAGAGAATCCTCCAGTGCATGGCAGCCTCACATCCGTCATTCTGCCCAAGGGCAGCAGTGGCTTCTATCCAGTAGCTTGCCACCATCAGTGTGTGAATGTATGCTTTGGGGTCTTGATGGACCGCTAGACAAGTACAGGCCATTTCTCATTTAAACTAAGATGTCTAGTAAAGATCAGAAAGGACCAAAATGTCCAGTGTCATCTTAGTGGAAGGAACATGTCTGTGTTTTCCCTTTTACTAGTAATTACATGAATCCCAATCTCTTTCCAGTAAAACAGCAACACTGCTGGTGTTTTGCTAGGAACACACTGGAGCAGTTGGTCAGTGAGCTGCAGTAAAGGGCAGGTACCTCTGACGTCAGCCTTGGGGATTCCCGCAATGTGAGATGTGCAGCTGTCTTAGCACCTGCAGCTGGAATGCCAGAGACTGTATTCGAGTGGACCCTTCCAGATGATCATTGCACCTCTATTCCAAAACAGATTTTGCATTTAAAAATATTTGGTTTTCAAAGCAATGTCTGTCTAAAAGAGGTGCCTGTTCTCACTAGAACTATGGAAATGGTACTGTAGCTCAGACACTAGACTTTAAAATATTTGTGTTAAAAGGAGGGTTGGCTTCTTGACAGTTTGATGGCATTTAAAACAAAGTTGTGAAGTCTTCTCATTGTTTATTGTTTAGTGGGTTGAAAGACCCTAATTCTTTGACTATAACTGCTTGTACACTTCATCCTCTGTTTCTTTAGTTTCGTCTCACTGTTGGTTTTTGTGTTTTGTTTGTGCTTGCAGACGTTCCAGTTCCAGAGCAGCCGGAACTGTTCTTAAAGAAGCTCCAACAGTGTTGTACTGTCTTTGACTTCATGGACACGCTGTCGGACCTCAAGATGAAAGAGTATAAGCGTTCAACGCTCAACGAGTTGGTGGATTATGTGACTATCAGCCGTGGCTACCTGACAGAACAGGCCTATCCAGAAGTTGTCAAAATGGTAAGCAGGTCAAACACACACTTCTGTTTAGTACTGGGTCACCTAAAAGCACTCATGCCTTTGAGTTTCACATTTTTCCTAGAACTCTTTCTTATTGTTCCTTTCAGTAGCAGATTTCCTATAAATTAGCGGCTGGATAACAAGCACCGCTTCAACGACATCATCCTGCATGCAGGATTTCTTTTTTTCTGTGGAGAACTGACTAAAGGAAAATTTAAAGCTTCTAAAACAAATACTTAAATTATGGTCAAAATATACATATTTGAACTTATATTTTGGGTTCATATATTTGCATATCCAGGGAATTCAATGCTGAGATCTAATATGGCTAATATCAAATCTGCCATTAATGTATGAATAGCCTATTGTATCATAAATACCTACATAATTAAAGGCAAAGATCAATTAGGCTGACATTACATACGTAGAATAATGACAATCAGGGGTGTTTTCATTGTCTGTGTAAATTAGCAGATTAGAAGGCTAGGTGGTCATAATAATAAAGTCAGAAAAGCAAAAATAAAATGAGTCTTCTGTTTTGTCCTTATGTGGAGAACTTCTGACAAAAGAGCATTTATTTTTTTACACTAATTTCTAACGTTCCTTAAAAAAGAAAAGAAAGAGGAAGTTTATTTTTTTAAAAAAAGGATTGTGCACCCTAGAGTGAGATTATGAGACTTAGACTTAGACTGACTTTATTGCCATTTTGCATGCACAGGGTGTATACAGAACGAAATTTCGTTGCATACGGCTCAGGACAGTGTTTCGAGGTTCCAATGTTGTGAGGTTACGCCAGAATAAAATAAAATACAGTATAAAATATGAATATAAATATGAATATAAAATATAAAGTGCAGGACTGACAGTAAAATAGGAGTTATTTAGCTCTGTACATGTGCAAGGTATGAAGTGGAGACCAGATTTTGAGTGCAGTTCAGTTAAGAGTTCAGCAGTCTGATGGCAAGTGGGAAAAAAGCTGTGTCGGAACCTGGTGGACCTGCACCGGATGCTGCGGAACCTCTTTCCAGAGGGCAGCAGGGAGAACAGTCCATGGTGGGGGTGTGAGGGGTCACTGATGATGTTTCGGCCTCGGGACACGCAGCGCTAGGATGAAATGTCCTGAATGGAGGGAAGGGGGGCCCCGATGATCCTCTCTGCTGTCCGCACCACTCTCCTCACGTTCTTCCAGTCGGAGGCGCTGCAGCCTCCACACCACACAGAGAGGCAGCTGGTCAGAATGCTCTCTATGGTGCTTCTGTAGAACGTCTTGAGGATGGGCGGGGGCAGGTGTGCTCTTCTCATCCTCCGCAGGAAATACAAGCGTTTCTGTGCCCTCTTGACCAGAGACGTGGTGTTCACAGTCCAGGTGAGGTCGTTTGTGATGTGCACCCCCAGGAATTTGGTGCTGCTGACCACCTCCACAGCCGAGCTGTTGATGAGCAGTGGAGCGTGGCTGGGCCGTTTCTTCCTGAAGTCGACGATCATCTCCTTCGTCTTGTCAACGTTCAGGATCAGGCTGTTGTCTCTGCACCAGTCCACCAGCTGCTCCACCTCCTCTCTGTAGTCCAGGTCGTTGTCGTCTCTGATGAGGCCCACCACCGTTGTGTCGTCCGCGAACTTCACGATGTGGTTGGTGGCGAACCTGGGGACGCAGTCGTGTGTCATCAGAGTGAACAGCAGAGGACTCAGGACGCAGCCCTGAGGGGAGCCTGTGCTGAGGGTGATGACATCGGAGGTGTGTTGTCCGATCCGGACTGACTGAGGTCTGTCGGTGAGGAAGTCTAGCAGCCAGTTGCGCAGGGGGGTGCTGAAGCCCAGGTGTCCCTGTTTTCCTGCCAGATGCTGTGGGATGATTGTGTTGAATGCTGAGCTGAAGTCCAGGAACAACATCCGCACATGAGTGTTCTTCTCCTCCAGGTGAGCCAGGCTCAGGTGTAGGGTGGAGGAGATAGCGTCCTCAGTGGAGCGGTTTCGGCAGTAGGCAAACTGGAACGGGTCGAATGTGGGGGGGAGTCTGGAGACGATGTGTTCTTTTACCAGCCTTTCAAAGCACTTCATCATGATGGGAGTCAGTGCCACAGGTCGGTAATCGTTGAAAGAGGTGACTTGAGGTTTCTTTGGCACCGGAATGATGGAGGCAGTTTTGAGACAGGCTGGCACGGTGGCTTGGTCCAGTGAGGTGTTAAAAATGTCTGTTAGGACACCAGCCAGCTGACCTGCGCATTCCCTGAACACCCGCCCAGGTATGTTGTCGGGGCCTGGGGCCTTCCATGGATTGACTCTTGTCAGAGTCTTCAACACATTGGCTGTGTCCAGGCAGAGTGCCTCCTCTTCCTGGTGGGAAACAGTTTTCTTTGCCGGAGTACTGTTCAGTGCCTCGAACCTCCCAAAGAAGTTATTGAGTCCATTGAGAAAGTCAGCATCAACTTCGCCCACTGGGGGGGAGGATGGATTGTAATCTGTGATCGCCTTTATGCCTTGCCACATACTCCTGGTGTTGCTGGTGTTGTGGAAGAACTCCTGTATTTTTCGACTGTGGGTTTGCTTTGCTAACCTGATAGCACGGTTCAAGTTGGCTCTCGCTGTCCTCAGTGCTTCCTTGTCGCCAGACTTGAAGGCTAAGTTCCATGCTTTTAGCATTTCCCGTACCTCCTTAGTCATCCAGGGTTTTTGGTTGGCCCGGGTGATAATGTTCTTAGTGATGCTGACGTCCTCTGTGCACTTGTTGATGTAGGCTGACACAGTCATGGCGTACTCATCGATGTTGATCTGGTCGTTGTAAGTGGCTGCTGCCTTGAACATCTCCCAGTCAGAGCACTCAAAACAGTCCTGAAGTGCCTCCATGGCCCCCTCAGTCCACATTCTCACCTGCTTCACTGTAGGTTTTGTTCTGATCAGCAGGGGCTTGTATGCAGGAATTAACATAACAGATAGGTGGTCTGAAGAGCCAAGGTGGGGGCGGGGGGCTGCTCTGAATGCTTCTTTGATGTTGGTGTAGGCCAAGTCTAAAGTATTCACTCCCCTGGTTGGAAAATCCACATACTGGTTGAAGTGAGGGAGAACAGTCTTCATGTTGGCCTGGTTAAAATCCCCAGCAATGATGAAAACGCCTTCTGTGTGTGAGTATTGCAACTCACTGATGGTCCGGGAGAACACTCATAGCCTCTTTAGTGTTAGCACTGGGGGGCACATACACGGCAGTGATGCTAACCACAGTAAACTCCCTGGGCAGGTAGAAGCTCGATATCCGGGGAGCAGTAACTGGCGACAGTCATGTCATTTTTACACCAGTTGTTGTTGATGTAAATACACAGCCCCCCTCCTCGGGTTTTACCGCTGAGAGTGCTGCTCCTGTCTGCGCTGAATGTAGCGAGCCCCTCCAGGCTAACAACGTTGTCCGGTATGGTCGAGTTGAGCCATGTCTCAGTCAGAATGAGAGCGCAGCAGTTCCTCAACTCTCTCTCTTTGAAGACAGTTCTAGTTGCAGATGGTCTATTTTGTTGTCCAGAGAGCGGACGTTGGAGAGGAAGATGGACGGAAGCGGCGATCTGTGGGGGTTAGCGTTTGAGTCCATTGAGACTCAAACGCTAGCTTAGCTTAGCTGTTAGTCCACTTCGACAGCTGCGCTTCCGCTGCCGGTCGCACCGCCTTCGCTTTCTCCTCCTCCGGCTAGTGCTGCTAGGCGAGTCCGCTGTGCTGCGGGCCGCTGGATCTTGGTTCCGTAGCACTCCGAGATCACGTAAACACTCCAGAGTAGTCGTATTTATGAGTCCAAAATCACTTGATGATCGTAATTCCAGCAGACGCTGGCGATCATATGCTAACTTACTGAGTGGATGCAAAGTTTGTAGCGTTTTTGGCAGCGTATTTTGCTCAAATACTCGCAAGTTGTCGAGAGCCCATGCAGCCGCAGCCATTTTGGGCGCCGCCATCTTTGGATATCTGAATGAATGTCACTCAAGCAGACTACTGCTTGAGTGACATTCATTCAGAAAGATAAAGATCTGCTGATTATTTTTTACTTCCGTTATGTCAGACATGAGAAGGTGAGTTTTCTTCTTCTGCTCCTCTGGCTAAATTTTCTCCAAAGCGAACTGCCATCATAGCGCAGTCGCAAACCCCAGCTGGCTTTTGGATGAACAAAAATTGTGACAGTGTCTGTGCAATTATTTGTTTACTTTGGAAGCAGAATTGATCTGCTTCGAGCCAAATATGGATGAGGATTTTGGGCCAAAATGGACACATCCATTTACGTGCTGGACACATAAATGGACCTAATGTGAAGATTTAAAAAAATAATAATTTAATTAGTGAATAATATGTTGTATGGTTGTTGCATGCAGTTGAAGAAGTCTTTATATTGATACCACACTGAAGCCACATAAATTTTACTCTAAAAGACAGGTACTTTTCATCCTATGTATGAAATCAGATTTTCTTTCCATTAAAATTACAGCCACTAACCCTAGATTATTGTAGCTCCACTTCCCCATGTTTTACATGTAAGTACATTATGAACTGTGCCACACTGCTGCTTACCTGAAACACCCGGATTTGTTGATGTTCTTGGTCCTGACTTAGCTGACCTAAGTGTATCGCCACACTTGGTCCACTGGCCCCATAGCTCCCCTGTTCTGTCACCATTGTATTAGGTACACAACACACTTTGTGTGTTTTAGGTGGAGATAGAATAATGAGAAGAATTATAATCTCTTAATTTTCATAGAAACTCTTGCTACAGTGCTGCAGGCTTTTAATTGTATTTTGTGAATTTCTTATAGTAACGAATTTCAGTAGTCCGGCATCGAGGTAACACATGCATAGACTAATTTTTCAGAATCACTCCTGGACAGGACTCTATTTCTAATTTTGGCAATATTTCAGAGATGGAAGAAGGAAATCCTAGAAACTTGTTTAATATGAGATTTAAATGACATCTTGGTCAAAAATAGCAGAGATTTATGACACTGGAGACGGTGTTCCCAAGTAGCCTTAGAATGTGAAGGTTTCTCATTTAATAAAAAAGCTGGAATCTTTCAGACAGGTGAGTTCTAAGGCTTTCATTCCTACATAATTTCTTGGAGAACATTGTGATCAACTGGATCAAGATGATTCTTTTCTCATCTAAGAATGCTTTCTATGCTTTCTGTTTATCTACTCCAGGTGTCTCATAACATATTCCGGACCCTTCCGCCCAGTGACAGCAATGAGTTTGACCCTGAGGAGGATGAGCCCACACTTGAGGCGTCTTGGCCACATTTACAGGTAAAAGATATGCGTTGTCAAACAGAATGTCTTAATTTGTTTATAAAACTAAAATATTCAAAAATATGTTGAGAAAAGAATTCTGAGCTCAGCTTGCCCTTCTTGAATGCAAAGGAAACTTTAGTGAATAGTATTTTCTTCTAGTCTTTACAAACCTAACCAGTAGTGTGCAGCAAAAGGTGTGAGGGGGGGGGGGGGGGGGGGGGCTTCTATTTGGCTCTTGCTCTGTTGTAAAAGCCTCCAGTTCTTTGTCTGGCATCCCATTAAAGACATTAATCTGCAGTGAGTGCGGTGGAGAGTTCTGTGGTATGGAAACTAATTTTTTTTTTCAAACCTTGCTGCTGGTAGCCTGCCTCCTCTAGAATGACCAGGAGAAAACCTGATTTTCATTCTCACAGCACCTGCTTAGATATGCTATGTGTAATGAGTAGTAATCTTTACTTTCTTTCAAATCTTTTTTAGTTGGTTTATGAGTTCTTCATTCGGTTCTTGGAGAGTCAGGAATTCCAGCCCAGCATTGCCAAAAAGTACATAGACCAGAAGTTTGTCCTACAGGTAAGTTCCTGCTGCTGATTGTCTTACTTCTCTTCTCATTTCCACTGCTTACCAGTTGCTTCGGTGTCCTTTCTTCTTCACCACATCACTGCTTTTGTTCCCCTCAATCAGCTTTTGGAGTTGTTTGACAGCGAGGACCCTCGAGAAAGAGACTATCTGAAGACAGTCTTGCATAGAATCTACGGGAAATTCCTGGGGCTGAGGGCTTTTATACGAAAACAGATCAATAATATTTTTTTACGGTGAGTTTTTCTTGATACATTTCTTTACTTCTAATGTTCTCATATGTCTCTGATTATTTTATAATGGGACATTTTCAGTTTAAAAATATGCACTTCAGCTTTTTTTTGTTGATGTTTAATAAATTAACACATCTGCAGGGCAGAATACACCATTGTCTAAATTTTTACTCAAAACCAGCAGAGCTCCAGGATTATCAGTCTGAGCAATCTGAAGGATAATGAACCATCAATATGTTCTCTGAACACAAGCTCCCTCTGAATCCTTCAACTACCAATGTTCTCAATCATTTCTAAAGCGTTCCACAATTGCACAGCTACTTATATACTTGTGATTGTCTACACACCTTGATCACCTTAAGAATAATCAAACTTGACCTGTTTGGAGTTAATCTGCTGATTTGATTCCATTTTCTTTAACATACATTTCAGCAAACGGACCGATGCGACCAATGTTTTTTTACATCTTTATGTGAAAAAACCTGAGGAAATTTACTATTTACATACGAGTGAGATTTTCTCAGCCTTTTATTTTTGTTTTATTTATTTTGTGTTGTATTGTCTGAGGATAACTTTGGTTCAGTTTCATCGCTCACCAAAGTTTGTTATTGTGCGCAAAAAGTTTGTTTGACTGCCGCACATTTTCATGACAGGTAAAAAGTTTATACATGAGGCCCTTGATCTTTACCTGTTTGCTGTGTTTTCTCTCCTTTCTCTAGTTTTGTTTATGAGACGGAGCACTTCAATGGAGTGGCTGAGTTGCTGGAGATCTTGGGAAGGTATGTGGAAATCTGCAGTAAAGGTGGTTCTCTGTGAAGTGTACCAACTTTTTTTGACAGATAAACTGTCATTTCATGTATCATATTTTCCGCAATATAAGGCGCACCTTCAATGAATGGCCTATTTTAAAACTTTTTTCATATATAAGGCGCATAGAATAGACGCTACAGTAGAGGCTGGGGTTACGTTATGCATCCATTAGATGGAACTTCGCTAAAGGGAATGTCAACAGAACAGTCAGATAGGTCAGTCAAACTTTATTAATAGATTACAAACCAGTGTTCTGAAAACTCTGTTCATTCCCAAAATAAATAAACAGCTGTTTTATTATTTTCCCCGAGGTAAAGTAAGTGACGTGGTTTTTTCGTGACACAGTTTATCTTTTAACAACAGCAAGGTATAACATATAGTGGAGGGGAACTTTTCCTCGATTCAATAAACACGTAAAAAACAGTCTGATACTGTTACGGTAAATCAAACGTTAGTGCAATCACAATATATATCCACTTCCGCACCATTGATTCGTTCATGTTAAATTCTCTTGCTGCTGCTCTGTTCCCGTGTTCTACTGCGTGACTGATCGCCTTGAGCTTAAACTCTGCGTCGTAAGCATGTCCCTTAATAGGAGCCATTTTGGGGTCTTTACACACAACCCAGCGTGCACCGCGTGCTTCTTCTTCTACTGGGGAAGATGAAGTCGGCGGCTGCTTATCGTTGTTGCGAGACCTGTTGTGGTCCATATATAAGGCACACCCGATTATAAGGCGCACTCTCGGCTTTTGAGAAAATTGAAAGTTTTTAGGTGCGCCTTATACTGTATGTTTAATCATATGTTCCCCGCTCAACAACACACCCGCTGAGAAGAAGTTTCTAATTGGTAGCGACACCAGTGACCAAAGTCAAATATTTGCCACAGGCGACATGAACTCTTGTCTGAAACTGTTGCCTAAGGATAAGCCAACACTAATGTCATTAGTGCCAACTAGGTTGGTGTGTTGGTCAGTTTGCTGAAACAATGTCAGATTCTGTCATTTTCACTGGTCCTTTGCCTGATCTGACCAGTGATGACTTATTTAGCCTGATGCTGTCATTCAACCGCTGGTTATCTAGGGGGTATCCTGAAAACAATGTGGGCTGCATTGATAATTGGCATACATTTGGGGAAAACCCAGTCTTCTCCATAGAGTCTGCATCCATCCCACTTTGGATGGAGCAGATCTTCTTTGTAGGAATCTGGCCAAATTTATTAGTCCTCCAAAACACTAGGACTCAGGGTCCAGGCCAGGAAGCAGAGTAGTGGTTTACACTCTGCAGCTTCTACACTGTTACCCACCCACCAGAGTCAAGGCTGTCTTACCAAAATCTAATGCATTATATGGTAAATAAACTGAACTTCTATAGAGCTTTTCCAGTCATTTTGACCACTCAAAGCACTTTACACTAAAGCCACATTCACCCCTTCACAGTCAGAAATGCTCACACAGTTATACACTGTTATGCAGATTGGCAGGCAACTTCCCAGGGTTATGTCAACATAGGAAGAAGCTGGAATCAAACCTATACCTTCCAATTATAAGACTACTACTGTACCCACTGAGCCACAGTCACTTATTAAAGACATGAAAGACTGACCTAAATGAAATACAAATAATGAAATACCACTCTTTCTGAACATAAAAATAAAACTATTAAATATGGCTTATTGAACATCTCTCTTCAATGACTTTGCCAGTTAATGACTTGATCTGTGATAATCAGATTGATTAGTTATGTTTCACAAAGACCTGGCTGCTGTAGAAAAATTATGTTGGCATAAATGAGTCAACCGCTTCTAGTTATTTAAATTTTAACATTCCTTGAAGTAGCTACAGGATCAATGTGGAGGGATAGCAACATTCAGATTTATTGATCAAGACTTCCTATCTATACTTCTTTTGAACTTCTAATCCAGTTTTCCTCATCCTAGTTGCAAAGCACTAAAACCACAATTTTTAAATCATGTCAAGTTTCTTTTAAATCTGATTTAGTGGTAAATACTGATAAGATATTGGGGGACGTGACATTCATATCGACACAGAGAGATGGCCTAAATGTAGCTTTTAATGCTATTTTAGACTCAATTGGCTTTACCCAAAGAATTCAAGGTCCTTCAGAGTCTGGTAGCCACACTTTAGACCTTGGCATTGAGTGTGAAGAAAAAACAGTATTTCTTCATAACTGTGCTATTTGACCATTTTTAATAACCTTTGATTTTATTTTAACTGAGTATTTCAAATTTGAGAGAAAATGTCATTATATCTTTATCAGACTTTACTGTTAAATCTTTTAAAGGATTTGTCTTTAATTTCCTTCCTTCTCAAATTGATGATCTTGTTCATAGTGTTACTTCCTCATGTAGCATTAGACAGTATAGTGTCCTTAAAAAACCAAGGAAATTGACTCCTTGGTTTAATTCAAACTTAATTCTTTGAAGTTTTGAAATTCAGAGCAATTTTTGCATCCCATAACAGAAGATGGAAACAAGAAGTTGACCTTGAAAAGTATAAAATATGTATGTTACCACCTTGCATTATAAAAAGAACAATAACATAATTAAGCTCTTATAAGTGGTATTTGAAACTGAAAATAACAATAGGTCTCAGTTCAGAGTGCAACTCTAAAAATATAAAGATCTTAATCTTTTTTGTAGCCCAACTTCTCTTGTAAAATCAAACTTCATAATCACTAGTATTTATAACTATATACTATTTAGCCATTTATTTTCACGTTTTAGATGGTCTCATTATTTAGGAAATTTTAATCAAACTCTCAAATCAAATTTTATTTGTGTAGCACATTTCAGCATCAAGACATGCTTTTAGACCTGTGCGATACATCTTAAAAACACAAAAATACAAAGTCATAGAAACACAGTCAACATTTGGTGTGATTAAGAGCAAATGAAGTAAAATACTTTAGACTGAAACCCAGGCACAATCAGGCTGCTGGGACCAACAGGACAACATGGTTGCAAGCAGGTCTCCAGTGTTTCACTCCTATCGCTCATCAGCAGTCCCAGGCCCAATACCAATCCCAGTCCCAGTCCCATCGCTGCAGCTTCTGATCCGAGCCTTCATGCTGCTGAGATTTGGAACCAAGCTGTTCACACCACCTAAACACACATCCATCCTCACCTAAGCTAAAGTTCACTCTGGCCTTTAAGAAACTTTTATTGCCTTTCTCGTTAATGAGTAATCAGAACCTCCATGCATCATGTTTGTTCTGGAACTGTAGCACAGAAGCATGCACACACGCACACACGTTTGTGTGGCTATCTTTGTGGGGACTTTCCATTGACTTCCGTTCATTTCTACAGCCTAAATAGGTATAAAATACCTATTATATACCTGTGTTCCCACAAGGTATTACAAACGCGCGCGCACACACACACAGCTTCAGACTCTCCCTTCATCTACGCTGATTTAGAGGAGAAATGTTTTGAAGTAAATATGAAAGATTAAATGGTAAGAATTGTGTCGACTAGAACTCTGGTGCCAGCAGATGCTTATGGCAGCAGCTGGAGTCTAACAGAATAAATGCTATATCAAGTTGTTACATTGAGCCTATGATGACTATCAGTATGTAATACTAAATCATAAGGGGGGAGTGAGAACTGCCTAATAATCTGAGTTGAGGCCTGCTGGCTGATGGAGGGTGGGGGGGAAAGTCTGAAAAGACTTTTCATTTTTGATGATAAAACAGTTAAATGTTGATTAAAAAAACGTATAATTTACATAGAACTAATCAACAAAACTGATTAAAGGATGGTTGCTCCTCTCAATCCCAGCCTGTAGTTTGACTTCTTGGAAGAGGTTACATGGAAAATATTTTTCTTTAAAACGACAGGCTCCAACTAGTTTCTTACTGTTCTCAGACAGATGGGTACCTGAAATTGTTTCTGTGAAACTATTGCTACAGCCGATCCATCTTGGTATTTCACTGTCACACATCTTAGAATCTTGAGAAAAACAGATTATTTTTCTTTATTTCATATGTAAAGGTTAAGAATTGAATGAATGAGTATTATGTTTGTACTTAGCTCAGCTTAGTCCGTATCATCCAAGAGAGATTGTTAGAAATTTATATGGTACAGTTTCATTTTCGGAGTTTAAAGTTTTAGACTATAAACAGATTTAGTTGAAGGTTTTAAATTTCCTAATGTGAGCTTTTTAAATATTCATATTACCTCTGCTCATTACTGACTTTTTGCGTTATGAGCTGCTAACGTAGCTCATCTTTGTTTCAGTGTTTAATGGTACTTGTTGTCTCGTCTCTCTTTCTGCCAGTATAATCAATGGTTTTGCTTTGCCACTGAAAGCAGAACATAAGCAGTTTCTGGTTAAAGTCTTGATCCCCCTTCATACTGTCAGGAGTCTGTCCCTCTTCCATGCACAGGTAATGTCTTTCTGGAACATTTAACCTTAGTTACCTTTTCTTGTCAGTTTGACACTGATTGGACTTTTTTATTGTGCTGCTTAGATTTTAGGATTTAAAATCGTTTTTAATTTTAACTGAACTCTGATCAACCATGTGTTTTTTCAAGTGATATTCTATTAAAGATATCATTGGATATTATTGGACTTATTTGATGCCTGTTCAGGGGGAAGCACCAGTTTTGAAACTTGAAATGTTTTGTTTTTAAACACTTCATTTTTAGGTTTTGTTTAAATAACGAGGTTTTGTTTCTGGAGGTAGAGTGGATTACAAATTTACAAAGTTGGGAAACAAACAGCTTCTGAATCTTTGATTTTCTGATCTCTTGAATAGTTGTAGGTTTTATCAAACCAACCTGATGATTTAAGCTCTGCAATCTACCTAACCAATTTGAAATAACTGGTATTAAAGCTTGAACTCTTCTCTTTTTACAGTTGGCTTATTGCATTGTACAGTTCTTAGAGAAAGACCCGACATTAACAGAACCAGTAAGTATCACTACACTTCTTGTTGAATATCTGAAGTGAATATACTACAGCTGGCTTCACACCAGATATTCACTATGCTTATATCATTGCTGAATAGATCACTAATGTTCCAATAATAAAGAATAGTGGGGGTGTGGATGGCTAAAGCTACCTGGGTTTTTCATCCGTCCTGACACTTTCCCAGTGATCCTCTTTAGCTTACTGTAGCCATCCTACAGGATTCCTGAACAATACACCAGGATAGAGTTCATCATTCCCACTAACCCGGTCCTGTAATTAAACTCTAATTCACTTGTCTAGAAAGTTTGGTTTGTTTGAGGAGGTCTGAATGTACAATCGAACTCTGATGCGGAACAAAAAAGTGATCTCCGGTCCACCTAAAACGTTGGTTTCAGTTGACGTAAACTCTGGTACAGTTCAAATGTGTGTGTACGCCAAGCAGACCAGAAACTGCTCCAGAAACAGGAAGTGGACTGCAGCGCTGTCAGCTGGCTCCTCGCCACCTCTCACCCCACCTGCCCCGCCCCGCCCTAGTGGGAGGCCCACCTTTTCCTGCTTGACTTTCAGTCTCAGACGTGTAGGAGCTGACTTGACTGACTTTTGTTGGCTTGATGGAACCCACAGAACTGAACCTTCTGCAAAAAGAAAAGCTGACACTCTTAGATGAGACTCTGAGGTTACCATTGAGAATACCTGCTGCTTCAGATATTCTGGGCCCTGCTTCTTGTTGACTTTCCTAAAACTACTTTCAAAGTTGTGTAGCGCCACACACACACTGCAGTTAGAATAACACAGAATTGAAACTCAAGTACGTTTCCATGTTCTCTGCCTTCTTCCTCAGGTCATCAGAGGCTTACTGAAGTTCTGGCCAAAAACATGCAGTCAAAAAGAGGTAAGGCTGCTGAAGGAAAGGACAACTATCTCTCTACACACGCTCAGTCAATAAGCAATGCTCTCCTCTGTGGTGGTTCAGGTGATGTTTCTGGGAGAGCTGGAGGAAATTCTGGATGTGATAGAGCCCACACAGTTTGTAAAGATCCAGGAGCCGCTATTCAAACAGATCTCCAGATGCGTTTCCAGCCCACATTTCCAGGTTAGTGATGTCCCATAGAAACCTGACTGCTCTGTTTGGATCTGGAGATGATTATGTGTGTGTGCACTCGCGTGCTTCTCTGTAGGTCGCAGAGCGAGCTTTGTACTACTGGAACAACGAATATATCATGAGTCTGATTGAGGAGAACTCCAGCGTCATCCTGCCCATCATGTTTGCCAGCCTGTACAGGATCTCGAAAGAGCACTGGAACCCGTGAGTCGTCTTGCACACCTTACATGAACATGAACAAACTGTCTGTTTAGGGAATTATTACACAAACCTCCCCCGGTCACTGGAGGTTTGTCCACTCCTCACTAAATCTGTCTGCAAATCAACAATAGTATTTGTTCTAGTACAGATTTCAGTGTTCCCAGAAATAATGAAAACTCAACTCAGTTAGAATGGTTACCGATGAAGGGGTGGGGCAAATAAGAACTAGAAAATAAAATATATCTGTCAGTGTCCCCTGATCAAATGTGCTACTACTAGTATGTGTGTGTAGTGCAGTACGTTTCCCTTAGTTGCTGCTGAGTACTGGGAGACTACATTACCCGCTTACTGCTACAAAAAGAAAACAAAATTCAGATAATTGGTTGGAGTGCTGCAGAAGGAGAGCCTTGTTAAGAGTACCATACCTGCAAGAACTACAACTGTGTGCATATTTACATTTTAAGCTTACAAATCTAGGTATAGTGATTAATCATACAAAAACAATCTACATTTAATGACACTTATGGCTGGAGGAAACAACTTTTTGTTTAAAATGTCAGTCAGTCAGTGATGGGAGAAAAACATGTTGACATATGTCTCATCCTGTAAACACCTGTAAAATTTAACTCATTACATAAAAACTAAGCTGGGTTTTCTAGCACAAGACAAAGTGATGACAATCTCCCTCCCCCGGTCACTGGAGGTTTGTCCACTCCTCATTAGCCTTAGCATTCATGACAGACTCTGGCCCTGTCCCAATACTCGCACTCCCTCTCTCGTTCCGCCCTTGTGTCCTTCAAAAGCGCGTTCATGTTGAAGGGTTTGAGTGCGTAGTGTGTACCACATTCTCCACATCCAATAAACTGAGCAGAAAAAAGAAGAAATAAAGAATAGTCACAAACTAACTGTGAGGAAAGTAAAATAAAATGTCACAAATGCAAGACAAATCTTTAATTAAGATATTAACATATTGGTATAAAAATTGGGCATTTGTGATGTTGCAATGTTTAAACACTCTTGGATAAAATTATTTCACTTTAAAAATGGAGATTATTTTTTTTAGAAAGCAGTATTTGTGAATAAAACTTATCCAGAGGAATAAATATATCATGATTTAACTCTTCAGTCCCTGTTAGAAGACCAAATTTTATTATATTAAAACTTAAAGATGGAATTGATTTCTAGCAAAATATCCACTTTTGAAAATCTTTCTAAAAACATTAATGAAGTCTCAATTGAAAAAGGTGTATGGTCTCAAAATCTCAGTCACAAAACACACAGAAATTTATATTTATTTCGAATTTCTTTTGCAGAAAGTCACTATAGGGAAAACTTTATACATAATTATGAAATTAATATCTAAAGTTTTTTGTGGGAGTGTAGTAGAAAGCTATTTGGTTCTTATTTTCCTTAGAGATATCATTATGATTTTTAAAGAATTGTTTTCTTCTCAGGGTAGAGAAGAAAACTGATGTCAGAGTTCCTTTTGAATTTCTTGTAAAGTTTTTGGTCTATAAAGTCACAACATTCATAGTTTCTTTTAAAAAGGACATTTTAGTTCCATTAGTCTTTTTATTTTTCAACTGTAGCATCAGGCATTTTTTTATATATATGTCATATGTTTGTCCTTAACTTGATCTTTATTAGCTCCACTTTATACCAAGCTGACCTTTGGCTGCATAAGAGATTGTTTTTATGCGTAAAAAAATCATGTCTCTAGTCAAATGGCAGACGGTTAAATTGAATATTAGTACAATCTAATGTGTATTTTTTGCCCTGTTGGAAATATGACAAAGTTAATTGAGCAAGCTGTCTGTTGCAAAAAAAAATTGAATAAAATCAGAAAAAATCAAAAGTAACATATTGAAAAACATTTTGTTTCTGAACATGTGATTACATAGAATTTTCTTTATTCAACAAGTCATAACTAAACACATATCTCCAACACTTAGGAAAGCAAAAATACCTTTACTGTACTTCAGGGGTGCCCAAAGCCTCGAGGGTCGGCATCCTGCACGTTTTAGTTCTTTCCCTGGTAGTACCAACAACCTTTTCAGCACGTCAATTTTCTTCTTAGGCCTTCTAACGAGCCATCATTTGATTCAGGTGTGTTAAACCAGGGAGAGAACAAAAACATGCAGGACGCCGGCCCTTGAGGACGCCGGCCCTTGAGGACGCCGGCCCTTGAGGATCGATTTTGCTGTACATTTAAAATAATTTGTTTTGTTGTAATTGTACTTTATACCAGCACAAATGCCTAAAGAGTGACCAGTCCCTCCATTTTGGACGTTGAAGTTACGAAACGGGCATTCTGTCCCAATTCTCACATTTTTGCTGCTTCTAAAGCTGCACACTTGAACCCTTAGGTGCACTTGACTGAATCCACACTTCACAGAGGGGCATAGGGTGTGCACTGAGCATTGGGACCGGGCCTCTGTTGGGGTGAATCAGATGTAGCGGAGTGGGGAGCTGTGATTGACAGCACTAAGACCCACCTCCTGGCTCTGATTGGTAGTTTCTGACCAATGCTGTATTTCTGTAGATGGCAGCAGGACTACAGGGTTGTCTCCATTTTTCACAGATCTGTCTCTTATTACACTGTCACAACATAGTGACTGTTTTAATAAATATGTAAAAAAAAAACAAAAAAAAACATTTTTAAGTGACATACTGCAATTTTAGTTCTTAAATTTAAATGTTAAACAATTTAAGGCTTTTAATGAATCTATGGTAAAACCATTAAATCAGATTTAATAGCATTGTCATTCTTAATAAATATGTTGAAAGTATAGATTTATGGTCTGTGTTAAATTCTTAGCATTTATGGGGCCCCTGAAAGTCTGGGGGCCCCCCAAGCACCTGCCTAGTCCTGTTGTGGCTCAGGATGGCTCTGTGTCTGACCAGCATTACACGGATTGTTTTAAGATCAAGCCAACAACTGATCACTTAGCTAGGATCTAACTGAAGAGCAAAAATGTACATCATTTATATAAATTCCATTTTTTGGGTTTGCTTTTTTAAGACTACAGTTGAGTGTTTTAGTACCAACCGAGACTTCAGTGAGTCTGTGGTGGAGCGCCCCCATCGGGGCAAACCCTGTTCTACCATAGAAATGATGCATTGACCTTTTGTACTTCTTTCTCTAATGTGGAAGAGTCTATTCTGAAGTGTCTGTCCATTCTTTCCCAGGGCCATCGTAGCGCTGGTGTACAATGTCCTAAAGGCCTTCATGGAAATGAACAGTACCTTATTCGATGAGCTCACCGCCACCTACAAGTCAGACCGTCAGCGGTAAGAGCCCAGAATCCTGCCATGCAGCAGAAGCATGCAGAACACTCACAGTCAGACTGAAGCAACATTTTGGTTTCGGTTATGCACCTACACTGCTAAAGTATTCACGGCTTCACGCTCCATCTTTTCTGCATTTTATGACGTTCTAATAACAAACTTGTCACTAGAAGTGTATTTGACGGACCTTCACAGTGTTTCATAACTGTGAAGTGGAAGGAAAATATGTGGTCTTCATAAATAACAGTTAGGTGTGGTGTCCCTGCCTGACTGTGGCAACCCCAATTAAAATCCTGAGCAACCCATCTACTTCCGACGCATGTACATATGTACATTGACGTTCTACTGTATATAGACTGTAAGTGAATGATTTACATGAGAAAAGGAAGAATTTAAAAGTATGATATGTCCACTTTAAATTTCCCTTGTAATCAAAGTATTTTTTAATTTAAATTGATTTTTCATCCAGTGTAACAGAATTTAAGCCTCTTTGCACAGAAATCTGGTGTTGAACTGCTGGACTAGTTCTACACCACATGGTACCACACTCCTCACCATGAGTCATTTGCTACACATGCTACTTTGTGAAACTGACTCAGACTCATAAAATATTGAAGTTTGTGGTTGGTATGTGACAAAATGTTTGAGTGTGAGAACTTTTGGATTAATTTGGGTTTTGTATTCCAAAACTCAAATTATTCCAGTCCAGGAATCTTTAGGGGCCTCATGTATAAAGCGTGCGTATGCACAAAAAATGTGCAGCGTAAATGTTTTACTCACAAGTCGGCATGTATAAAAATGAACGTGAAGTGAAAGTTTGCATAAATATATGCAAACTTTTGACCTGCCATGAAAATGTGCGGCAGCCACGCAAACTTTTTTTGTGGACAATATCAAACTACAAAGCATCAAAACTCATCTAGTTGCACTGAAATCTGACTACATTCAGTGTTTTTTAGACCGAGAAACATCAAACCCGACGTTTTTCATGATTAATATTTTATTGTTTAAACCCAAACAATGGAACTGATCAACATTTATCTTGAGATCTAACACACACACAAAATAAAGAAAATAAAAATAAAAGTATGTGAAAACCTCACTCAAATGTAAAAAGTACATTTCCTCAGTTTTTGTCTCATAAAGATGTAATTGGTCTGTGCGCTGAAGTGCGTGAAATACATTTGTGGGGTAATTTCATTCTCACTGAAAAAGAAAACAGTGTTGGATCAGGATATTAACTCCAAACTTGTCAGGTTGATTATTTTTAAGGTGATCAAGGTGTGTATGCAATCACACGTCTATAAGTAGCTGCGCAACGCTGTGTAATTGAGGAGTGCTTTGGCTCTGATGGAGAACATCGTCATTGGAAGGATTCAGAGGGAGCGATTGATCAGAGATCATATTGATCTGCTGGGAAATGTTGATGGTGGTTTATTATCGTTTAGATTAATCCAGACTGATCATCCTGGAGCTCTGAGCAAAGCTTAAGAAGGAGCCGTGCGGTACCGGTGCAACTGCAGTCATCCTTCAATGGAGCCATGCCCACTTTGTGAATGAGCCTTTATGAACAGAAAGCATCTCTATTCTGTAAATGTACAACTTGTGCACACGATTTCTCTATTTAGAATAAACGTCCGCATTCCTCACTCAAATGACTCTGACACGCTGTCTGTCTTTAAATCCCGGCTGAATGCGCTACTGTTCAAACAGTCTTAGTGTACTCTTTTATACGAAGGCCCAGGACGTTTCTAGACATGTCTACTTGTTGTGTGTGTATGCGCGTGTGTGTGTGAGCTCACACCTATTGTTCTATTTTAGTGAGAAGAAGAAGGAGAAGGAGCGTGAGGAACTGTGGAAGAAGCTGGAGGACCTGGAGCTGAAGCGGGGCCTTAGGAGTGACGGGATCATCCCCACTTAACAGAGACAGAGCCCTGCTCCCCGTTCATCCCACTCCCACTCCCTTCCACTTCAGCCATGTCTGCCCAGAGCTCGTGATACAGGCTGTGGTCTCTGGACTTCCACAGCACCGCTGGTTTCTTAATCCTTTTATTATGATTTTGTTCTGTTTTGTTTCCTCTTGTGTTTGTGCGACTTAGTTTACTGTAGATTCATCACGTCTGTTTTCATTATTTCAGCAGCACTGTAAATAATTATTTTCCCCCAATGTTATTGCAAAAAGATAAAAAAGAACAACAATAATAAAAAGGAAAAAACTGAAATGGAGAAAATGACTTGTGTGTGAGGGGAATCTAAACAAAACAAAAAAAACAAACCAGAAAGCATCAAAAAGCCGTTAGGTTCCTGGGTTTTTCTTCACCCCACTCCTCCTTTTCAGCGCATCCCACATTTAACTTTCATTTTTGCTCCTCTTGTCGGTGTCCTCTCCTGTCTGGATCGACTAGATTCAGCGTTGCCCTCCAAAAGTAGTCCTGGATGTGTGGTCTCTCGCCTGTTGGCAGGTTGTCCATCCTGCAGGAACAGACCCACTCTGTAGACGAGGCCCTTCTAAAGCCCTCTTGAGTGTGTTTACATGCATGGTCATGAACGTCACAGGAAAAGCTAAGAGATGTCTGGGTTATGTTTAGTTCAACATGTAGGCTTTCCTTTCGTTTTAGAGGAATTTGAAGATCCTGATGTGAGGATGTTTATTTTAACAGCTCCAGTACAGAATAGAAATACAGCAGGTTTGTTGATGACAGTTTGGAATCCTCTTCATTTCTGCATGAATGCACGAGTCTGCAAGCTGTTGTTGGTTGATACATTTATGTACTGAAAACCGTAGGATTTTTGGCTTTAATGCATTTAATAAATGGAAGATTATTTTTTTTAGTATTTGACCCTCTGATCACCATGTCATGTGAAAATTCTTGCTGATTGGTGCAACTGATAAACAGCCTCTGATTTTACTGATCATTGGTGAACAGCAGCAGTCAAAGACGGAATGATAATTTCCTGTCAATGCCTGATTCACTTCCTGTTGAAGTTGGTGCTCTAGCGGTCTTCAGTTAGATTCAGGGTTAATTGTTTTTCCTTTGCTTTAGTGCCATCTAGTGGTGGGAACAGCAGAAATGGCAAAAAAAAAAACCACTTTTAAAGTATATATTCTAGTTTTTAAAAAAAAGCCTCCATCAGAAATATGTGTTTAAGCCACTGTTCCGTTTTATTGTTTGTATAGTGTGTAGAGTGTTTGACCAGTTTCAGTTCATGATCATTTCTCGCTCTGTGGACTGCATGTAAACACACTCTCATTCCCTCTGTTAGAAATCTATCGGTCTCTTCATCCCTCAGTTCTTCCAGCTGTAGGAGACATGTTGGTAGCAGCCTGGTACTGGTACCAGGCTGCCGTAACTGACACACCAAGATATAAACAGGAACAAATTATAAAGTGCACCAAACTCCTCTTCCTCCTTTTTGCCACTGGGGGGCGCTGCGTTGACTTCACAGTATTACTGCAGATTAAAGACAACCCTGTACATTATTTAATGCAGTACCCTGATATTCCTGTATCTTGTAGTAATTTAGCTTTTTTTTTCTTTTTTTTGCTTAGGAATTGTGGAGAGGATTATCCAGTATATAAAGAGGTATTATGGAACAAGACTTCCTACTATACATGTTAGTGTTTTCCCCTTTTGGTATGTTAATTTTTTTGTCTCACTTTCTCCCTCTGCTCTTGGTTTTTATCTTTTCAATATTTTTTGTTCATTAGAGATATATGCATATGTATATCTTTTTTTTTTTTTTTTTTGAGGGGGAAGGGGCAAGAGTTTGAGTGGGGCAGCTAGACATGAGCTCAGAGCTCGGGATGGGCTGGGGTAGGGTGGGGTGGGGTTAAATGTGGTGAGGAAGCTTGGAGGAGATTGCGTTTAACTGTTGGGACCTGAGAGTGATCCGCCCCAACACGACCCCTTCCTCCCTTACAGAATTGATGTGTGGTGTAGAATGGCCCAGATGTAATATGATTTAAAATCTGAAAAAAAATATCAAAAGGGTTGGAAGAATACAAATGTTTAATTATTTTAAAAAAAATAAAGAGATATTAAATTAAATCTGTTTTGTGATAAAGACTGGAATGCTGTTCTGTTGTTTTTCTTTTCTCCAGTTTTAGAGTTTGATTTTCCTGAGTTATGATGTGGTTCCAGATCATTTGCCATTGTACAGATTTCTTTGTCCATGGTTTTGTATGGGGAAAGCCCCAAAAGAAAACACTGACAACATAAATTAAAAGGAAAAGGGGGAATGGTGTTCATTTGATTATTTTTTTCCTTAGAAATAAATCTATTATTGATGTTCTTCACATACTTAGAAAAATCAAGAAAACAATTCATGTTAAATCTGGGAAGAATTTATTTAAAGAGCTGGAAATTTCCCATGCAAAAATTTAGAAAGATTGCAAGATTTTTTTGTGGGAGGGGAATGTTGTTCTTATACTAAGGAAACATCCTCATCTGTTACTGTAATTTCAATTAATGCCATAAATTGAGTTCATAAAGGGAAACCCTGCTGACTCGTCACACAGAGCAATATATTTCTAAGATTTATTTCTGATTTTAATTGCGGTTTACAGCTAAGATACTTGAGAAAAAACAGGTATTTGATGCACTGTTCTTTAAATTATTCTGTCTAAAAACAATGTAATAAACCTAAACAGACATTAACAAAACTATTTGATACAATAGAAAAATAGAAGTTAATGTTTTGCATAGAAACCTCTGTTTACAACGCCATACCTCAGTTTCCTGTCCAGGGTTGAACACGCTGGTCTAATATGATATTCTAATTTTCTGAGACACTGAATTCTGCAATCAAAAATTAGTTTTTAAGGCTGAATGTCAGGCAGGAAAATCTGTTAATCTCCATTTACTCAGGTGTTGTTTGGGCCTAATGCTCAAATGCACCATGGCATGGAGGTGATCAGCCTGCGGTTCTGCATAGGCAAACTCCGATTGCTCTGATAACTGCCTTCAGATCATCTTTCTATTGACAATAGCCCATAGATTCTCTCTGGGATTAAAGTTGGTGTTTGTTGGCCACCCAGAACAGGAACATTGTGGTCATTGTAGCAGCTTTTTTGTACCTTTGGCAGTCTGAGCAGGTGCCAAGTCCTTCTAAAAAAAAATCAAATCAGCATCCCCATCCAGCTTGTCAGCAGAGGAATCATGAATAGTTCTAGAATGTTCTGGTAGACTGGAGTTAAGGTTATTTTATCAGCCTTTCTAGTAAGACCAGATCAGGGGCCTCATGTATAAAGTTTGCGTACGCCACATTTTACGCACAAGTCGGCATGTATATAAAAAAAACAAAAAACGTGGCGTGAAAGTATGCGTAAATATACGCAAACTTCTGACCTGCCATGAAGATGTGCGGGAGCCACACAAACTTATTCTGTGGACAATATCAAACTACAAAGCGTCAAAACTCACCTAGATGCACTGAAATCTGACTACATTTAGTGTTTTTTAGACCAAGAAGCATCAAACCTGATGTTTTTTTGCTTTTTTTAATGATTTTAATATTTTGTTTAAACGTAAATGACAAAACTGAACCGCGTTTGTCCTGACACAAACTAACATGCACACAAAATAAAGAAAACCAAAACAAAACGATGTGAAACCTCACTCGAATGTAAAAAAATTCCTCAGTTTTTGTCTCATGAAGATGTAACGCATTGGTCCGTGCGCCGAAGCGCACGAATCTGAGGTAATTTCACTCCGACTGAAAAAGAAAAAGCTTGGTTGGATCAACAGATTAACTCCAAACAGGTCAGGTTTGATCATTTTTAAGGTGATCAAGGTGTGTATGCAATCACACGTCTATAAGTAGCTGCGCAACGCTGTGTAATTGAGGAGTGCTTTGGCTCTGATGGAGAACATCGTCATTGGAAGGATTCAGAGGGAGCGATTGATCAGAGATCATATTGATCTGCTGGGAAATGTTGATGGTGGTTTATTATTGTTTAGATCAGGGGTCTCAAACTCGCGGCCCGCGGGCCAACTGCGGCCCTCGGGACTATAGTTTGTGGCCCTGCCTTAATATGAAAGTTTAATGTTAGTGGGCCCGCGAGTTTGATATAATTGGCACTTTTCAGTGTTGTGTGCTGAGCTGCACGAACTTACCAATCACGGTGGAGTATATTGCTCTCGGGGGCAGGACATCGGCCGGGCCTATTTGCATTTTCTATTTGTCATTATTTGCATGCGGTACATGCGCAATTTCCATGGCTGCTCCCTTCAGCATCCAGTCTAGACCCGGAAGTTGCTGATCAGTGTAACGTAATTAAGGTTAGGCGCTGTAACGCTTGGGTTGTGTTTAAGGGAGGAGAGGAGGCGGCAGATTCATCAGGACGGTCAAAAACTCACAACCACACTGGTACTGGGAATTCCACAGTGTTGTCCTTTAATAAATACGCTCTTCACCAACCTTACAAAGCCCGGCTGAACGGCTTCTATATTATCAGACATGAAAATTGAGCAGCGTCCAAACAACCCGTAACATTACTATAAAGTTAGGGAACTAACATGTCCGTCTAGCACTTTTCTCCCACGCTCTCTACAGAGAAGCCGTGGCGCATACTTCTGACATCATTAGCGATACTAGAGTATCTTAAAGAGACACTACACAATTACGGCTGTTACAGCGCCTGACTACGGCCAAATATGGTAATAGGCAATCAGAAAGGTTCGGCTGAGGAGACCGTGTGTGTGAATGCGGCCCAGCCTCACCCAGACTGTACCTCCAGCGGCCCCTGGGTAAATTGAGTTTGAGACCCCTGGTTTAGATTAATCCAGACTGATCATCCTGGAGCTCTGAGCAAAGCTTAAGAAGGAGCCGTGCGGTACCGGTGCAACTGCAGTCATCCTTCAATGGAGCCATGCCCACTTTGTGAATGAGCCTTTATGAACAGAAAGCATCTCTATTCTGTAATTGAATTGGTTCCAGTCTGACATAAAGAAAAGGTAACGTCTCATCAAAGCTGACAGATGTCACATATGGGGTACCCCAAGGTTCAATCCTAGAACCTCTCTTATTCAATATCTATGCTCCCACTAGTTTAGGTTTTAACAGGAAATAAGATTATGTATAACTGCAGAGATAATACACAGATTGACATTATGATGTTACTGAACCACTGAACCCATCCAAGCACTTAACAGATGCTTAGAACAGATAAATGTGCCAAACATTTCTCAGTTGAACAGAAACAAAATTGAAGTTATTATCCTTGGACACTACATCTTACATATGGAATATGTAGTCAGCACACAGCTTCAGTTATTACAGCTAGAAACTAGCAATGAAGTGCAAAATCTGGTTGTGATGATGCACTCTGACCTGAACCTGACCTGAGTCACATAAAGACACTTACAAAGTGGGCCTAGAGAAACTCATCCATGCGTTTATCTTTAAGCACATTGATTACCGCAACAGCGTCTTCACATGTCTGCCTAAAAAGAAAATCCATCCTCCAGCTGCAGTTGATTCAGAATGCTGCTGATGGCGTTCTGACTAAAACCCAGTTCTAAAGTCCTTCCACTGGCTCCCTGGAGCTCAGAAAATAGACTTTAAAATAATGTTAGTTTACAAATCACTTGATGACTTAGAACCACAATACATTAAAGATCTGCTGTTGTTGTATCAACCTTCCAGGCCTCTCAGGTTTTCTGGTTCTGCTCTGCATCAGAACCAGAATCAAACATGGAGAAGCAGCATTCAGCTTCTATGCACCACAGATCTGAAACAAACTTCCAGAAAATTGCAAAACAGCTGAAACACTGAGTTTCTTTAAATCTAGACTAAAAACCTACCTGGTTAGAGTTGCATTTGAGCCATAATAATGAAACGTTGACCAACATATTTGTGTATTCATCATTTTGAAGATGGCACTCATCAAAATGTAATGTTTATCACTGGTTTGTCAATTGTTACCTGTATGCTGTCTTTGTAATGTAAAGCACTTTGAACTGCCTTGTTACTGTCATTAATACAAATAAACTGGATTCACTGAACCGCGCGCAACAATACGAGCACCAAGCTACACCATATCACTTACTCGGCTTGTGTGAACTCATCGCAAAGTTCAAAAGCGGCAAGGCCAAAGTTGACAAAAACACTCTTTACTTTGTCACCGACACTCAGATGAGCTGAGTCAGGTGAGCTCTAATTTTTTAAGGTGTACAGATAAATGTTTGGGTGGCTGAATAACTCCCAGTATCTGTGACACAGCAGCTTTCTGGTTCTCTTTATCTCTTCATTAGAGTCGAGGGACAGAAATATTACAAACATATTAAGCTGACAGCCCTTACAAAAGTCAAAAAGCTTGTTTTTTCAGAGCAGCAGCAGCAGAGTTATGTCCAACAGTCAGCCATGAGGAAAAGGAGAGACTCCATCTCCATAGGGAAACTTCCTGTATCGAACAATTCTGATTGGTTCTTTCAAATTCTCCATCCAATCAAAGCTCATATATCCCAAACAGCCAATCCTGTATTCTGAACCTGATGTGTGTCTGGTACTCCGGTCCTTATGGGACTGTTCCTGTTCCAACTCAGCAGAGCAGTTCTGTTGGGTCATCTGAGTTCGGCCTTGAACAGGGGCCACATCTACAACATGGTGCCTTAGGCCCAACTTTGAACCACTGCTGCAGGCCTCCAGCCAGTTAACATGGAAGAAATGTTCTCCTTTTGAACAGTCAAACTTTTAAAACCAGATAAAAACATCAATGAGATGTTGATTTTGTTTGTGACTCCAGATATTCATTCAAAGACTTGAATCTTCTTTCACTTTTGATTTTTTCTGAAACGACAAAAAAGGAAAGTAAGAGGGAAGAACTAAGACAGATGGAGTCGACAGCAGATTTAAAACACATGATGGTGTTGACCTTGTAAAGCGGGCTCCAGGGTAACCAGATGGTTTATCAGGGTGGTCCTTGCAGCTTCTCTTCCCAGGTCACCTGGGAAACGCAGTCAGAGAGGATTAGTTCAGTCCAATGTGAGGTAAAAAACCTTCACTAGATGTGTAAGCAGCTATGATGGGTTCAGAGGTCAGATCTGGACCATCGTTGTGTTTTTAGGCTATGTGACCCTGAATGTCCTGAACGACACTGTGCATTAGCGAAACATGTTTCACCTCTTCAACTTTTACTAAGACATAATTCATAACATTCATGCAAAAAATACTAAAGTTAATAAAGGTAAAGGAGTTGATGGTGGTTGTTGACAGAAGCTTTAGATTCAAAGTTTTTCTGCTCAACTTGGACAAAGAGTTCTGTTTAATATTTAACCTTCATTTTATTTTGAAAGTTGACAGATTTACCTGACATGTGGATCTGCTCTTTAGTTCTGTTTTTGAGAGATGGCTTTGTCACTCTGGAATGGCGTAGCTTCAGGAAGGATTTGTCTTCCTCAGCAGGTAAATCGATCTCTACCTGACGATGGCGCCGTGACTTTACAGCCTGAAAATAGCATCACATTTTCTGATTCTTCTTCTTTGTCTTTAACTACTTCTAATTAAAAAAGGCTACAGAAGATGAATAGATACTAAAAACTAGACTCAGTAAATATGTTGCATTTTATATAATAAACTGTGACAGAAAAAGACATTACAGACAGTATAGAAGAAAACATCAATAAAAAGTTGAGTTGCTGTTAAGTTTCAGCAAAGGCTAGAAAAACTTTATACATTAAAAAATCATTTATTGAAACATTAGTCAGTGTAAGCATACCAAACAGTACACACCTCTGATGGTTCTTCATAAGCCTTAGATTTGATGGCTGCCAGGAGCGTGGCTCTGTTGGAACACTGAGGACACAAAACAACAAGTTACTGCCGGTTAAAAAGCCTGACCTGCTCATTCTGATTTTGGCCAATTCCAATATGTTTTGCCTACAATGTTACTAAATATAGGAAGTTGCTGAGTTGGCAGGGTGACTGCTCTTAACTACAAACACGCAGACATGACCTGGTGGGCCGGTCAGTCAGTCAAACCTCTTGCTGCAGAGCAGAAGAGCACTGTGGCAGATCTTTAGACCTTTGCTGACACAGATAAGATCAGGGGATAAGATCAGCTTCACATGTAAGTATCGGCTGATCACCGATTTCCCAAAATTAAGGAACCTGGAGCTGATTTATCGGTGCAACTCTACTAATTAACTGTTAATTTTAGTAAAGAACAAAAACACTTGACATCTCCTCCTCAGGGCTCCTTTAACAGCATCTAACATGAATATTAAACACATTCTTCAAACTTTAGAAGAGTGAATAATAACCCATTTTAAAAACATACCTCCTGCTGAGATGAAATCCTTTCCTGGCTGGGCTGGGCTTCACCGACTGTGTCCTTTCAAGACAAAAGGCAACAACCATTTGAGAAAAAACTGTCTTGTTCAGCTGCTGGCAGTTCTCTTTAAAGCACCTATCAATGGAGGGTGAAGTTATGTTGGACAACCGCAGATCAATGTTAGGAGACATGCACCATACAATTCACTTTCATTCTGGGATTCCTCTGCCTCCTCCTAGTGCTAACTAGAAACAACCAATCAGAGTCAGGAGGAGGGACTTAGTGCTGTCAGTCATGCCCATCATTTTTTTAAAAAAAGAACTGCCATTTTAATTTTATTTGTAGGTTTTAAAATAAAGAAAGGTTAAGATCTATCAATGAGATGTTGATATTTGTGGAAGATAAAAAAGGCATGTATTCTTAATCTCATCATTGAACAATATTCAATGAAAAATAACTTAAAAACTTGCTATAGTATTAGTATTATGTCTATATTTAAATACATTAGTAGGTTCTTTATCCATCACAATATTAAGAGCTACTGTGAAAGGAACCTCATGCTGCAGATATAATAAAACATAAGACTGAATGCATCAGATACATAATCATACAAAAAGAAACAAATTACAATGTATGCTGAAATGAGAAACAGTGCAAGAAGAAAGCCATTTCCTATTAAACAATACACTGGCTTTATCCTAAAGCTTTACTAACATATTAGTCAATGAAATGTTTAATGATTTCAATAAGATTTGGGTATAATAAGTGCTAATAGGGGTTAGAAGTGATTAAATGTGGAAAGCTCACCCTGTTCTGCTGCCAGTTGTAGAATTCCATCACAGCGCTGCAGAGCTCCGACACGATTCCACCACGGATCAGGCTGACAGACGCAGCAGCTGCTGTGGACATCTGGGAGCTGATGGATGCCTTCGTATTTTTGTACAGCTCATGGATATTTGACATTTCCTGCAAGAGTCAAATCAAAACCATTTAAGCAAAATTGATCTTTGGAGGCGAGGCAAAGCACAGCAGGCCTATTTCCAAGGCAACCAGGTGTTAGCTTAGAGTTTCCTCAAGATGTTTCAACCCCTGTCCAGAATCCTGGCTGGGCAGTAACTTACACTTGGGAACTGTGTTTTTTAAGCAAGAAGAAGAAGGGTGAAGGACGCCATCTTTGTCAAAATGGAAAAGCCCAAAAACCGGACTGAGGGGTGGAACAACCCTGTTCTGAATCCCATCATGAATCCACTGACCAAGCACACACTCACACTCTACTGCAACCGAGCCAGGTGGGGCAGGCAGGTCCTTAACTGGTGATTGGTTACTCTGAACTCACCTCACTCAGCTGAGTATTTATCAGTTCCTGAGGGCGACATGGTCGTTCCATGAACTCATCACACAGCTCTGGCTTCTCCTCAGTCCTCTTTCTGCTGTAATGAAGCTGAATGGAGACAAAGTGGAGAGTTGGGCGTAAAAGAAACCTTTTACCTCGTCAATGAGGGTTTGTGTCAGACTGCTCACCAGAGTGGGCATTGCAGTGAAGAGGAAAGCTTTGCAAGTCATAAGCTGTTGTAAGATGTAGGCAACGTCGAGGTGTTGAGCATCCAATGATTCCTTCTCAAAGTTTCTCACATCCTCCCAGTCCTTCAGGGCCACACGGATCTGCAACCAGAGATGAACCAACAGGGCAACATGATGAAAAAATGAGTAGACTGCGGTTTAAACAGAGGGGACGTGTACTGTAGTCCCGACCTGTTCTGGAGGTGAGGTGGTCTGGCAGTGGTAGAAGCTGTACAGCAGGTACAGACCACCCACACGGATCTGGAAGCTGAACGGGGGCATGAAGTAGCAGTAAGCTACGTCCAGGACCAGACGGCAGAAGGCTCGCTTGTTGTGGCTCTGTCTGTCATATGGACAAAATAAAAACCAAACAAACAAATACTGACCGTAAGGTCCCTGAAAGCTAGGAAAGGAGCAGAAAGCTTGGAAAGCAACTTCCTGTCAAAACATTAAGTTTTATCAACTTAACTACATTAATAACAGAATGTGGCAACTTCTAGAAAATTTCACTAAATGCTTGTTAAGTTTTGGGGACAGCCACTTCGATGCAAACGGTCCTAACATTAACATTAAAGTGTTTTCTGTACCTGAAGATCTGAACGAACTTCATCTCCTTCCAAATGTTGGAGAAAACCTCAAATCTGACCGACTGTGTTTGTTGGAAGCGGCTGAGCAACGCCTCACAGTCTGATTTCACAGGTTTCCGGTAGGACTCCATCTCACACTGGATTCAACAACCAGGAGCAGCAAGAGCCGATAATAACGAGCAAAAAGTTAGTCCGTCAACGTTTCATAGAAATCTATTGAGAAGTGGTGGCCGACTGGACCAGTGACACCCAGCTGGACTCAACCACGGACTCTTCGATTCTCACCACAAGTCTAGAACCGATCAGAAACCTTTCCGATGAGAATCGCCGGTTGCAAATATTCTTCTTCTTCTTTTCTATTATGTATTGCAATGATTGCAGCTACCGGATCTTCTTGTTTTCCCTTTCTTCCCTTTCTTCTTCTTCTTCTTCTTCTTTTCTATTATGGTGCATCGTAAACAACTTCAAGCTGCATACCGCCACCTACTGTACAACACTACCTCACATCCATTCAATTCTATTTTTTAATTTTGTATTATGAAGATAAATAAATAATGCTTTCTTTAATCTACATATCCTCTTTGTTTCATTCAGTTCCCAATATTCTTTTAAGACTGGATATCTGTCTTATCGTTCTTACTATTTTTCTCAGTCTCTTCCTTTCAGATTCATATATTTTATAAT
Organism: Xiphophorus maculatus; assembly: GCF_002775205.1. NCBI lineage: Eukaryota > Metazoa > Chordata > Actinopteri > Cyprinodontiformes > Poeciliidae > Xiphophorus > Xiphophorus maculatus. The sequence continues at coordinate 19,063,600 of NC_036461.1, forward strand.
TCATCAGTGCATGTTCTACATTTTCTTTCTCTCCACATCCTTCACATTTATAATTTTGCCTTGTAAATTAGGCATAAAATATCCTTTAAACAGGTATGGCCTTCCCTTAATCTAATCATTATCATTTCTTCCCTTCTGTTTCTATCACTAATATTTTTAACTAACACTGACTTTTTTATTTTGTATAAATACATTCCTTTCTTACCTTTGTTCTAACTTTTTTTTGCCATATTTCTATTTCTTTACTCTTAATTTCTGATTTTCCGTCCCCTTTCCCAAAAGGAGTTGTAGTTGTTGTTGCTGCCTCTAAAGCCCTTTTAGCTCATTTTTCTGGCTTTTCATGGCCTTTTCCTCCTTTGTGTGCTGGTACCAACAGAAAAAATATCAGTTTTTCTAAATTTTTAACCTAAATAAACTGTGCCGAATTTCTAATACTATATTTTTCCTGTATTTCCTTTTCCATGAGTACTTTCTATTACTGCTTTGGAACCTGTGTACATCACCACCCTGTCTGGTCGAACCTCCTCTACTTACTGTGAGCTTATTATGACTGCCACCATCTCAGCTGTAAAAACAAACAGTTTGGAAATGTATTTTAAACTCTGGAATAAATATTACGCTTTCCGCACTTCTCTTTGTGCTCTTAGAACCATCTTAATATATTCCAAAGTAATTGAAATATGAGTTTCTTAAGTACATATACATTTTTACACCTACTTCATTTAGATTCTAATAATTTTTCAGTTTTCATGTCTATACATTTACTTTGGGATATAGCCATGGAGGAATAGCACTAATCAGAGTAAACTGCACATTTTCCTTAGCCTCTAGACCAGTGGTTCTCAAACTTTTTTCAGTGATGTACCCCCTTAAAAATATATTTTTAGTCAAGTACCCCCTGACACGGGCAAAACATTTTTGGAATAAAAAAGAGGTACATTGCTGTAAATACCCTGTAAATACTGAATATAAAATTCAGTGCATGAACACACATTTATATTTTATTGAACTTTTTACAAAATAATTTTTCCCAAGACTTATTATGAGGAGCCTACTGATTTTTTAAAGATATATTGAAAAGCTTCACGTACCCCCTGCAGTACCTCCACGTACCCCAAGGGGTACGCGTACCCCCATTTGAGAACCACTGCTCTAGACACAACCATGTCTGTATGGCATCTTTGAATGTAAATAGAGCAAAGTTGGAAAAAGTAGCTTTATTTCTGAGGGAGTTTTGCGGAAACCTATGCTCTCCTTGAATATCTTGAATAAGCTTACTGTTTGCAAGCCTCTGTAAGCTTAAAAACAAAAGTTTTTGTGTTTTGAAACAAAAATATGTCTAAACAGCATGTTTGAATATAAGTAGAGCAAAGTGTGACACTTTAGATAAAACTACGTTTAATAAATTTCAGCAGAAAAATTGTAAAATGAACAGTTTGAAGAAATGTACGATATTCTTGAATGTCCCAGTTCAAGAATGTATTGCTTATATACCGTTGTAAGCTTAAAAACAATATTTTTATTGTTTTAAAAAACAAAAAATTGCCTGTACAATGTGTGTGAATACATATTGTACAGACGTGTATTTACACACATGGGACACGCGTGTACACACATGTACTTATGTCTCAGCGACATAAGTACAAACTGAAGAGTTTTGAGAAACTCTTCAGTTTGGATTATATGTTCATCTTTATTTGCTGCCTAACCATTCTCCAGGATTCTCGGGTCATCAGAGAGATGCAGTGGAGAGGAAAAACTCCCCTTTAGCAGAAAGGTTATGAACAGCTGCTATGATGCATCGAACACATTCTTTAAGTGTTTGCACTTCTAAGAGCAGCCAGTTGGGGGCATCATTGGCCCTTTTTGCTCTTTCTCTGTTAGGGAATCGGGCAGCAGCTGCTTGTCACATCCCTGCCTTTGCATTGTCATCTTCCTCCTCCTTTCTCAGGAAAGGGACCACCACACCCTGCCAGCCAATCAGAGCTCAGCTCCACCTCCTCCATCACATCATCTCGATCTCTAAGGTAACAGAGAGCCCCCCCCCCACCACCTCTCTCCCTTTTTCTCTCTCAGTCTCTGTTTCCATACTGAAAGGTGCCGCATCATCATCCTCCCTCCCATCTCACCATCCCATGCTAAGCTGCTGGCTGGTTAGCATTAGCCCATCTTCTCTTAACCTGATCTTGCCTTCTCTGCAGTTGGACTGTCAGTTCATCAGAGGCACCCCCCCGGTTGGCGACTCCTCTACCATTTAACAGAGAACAAGAAGGCAGGAAGATGGAATGAAGGAGAGCAAGAGTAGCAATGTGGTACGTACTTCTGACTTGCTCCGTTCCCCTCCCCATGCTTGAAATGCACTCCTGTCTGTGTGTCTGTAATCCTGACCAGAATGCTGCTTTATTGAGCTGTATGATACCGAAACATAATCAGGAGAGGGCTGGGGGCGGGGGGGGGGGCAGCAGCAGAGGGAGGTGACTCCCTGGATCTGGCTGAGCTTTTGTTAAGGAGGCCTGCTTCTTCTGCTAATATTCCTCCGCCTGCAGCATACTGAGAGAGGCCAACACCTTCCATATTATTCATCTGCTCCCTTACAACCGATGAGGTTAGAAATGTATAAATTGTGCTGTTTATTATTATGGGCTGCTTGTGATGGAGCAGAAGCTGACTCTTCTATGATTTCATTTGATGTTGTGTCAGCACAGACCTGATTCCAGCTGGATGCTGCTCAGTTGTTTTTAAATACTGTTTTACTTCAGGCAGGTCTGATGGGATACTTTGACTGTTCCTCTATTGATCTTTCTAAACTACTGGGAGTGTCACAGCATAACTAATAGTATGATCTAGAGGCCAGTAGTCAAGGGAAATATGAGTAATCAAGTTTGATAGAAGGCACTGGAGATAGGGTGCTTGACAGATGGAAGTAAAACAGCTCAATGTTTGTTGTGTCAAGAAGTTTTGTTTCTAATTACACCAGGCAAAGTGGTTGAGTGTGCATGTTAACCATTTTTAACATTTTTGTTCTACATTTTGGTTACATTTTTAGCACAAAAAGGGTAGCAGGTGAGTTCTGTTGTCCTTTGGAACTGAAGTTGGCAAATTTTTATTTCCTTTTTTAAAAGTAGAATTTAAAGTTTTGAATCAAGTGCTAACTTCAGTATTGTGTTTCTCACCTGAGAACATTGCAAATAAATCTCATCAATGTCTACTAAAGACTAAACTTGTACTTATGCATTATTAGGCCTCTATGGGTTCCGACCATAAATGGTAAACTCTATGAGAATGCTGAGTCTGGACAGAATCTAAGTCTTTGCTTCAATACCTGGGACAATTTCCATAATTTGATCTTTTTTTTATTGTATTAAATGTTCTATCTGGCAGTGTAGTAATCAGAATTGTTGTTTGAGTGCCCTAAAATCCTAAGCTTCACATGAATCATTGTAATATAACTGTCAGATTTTGTTAAAGCAAGAAAACATGTTAGTTTACTGAAAGACTACTATAGGTCTGCTTTCACACTGGGTTCATTCTCTGGCTCTTAACAGGCCACACATCTCTATTAAAATGCTAGGTTTTTGTGAAGATAACGTCATGATACATCATTCCAGAACTTAATACAAAGTTACTAAATAAAAACCTGCACTACATTGGTTTAATAAGTATGCACAGTCTTGAAGTATCATTTTGCTGAGGTGCCTGTGGGATTCATTTCAGAGTCCAGCCTTGTTAAGTTCACACCAGCTGTCAGTTACAGTGAAAAGAATTTAACTGTCTTAGTAGGATTTTGCTCTTGTGCATGCTTGAGGCAAGGTTATAGCTTGTAGAGCGGTTTCAACAGATCAACAGAATGTTGTACAAACATACTGTATGTCAGTCAGGAGAAGTGCATGTTTATCACTGGTTCCAAAAGCTCTGTTTGACCAAAACAAGCCAAAAGGAAAACACCTTCAGCTATCTGGTAAAAGGTTGCAAACATTAAAAAATTTACTGAGTTCAAGTGACTTTCAGATCTACAAAAAATGACTTTGTGAAGAATATCAAAGTTATGGAATGGCATAGCTGGAGCCCATAACTAAATCTACCAACGGCTGAACACTGTTAGGTCTTTGGACAAGAGACATCCTCACAATCTGAGAGATGTGATGAACTTCTGCAAAGCAGAGAAGGCTAATATTCTAAAGTTAAGATTGTAGTGTGAGAAGACTCCTTTGCCAAAGGCAGACTGAATGCTGTAATTGAATGAAAAGATAGTTCAGATTTTAAAGGTTAAAGGAAATGCAAATTTTATTATAGCAGCTTTTTAAATGTCCCATTTTCATTCCAGAATAGTTATTTGTTTTCTTTTCACAGTTAATTTGCCTACACTTAACATCACATTATTCTTGGAAAAAGTCTGTAATTATGATCTGATCTTTTCACATTAGCTGATTTTATCAGGGATGTGTAGATGTCTGAAAGCCTCTGTGAGGCTGGTTTGATGAGAATCACCAGACCAGCTGATTGTTTCTGTCAAAGACGCCAACAGGATCCATCAAACTGGATGCTTCAAGCATCAAGATGTTTTTTACAAAATTCTGTTGTGCTAAGTCCTTGGGTTTATTTATATCAGTTGTCAAGAGCTACTATCCTGGAACTCAGATGCATCCCTGCTCCAACACACCTAAATAAAATGAATGGCTCATTACCAGGCCTGTTCAGAGCTGAATGACCGCTGGTGAGGGAATTCAGCCTTTCGATCCCAGTCTGTTGGAATAAGGATGCATTTAAAAGTTGCAGGACCGTGGCTCTTGAGGACTGGACTTGAGCACCCCTGATTTATATAAAAATGGACAGTACTAATCACATTTTCCTAACAAATACCAACTAGCCAGATGTTGCTGTTTTGGAAGGAGTTCTTTGCCACACTTAAAGAATATTTTGATGATTGCACATGCCCACTAATATTTGTACATTTCAATGTTGAATATCTTCTAGCTATTTTTTAATGCACAAATATGCACATCTTCTAAATTTTTTAAATTACTATGCCCAGTTTTACATTTCATTTAAAGTGCATACGTGGCATGCAACAAAAATAATATGAATTGCGCTAAAATCTAAATATACTAAAATCTAATATACTAAATATATTTCAGTAATCATGTTAAAATCAAATGTTAGAATCTGGGATAGTCTGCGTGTTCTGTTAATCCTTTGTTGCAGTTTGTGTTCCCCTCCTCATGAGGGCGCCAGATAGCAGCAATCCTGACCTGCTACAGGTGTTTCCGTCACACCTGCGGCTCATTTCCACCCCCTCTGCGTATGGATTTAACGCCAGCACTTCGATACCTAAGCTGGCACCCGCAGTGGTAAATATCTGAGCTCCCTGCCTGTATCATGTGCCTCCTAGTTCTGCTTTTGTGCTGTTCTCATTGTCTCCTTGCTCAGGTTACCTTTACTTATCTCTGGATTTTCCCAGTCACGTTCTGACTTCCTCGTTCCTCCCCTATTCAGTTGATTCTGGACAAACTCCCATAGCTGGCTCTCCAGCACTTTCACCACACGGCTTCCATGACTGGAAGACTACTTTTAGAATATCTTGTCATGCCTTTTGGACTCTGTAATGCTCCATCACACCTGCAAACAATTGCAGAAATTTCAGGGATTAGCCAAATTCTACCACAGTCTCTGGCTCTCAGCGAGGCTTCTCCCCCAACTACTCTCACCTCCACCAAGATCCCGTTTTCCTGGACTGCTGAGGCTGAAGTGGCCTTCCTCAAATTAAAGAGATGTTTCTCTGAGACCCCCATCCTTATTTAGCCCTACCCTCAGAAGCTGTTTGTTGTTAACATCAATACTTCTGAATCAGGAGTCACTCTCATCTCATCAAGTGCTCTATCTTGTTCAGTGGAGGTCGGGTTTCAGCCTTCCTTACCTTGGTCATGTCTCTGAACATCTTCTACTTCTTAGCACTGCAGGTAGGTTGTAGTCCTGGAATGACAGCACTGGAAGATAATGGGTTCCTGGTAGCTTCATGTTTGATTGTTCTCAAATCTTTGGCAGTTAATTTGCGTCATTTTTTTCTCAACACATGTTTTGTTGACTATTTGCAGCAAAATGTTTGATGTTTCTGGGATCACAGCCCAATGTTTTAACAATTTCAAAAGTGCTGCATCCCTCTGGAAGACTTTTTACAATTTTGGACTTTCAGAGTCACTTAAATCTCTTTCTTGGCCCATTTTATCTGAGGAAAAGAAGCTGCCTAATAATTATCTACACCTTAATACAGAGTGTTTATTTCCATAGGCCTCTCCTTCCCTCATTAAACAAATACACATTAGCTGATATGTTTATCCTCAACAAACATATCAGTTTGTTGATATGTTTGGAGTTGGAAAATATGGATATGATGATATGGTCAAAACTCAAACTTGCCTAATAATTGTGCACACAGTATAGTTGTAATAACTGAAGCTGTGTGCTGACTATAAATCATTCCTCTTTAGGTCAGTTTTGTTTCTGCTCAGCTGGAGAAAGTTATGACACATCCACACATTGATTTGTTCTAAGCATCTGTTCAGATTGTTGATGAGTTCAGAGTCAATGGGGGGATCATAATGTAGAGCTGTATATCATCTGTGTAGTTATGGTTGGTAATCTTATTACTTGTTTTAACCTCAGGTGATGGGAGCATGTAGATATTGAATAAGCAAGGTATTTACTGAATACAACATTTAGTCAAATGTACCATACATTTTATAAATGTAATTTATTCATGTATAAAATCTAGTAGATTTTTAAGTCATTTTGTTTTTCGCTGTTGATGTTCATCTCCAAATTCAGATTCTTTTTATTAATCATGAGACAAAACTATAACAGAAATGCCACAGTTCTAAAAATTACAACTGAAGCTATTACAATAGAAATAAAATAGACCAATGCAAAAAGTTTGGGTTAGAAAAAACAAATTTCTTCAATGCTCAATTTATGCCAATAGTTACCATAATTATTAAAACATAAGTATTAAGTTTTAAACAAACTTGACAAAGACTATATTGTACATGAACAGCTTGGCTTGGAGCCAGCACCCAGACCTGCTTGCCAGAGTTGCCAGAGGTGGTGTGTGCTGGTCGATCTCATTCCATCTGGTCAATAATGGATTTTCCACACTGATTGTTCTTCCTGCCTGTCTGTGGAACATAAACAGGCCAGTAAGCCATCTCGTTATAAAATTATTCATTTTTATTGAGATTTTGTTTTGTACAGCTGAAATCTAGTGAATATGTAAAAGTTGGCTCCTGGTCTAATTTCCAAAACCCTTCAACATCTTCATTTTGACTTTAAGAGCTCTGCATGAGCAGACATCAGTTTATATTAGTGGACTCTTGCATCCTTACACCTGCAAGCTTCTGTGGCTCCAAGACTCTGGAACTCTCTGAGGTCGGGTGAGCAGGGTGACTTTTAAAAAAAGCCACATGGAAATTTATCTTCATAAATCTGGTTTTGCTTTAAGTGTCTTGTGTTTTTATTTTGTTTGCTGAAGTACTTTGTATAAAATTGGAGTTCAACTAAATATTAAACTAAATTTTAATTCAGTTGTATATTAATTCTGCACACTAATACTTGCCCATTAATCACGCACACATAGATAGTCCTAAAAAAGCCAGAATCTTACTTTTTTGACTTACTTTGATTGACTGAGAGCGCTGTAGTTGTTCAATGATTGAACTTCAAATAAATTGTCAAAACTACAACTTGCGTAATAATTGTGTGTAAAGTTAAACTTCTCACTTTTAATTAATCACATTTGTTATTATTTTAGATGCATAACAGATAATGTGTCTGTAATAACAGATTATGTATCAACTGTTCCAAATGTGAGTACATAATCTGAAGGCACATTTGATCAAGGTGGTGCAGTGAAGGTTGTTCATAAAAAGCTTGAATGTCTTTTCTTTCACACAAGGATGGATCTTAGTTGCTTCCTGATCCCTAGAGTGTCTGCTGTGTCACAAATAGTTCACAGACCTGTTATGTAATGGTAAAAGCAGAATCAGCCAGAACCCAAAACGCAGCCACAACAAGAGGATGGTTAACCAAAAAGTTTTATTACTAAAGTAAATGGTGTAGAAGGATGTGGTCACACTAGTGGGTCAGGGACGAGGAATCCACAGGGGTCAGGAGTCCAGCCGGGGGAGGGGAGGGTGAATGGACAAGGGGAGATCTGTGAGGGTCTCGGGACAAACAGACGACAGGGACAAAATCCACCAACCAGAGGCTGAGTCGTGAAACGGTCCAGGGTCATGCACGGGAGGGTCTCAGGCAGTGAAAATCCAGAAGGCAGGAGGCAGGGTCAGAAACAGGACTTTCAACAGCAAAAGGATTAGGCAAAAATCTGTGGTCAAAAAACAGGCAGGATCAGAAACCAGAAAACGCTTTGAAACATGAGACAAGGCTTGAAAGCTGTGACAGTGGCAACAGACGATCTCGCACTGAGCTGGTGACGAGCAGCTGTTTAAATAGGGACCAGCTCAGTGCAGGTGAGGGCAATGAGCAATCAGCACAGCCAAGGCAGAGCTGAAGGGCTGGAATCATGACATGTTAATAATTTATTGCATCTCTCTCAAGCTCATTTTTAGTTGCTGTAAATATGTAAAGTAAATGCTAATGTACAAATGATCATTTATTTTACTGAAGTGATCTGCATATTGAGCAAAAAATGTGAACCACTCTTCCTGTCATTGTATAATGCAAAATAATGTCCTATCTGCTTTGAAATGTAACAAATTGTGATGGCAAGGAAGTTATGGACTGAGTGAAATACTTGAAGAACTATACTTTATTTATTTATGTTCCTCAGACGTGTGCAACCTCACATTGTATTTTGTTGCTCTAGGTTTTTCCAGACGCACACTTTGCGCCGTCTAGTGGTGCCTGGATGCTCCAGTATGTGACTGAGCCAGGTTTTCTGTTTCCTTCTTCTCCTCTGCTTTTTATGCAAAATACAGAGGCATGATGGAATCAATGCTTGGAGTTATCTGCTTCCCCTCCACCATGTGATAAATTATTCAGTCATGAGCAGATACACACTGGGTGTGTGTGAGCAGTGCCATGCAGTGCCAGCTTATGTTTGCAACAAAAACAAAGCTGTGGAGAAAATTGTAGGACAGACAATGAGGCATAGATGGACTTTGTTTTTGTTATAGAGAGAGATCAAAAATAAAACCGAGGTTCTTTATTACTGAAGGCTAATTTAATGCCATTATCAGATCAAGTGGTTTACTTAGAAAATTACAGGTTAATTTTCAGACATTCTGCTCCAGGCACAACAACTTCTGTTGTGCCTGAATCTAAATGCAGAAAAAATCAAGACATCCAGGTTTTTATGTAGTTAAGCATTTATGGATGAATACAGTATCATCTGTATAACAGTGAAAATTAGCTTCTGTCTTGGACTTGGCCTGTGTTCTGTTTTTCATTTATATTTTATTTTCTGTTCAGGTTTTCTTCTTGACTTGTTGTCTTCATTTTCATTTACCTCTAGACTTTGTCTCTTGTTTCTCTGCAGTTCCTGTCCCTGAAGCCAGTCCAATAACATTTGGAATCCTACTTGCTCTACCATCATGAGCGTGGCAACTCTCTCTCCTGTGAGTCCTGAGCCTCCATCCCCAAAGCTCATGTTTATCACAGACGTCCAGCCCTCCCTGCACCCTGCCAACGCCCCTGTGTGTCCAGATATGGCTCATCAGTCTCTGAATGGAGCCTCTTCCCTTGGCCCTAAGAGCAACCAGTCCAACCTCACCGGTGAAGAGTCTATTACTGATCCAGTCTTCTCCCAGAGGTATGGAATCTCCCACAATGATGATGATATCTGCTTAAACTTGCAGTGTAGGTCCTTTTCCCTCTCCTGGACAATGAGGGTGCAACATTGAAGATGTTTTGTGATGGTTGTTTTTGCAGTGATCACTAGACTTCTATTTTATATGGAGGATCAAAAAGTTAGGTGACTTGACTTGACCATAGCAACCTATTTCTTTATGCTGATGAGTTGTTTCAAAGTGCTGCAGAGATGTGCTGATTCTATTCCAGCGATAACGTCTGGGAATGAAGAGCACAAAGAATTTTTAGATGATGCATGGCTGCTTAGTCCGCTGCTTTTAACTGCTAAAACTGCTACGCTAAATGTCCTCAACACTGAACTCCAGGGAAAAAAACAAACATAGGTCCAACATAAGTGCAGTTAATACATACAAAACAAACTTTGTGTTTAGAAGACACATCTGAACACTGGGAAGCTAAAACATTTTCTGAACCTGAAAAAATGATCTCAACAATCAAAGAGCAGGATGAGGAGGACCCGGACGATTTCTGCACACATCTGGATGAAGTGACAGCGGAGTTGAGTTCATGTTTTGATGACTTAAATGTCATGGAGGACATTGCTACATTTTTCTCAAACCCCTTTCAGCACATTGAAATAGAGCACATAGCAGCAGAACTTCATTATGCATTTTCATTGCAAACTATTGAGGACAAAGAGATAAATTATTTGCATAATTACATGAAACTGATAGCCAGATTAAGAGACAATGACTTTTGGGGACTTCTAAGCAGAGATAAGTTCCCTCTTCTCATTATATATGCACTAAAATTGAATACTTATTTTGGCTCCACTTACCTGTGAAAGGGAGCATTTTCACAGATGAAAAGAATCTAACTATAGGAGCCCCTTCCTGACTGAGACCTTGCAGACTGCATCAGACTGGCTGTCTGCATCTATGAACCAAACTACAGAGAACTTACAGAAAGACTTTGTTGTGAAACATCACATTGACTTGAAGGAGATTTACAGGCCTCCTCCTTCTAGCACTGTGAAAGGTGATACTGAATCAGATTGTTCAGAGATTGTTCAGTTTATTTGTTTAGGGAAGCTATTGCCACACCTCCTGCTATTTCACATTAAAAGGAAATGTAGCCACTTTAACAAGTAAAGCTCTTCCAGAACAATTCTTTAAATGGTAGCATATGTTGCATATGTGCTGATTACAAAATGTGCTAATTTTCCCCTTCTGTTAAAGAAATATGAAGAACTGGGGTGTATCATGGGGTAGTGGTAGAGCGGATGTTCGATTCCCAACCTTGAGACCTTCGCTGCATGTCTTCCTCTCTTTGCCCATTTCCTGTGGTAGCTGTTAATAAAGGCCCATAGTTCTAAAGATTTTTTTTTAAAAGAACAGTAAATGTACAGTAGTTATTTAAATGAGCCTGGTTCATGCCTCATTTCCATTAAGCATGAACCTTATTTCCATGAAGCATAGAAATGAAGTTCCATGCCTCAAAACAGATTTTTTCCCTATATTATGAACAAATATTTGAACAAAGTGTTGAGAATAAATAATTCTGTTTTTTCTTCTATCTCTTTTAGCAAGTTGCAAAGCTAAAGGACATGACATGTTAGCCCTCAAAGCTAGGATTAAAGGATATGACACACTAGGGAATGCCCTCTTTAGGGCGTAGCTTAGATAGAGGCTAACAAAGAGAATTACCAACTTTTGTTTGATGCCATTCTGTCCTGCTAAAGGTAGCATGAGAAAGGGACCAGCTGTATTTTGATATTAATAAATGGAATTTATGAATTCAACTCACTGACTCTTCTTTAACCTCACACATCAAGAACTTAGTATGGAGAATGGATAAATTCTCCACAAAAGCTAAGTGTGGTTACCCAAAAGAAGCATGATCAGGAGCTTCACTTTTTTTAGACTTTATTTTTCCAAAGTTTTTGGAGCATATAGAAAAAAAAGCAACAACAGAGAAACAAACAAAACAAAACACATGAGAAATTCACAGGAACATGTCACATCTTATCTGTGAAAATTTATCATTTTTTACAGAATGTGTAAAGCAGTCCCATCAATATTTCCTTCCCTTAGGCTGCTGATCTTATATGTTCCATAGTCTATATCAGAATACCTAATAAGGGAGTGTGTCTTGTGAGCCAACATTTTGTGATGGGTTTTTTGCACTCATAAGTTTCTCTGTTAATTCATCACTGCATTGATAAAATGCCTAGATTTAGAAGGGACTTTCATTATTCAGTGTGTCAACACAGATCTGAATCAAGTTCAGGGATCTTAGGCTTATTTTTCTTTCTATTTTTAATACTTTCAATACATTTGCAAAAAGATCTCAAAAACATTTTTCTCAGGTGTGTAGAATTTTGAGGAAAGGTTTCTGACTTGGATGGAATGCAGCATTCAGCTAATGAAAAGTAGAAAATTAAACACCACCAACAAGTGGGACTTTCCAACAAAATATTTTTCTTTATAAATTGTACTGTGTTCTTGTTTAGATTTAAACTAACAGGGAAACTTTAGATTTTCCTCCATAGATGTGCAGCTATGAAGTTAAATACATTTGCTAATTTGACACAAAGGAGGGGAGATGCTGCATTATGTCTATTCTAAGCAAAGTTTAAGATTTAACTATATTCAGCAAAAAATAAAAAATGTAATACAAATTGTGTAGCTACCATCAGAGTAAAAAACAAACAAACACACCATGGTTTGGAGTTATTTTTAAACACATTTAGGACTTTTTATGGTATTGCTTGTTTTTCACAAATTTGAGTTTTGAATTGTGACTTCCAACACCCAAACATATGTTATTGTTCAGATATTTATAAGTTAGAACTTTATCAGAACTATTTGCCAAGAAAGCTAAATTTACATTTAGTACTGAGAAGACATATAGATAATTCTGGGTGTAGATTCTCATTCTTTATTGTATTTATTTCTCATGTGTTCTGCTTTAAGGACAAAGAAACCTCCTCCTCTCCACACCGGAGCCGACTGGAAGGTCGTCCTCCATCTGCCAGAGATTGAGAAGTGGCTAAGAGCAACCAGTGACAGAGTTGCTCAACTCACACACTCTGTTGGACAAGACACTGACAACAGACATGTGGATGTCCACCTAGTACAACTTAAGGTAGGCAAAATGCGTGCTCTTCCTGTTACTATGGCAACTCTTACATGCACCCTGGGCATCAGGGGTGCATGTAAGATTTACGACAATCTTACAACGTCCTGCAGTGTGTGGTGTGTTACATGGTGGTGTCTTGGCCTGATTATGGCAGCATGTGGAGTTTATCCTGAGAACGCAGCCTGTTGAATGTGACAGGTAGCCAATCCGAAAACGTGGTGACGTAAGAATGGAGGGGAATCCCAAACAGTTGACATAACGCAACTGAGAGTTGGGTGGACTATTATATGTGGTTATGTTTATTCAGTTAAAAATGTTAACTACGAAAAAACATAACTCACCTCCAAATCATAGTGCAGCAAATAGAGCGGCTGCTCCCGCCATCTTTTATCAAATGCCTTTTCTTTTTGTTACGTCTTTTATTGCTTTAAATGAGCCACAAACTATCACTACTGCTTCTACATCGTCATCCGTGTTTGATTATTCTAAATTCACATATGATATGTTGGGGGTTTTACTTGATTTTCTTCTGGAATCGGGATGTTCATGAGTAGAATCGGTTCGTGTGTGGTGTGTTGCTCCTGCCGTGTGGCTGGACACACGAACCGATGGAACCTGTTGTACTTTTATCGGCTTTGTGGTCACAGAAGTTTCGAAAATCGGCCGATAATCCTTAAATCGTGCCGTGTGAACCCGATCTAAAACTCACAAGCTCTACTCCTCTCATCTCATCTCGACCACTGCCCCAATGCTCTCTGACTCTGGTCGCTATGGTAACGTTTGCATATCCCTTCAAAATAAGATACAGATGTGCCACAAAAACGAACATATTACTTTCGTGAAAATTTTAACTCACGATAACAACTAATGGGAGCCTTGAGCTTGTTTCTTGCAATGAAACGGTCCCATCTGGGAGTGATGAGAGACAATAACACCCGAAGTGTTGCTTATGCACAGGGTGCTTGGTCTCTACGTTCCGAAGCAGTTTGAAGGGTTCATTGCCTCATTAGCGAGCCAGTCACCATATCATGCAGAGCGGGCTTGGAATGTGGGAATCACCTGCCGAGATAAATCCATTCTCCTGTCTCTTCTCTGGGCCTTTTTCCCTTCGCAAAGAAACTTTCCAAAGACATCGGATCTGTTTCTTACTCATTTTGCTGCTTGTGGGCTCAATGTTGGAGTGCAAGACATAACCGAGAGAATCCGGTTTACATGATAAAAGATCCTCCAGACTCAAATAATCCATAAAATGGAAATATTTAATTATTTCTTCTCATGGCCCGGTACCAATTGGTCCACGGACCGGTACCGGTTCACGGCCCGGGGTTAGGGAATATACAAAATACATATACAGTATATTGTATATTCTGTGAATAAATTGAATGGGCTGTTCTTGTAAAATTTGAAACATTTGGTGAAAATTGGGTTGATATGATAGATAGAAATGAACGAAATTGTTCTAATTAGAAAAAATCCAAAATAATTTAGGCTTTTCCCTGCAATTCTTGTTTTTGATGTTTTTAAACTTGTGGTATTGTTTAACCCTGGAAAAAGGAACAATTCAAATAATCAAAAGTCTAGAAATTATGACATTCATAGAGATGTTGGGTGGATGTAAACTTCATGTGCTGAATCTCAGTGCAGTTCAGGGAAGCGACAAACCCAAACTTTTGCATAATGTGTGTGTCACAGAGCATAAAACAACAGCTTACTGTTTGGGTTCTGAGGTCATTGTGTGTGTGTGTGGGTGTGTGTGTGTATGGGGGGGTGGGTGTACACGCGTGTGTATGTGTACTAATGTGTCTTGTGTTATTTTTCACACATATATTTCTTAAAAGCTTTATTTGCGGAACTGTCACTTTGCTGCCTCTACAGTTAATAAAGACAGCAAATGGAACCTGATGTGCCTTCTAGTATTGAGAATACTTGGCAAATTAGCAAACAATAACAAAACACCATGTACATTTTTTTAAAATAATGTGTTAGTAATATATTGAGATCGTATGCAGATTTTTAGTGCATAAATTGCTCATGTAAAATTTAATGATTTAGCTGTGAAACAGTCTAAATTCTGCCTGACTTGATGTTTGCTTAGCCTTAGGCTCATTCGATGGTTGATGGCTCCACCTCCTGGTATTATTTCTGTATTACAACAAGGTGAAGAATATCTCTGGCATCCCACCTCCTGTGGAGATGCCGATGGGATAAAAGGCATGTCATATGTAACCAGTCTCATCTCTTTTAAATTTTCCAAAGAAAACTGTTCTGTTGAGAGGACTCAAATGCTTCACCTAACTCTAGAAAACTTCCTAAAACATATTTATTAATTATTGAAGAATTCATTGTCTAAGTCTGCTGAATCACAGGAATTTCTCTGTATTAATATTTTCAAAATTTATAGTGATATTTCCACAAAATGTAGAGCACAAAGTGGTATACAACAATACATTATAGAATTATACATGATTCAAAACAAAATGTGATGTGAAAAATGTATTCAGCCCCCTTTACTCTGAGTGCAACCAATTAATTGCCTTCAGAAGTTGCCTGATGATTGCTAATTACTAAACAGAGTGTAATCTGATCTCAGAACACATCCAGCTGCTCTGTGACGCCTCAGAGGTTCACAGGATATTGGAGAGCAAACAGTATCATAAAATCCAAGGAACACAACAAACAGGCCAAGAAGTTTAAAGCAGGCTTTGGCTCTAAAAATATTTCCCAAACTTTGAACATCTCTCTGTTTAATATATCATTTGGAAATGGAAACAGTCTGGCACAAATGTAAACCTACCAAGATGAGGCCATACACTTAAACGTCCAGCTGATCAAGGAGAGCTCTGATCACAGATGCAGCCAAGAAGCCCATGGTGACTCTGGACCAGATGCAGAGATTCACACCTCAGGTGGGGGAATCTGTCCACAGGACAACTATCAGTCATCACTGCAGGTTGTTTCTTCACCATTAGAACATTTAGCATGATTGAGCATGATTGACGGCGGTAAGCCCCTCCTCCTGGCTCTGATTGGGTGTTTTTGACCTGGGGGGTGTTTTTCTGCATGCGGCAGTAGTAGCTCAGATTATCTGACTCTTACTCTACTACACTGTCATGATATGGTGACAGTTTTAACAAATAGTATATAGAAAAAAACATTTTGTTACATACTGCATTATACGATCATAATAAGAATATGATGTGACAAATTCTTTCCTTGTTGTGAATTGCATGACTTTTCAGAATTTTCCATTTTGAACAAATAACAGTTCATTTGGTTTGATGCATGGTATATGACTGGACTGTGTATTCTTAAAACAATATCTAATCATCTAATCTGACTAGTTCAGCTACATACTTATAAAAACAAAGTGTAAATAAAAAGTGAAAGCTGAAATCCCTGTTTTAGGTTTTCCCTAACACAACTGATTTTGGGAGAAATTTAGAACAACTTGACAAATTGTCTCAATTTTAGCTATGCATACAGCAGTTCTATAATGCGTAGCTTACTAACCCAGTAAAGTCAATATCTGACTGGATACAAACTAATCAAAAGTGTTAGATAACAGTAAAATGTCATTTCTGGACTAGATTACTCACTGAGAAAACACCATCATCATCCTACCCTGACCAGACTAGCTGCTACACTAGATATGAAGCTTTTCTAAAATGTTTTGCTTGATTATTTTTGTAAAACTAAATGGCTGATGTGTTAAGTTTGAAATCCCAGCTTAAGGTTTTATTTTAGCTTGTGAAACAGGCCTCATCTGTTTTCATTGTTCCTACTGGAAAACATTTAACTTACCTACATTTATGAATTCCAAAAACAGCTAATGTCTGGTTTCTGGCTAGGACTCAGTCTCCCCTTCTGACAGGTGACATCCTGGCTGTAGGGGTTTAGAGCTTCTCTAGGTGAGGAGGTTTGTGGTTGAGCAGACTCACTGAGTGAGCCGGCGATGGGAACAGACACATCTTCAGACGGCTGTTTGAAATCTCATTCATGCCCCTGGTGATCTCTCTCCTCCTTCATCATGTCCTTCCTACCCTTTTGTGGCTTTTGTTTCTTTCTTATCCTCTCCATCATCTGCAATCTCTCTCTTCCACCTCTCTCTGTATCTCTGTCATTTTTATAATGCGTTTGCCTGCAGGGCATTTTTCTATAACCCGACCTTGCCACGGAGAGACTGTAGGATATGATTATACTGATGCAGCTGCTGTCTCTGTGTGTGTGTGTGTGTGTTGTTTCTGTGTCTGGGTGTGTGTCTAAGTAATGGTATGGACTCCTCTGAACTATTCTTAGTGTCATACAGCAGGTGGAGTCCAACAGCTGAACAGAGCTGCTCTGCAAGGGAGAGGCTGCTATGTGTTCTAAACACTTCCATGGGATTCTGTGAAATAGTAAGACTTTAAAAGCTACAACTACAAAACACTTTCAATAGAGCATTTGACTTTTGTCCTCTCCAAAGATTAATGTCTTCCTTAGTCCTGGTAGCAGCCCGCCCACCCCCATCCCCACTTCAGTTCATCCTGGCCTGTCTCATTTCTTTAGTGAAACCAGTGAGTAAAACAATAACAAATATTTCTAATGAGGTCTCACCATTTTTACACATTGAAGCCATGCTTTTAAACACTTGCCTCCCATTAGTTTGTGGAGGATGTCTTTGGTGTAAACAAAATCCATGATTTTCTACTCAACACCAGGCATCTACTAACATGAACATTTAACATTGTAAAAATTGTTAAGTTGGTCACATTATCACTTTAATCACCATATTATTGTTAAAAATAAGAATAATTAAAGCTGAAAATTAATCTAACACTGAATCAAACAGCATAATTATAACTATCAAAATCCTTATAATACCAAGTAGTTGTACAAAAAACTACTATGCACTTTGACAACTGTTCTTTATTAAATGAAGTTATAGACAAAAGACCAGTTAATGAATTGAATGCCAGCTGAAGATGTTCGCCAACATTAAAAATATCAAGTTGGATGTTAGAATAAATAAAAATGTAAAGTAAATAAGCCATTAATTATTCTTAATTAATGGTTTGTATTGTATTGAATGTTTACAACAACATTTTAATGTCATCTTGTACATAGTTTATATTAAATGCATATGCTGTACTCTCATGTACTCTCATATGCTGCGTCATGAAAGTGGAACCCACTGTTCTTTTGAGATGTGCCTGATAACTCCAGGACCTGGGGTTCATCACTGTTCTGACTCGTTTGGTCTCATTCTGCAGTAGAGCGAGCCTAAAAGCAGTCTGCATTATTTTAGTGATGAAGGACATTATGTTCTCTGGAAATGGACTTCACTCTTACTGCTTTCTCATTTTCTTCTTATCTGCCCCATCATGCCTTCATAGCTCTCACAGTAGCAGCCGCCATGTTTCTACCAAAGACAGCAAACATTTCAGGAAATAGAAAAATGTTGATTTTCAGTCTTTGGAGTCCAAAGTCTTAGGAGGCAAAATGCTCATGTGACTCTTCTGTTCATAGAGGAATCATGTGGATAGCAGTGACTTGACTTCATTACAACTACAAATTTAGAACTATTCATTTCAAGATTTCTGTTTGCTTTCTTGGCGTTTTATGAAGAGGAAGATTACCGTATGTGGATGCCACATTGTTCAGTGGTAGAGTTGATGGACCATAAACAGAGGCTCTAGTTCTCAACGGTTTGATTCCCAGCCCCACACCACTTGCTGCATTCTTCCCCCTTCTGTCTCTCTCTCTCTCTCTCTCTATCCACCTACTGTTGAAAAAGCCCCACTAGTGCCTACATGCACATATATAAAAAATGAACTTTTCTATCAGCCATGGTCTTTGGTCTGGTACATTGCTTTTTCATTTATGCATTCCAATACATTGAGTGTGTGTGTGTGGGTGCCGGGGTGTATGTGCGAGGAGTGGGTTAGACTCGTCCTAAAATTAACCATCCAACTGTTGCCTCCTCTTCTCGACACCAACACCCTAATGGAGGAACTAGGTCACAAACACTTCCAGCCCCCTACACACATCTCACACACCCTACTAGTGTGTTATTTCTTATATAGTAGCAACAGAGTTTTTGATGCTCTTTTCTTCTCTTTTGAAAAAGGATTTTTTTTTCTCTTTTACGGTATTAAAATGAGTGATCTGAAAATATCAAAGGGCGATAAAAGGTAAGAAATGGAATATTCTTAAAACTGGATTGAAAAATCCCCTTTACCTTATGGACTGGAGTGGGATAAAGATTTGCAGGGATTTGGTTGCATGGCAGGATGAGAGGTTTATGAATGCTATATTGGTTTTTTGCTATTTTTAAATGTTCATAATGTGTTTGTAAAAAAAGCAATAAAAAAACCCAACTAAAATAAAATAGTAAACACACATGGCGAGGAGAATAAACACCAAGGGAGCTGGGAAACTATTAACCTAACCAAAACAACGAATAACTAAACACATGAAGTAAATAAACAAAATCTAACTAAAATAATTAAAATCAGTTTAATTAAAAGTAAAGCAGGACCAAGTCTGATCTAACAGAAGATCTAAGGTAAAAGAGATAACAAACGATCAAAACTAAAAAAGTGTATACCCAGAAAAACTTAAAAAACAACCCTAGATCCTAACAAAAAAAAATTCTTTATGACTGAACATTTCAGTTTTAGTTAAACCACAGAATATTATTTGTCCCTGAGTGCACTTGAAAACTGTTATCTTCCTTTCAGTATGTTTTTGGAGGAATGGATTTGTCCTCCCTGAATGGAAATTCAGTTCATGAAAGAACCAGACTGGTTTCTTTGAACATAACTAACGACACACTCAGACAAGCTTCAACAAATATTTTTATAAAAACAATTGTTTTGATTTGTAGTCTAATAGACACTTTTCTTAACTAGTTCATAAAGTTATATATAATATTTTTCTTCCTGTTTGATCTGGAACCGTACACCAAAGATGAATAAATTCTGTTCCTGCTTTGGTTTTTGCATGTTGGCCTAAACACAGCAGTGTGTTTAAGGCAGTGGTGCCCAAAGTGGGTCCTTGAGGGCCAGCATCCTGCATGTTTTAGTTCTCTCTAAAAGTGGTAGTAACAACCTTTCCAGCAGGTCAATGTTCTTCTTAGGCCTCTAATGAGCCATCATTTGATCCAGGTATGTTAAATCAGAGAGAGAACTAAAACATGGAGGGCCTCAAGGACCCACTTTGGGCACCACTGGTTTAAGGTGTTACTTTAAAAGGCATCCAGAGATGCAACCATTAAAATTGTATCAGAATCTTACAAAACACGACTTTCTCATTATTTTAAAAGCAAAGCAGTCTTAGTTAAGGCAAACTTCTAAATTTGAAGAAATGATATCTTACTCATCATTTTTGCATTAATAGAAATGATCTGTTAATCTCAAGTGACCCTCAATGCCTTATGAAATTTACTTTTTATTAAAGAGGTTGATTAATCATCACAAAACATGATTTTAATATTTATTTTACATAATTACATTTTTCAGACTTACTTTGATACAAATCTTTGTCAGCCTAAGAAAAGGATTGGGAGACTTTTACTGGTATGCTGCGAGTGTGTGAGGGAATCGGAGAATAGCTTCTTTTGATGAGAAAAGGAAAAGATTGTGTTTCCTGGTATATACATGTACACTGTCAAAATGCTTGAACACAAAAGGAAACTGTCACAGAAAAGCAGGTCTTGAAACCAACAGACTGTGCCAACATGAAAAAGCAGAAAAACCAGGTGTAACTTAAAAAGGTTCTTATTGATTCTGCACTGAGCCCATCAGAAAGGGACTTTCCATACCTTTTGTGTGTAAGGATTCAGATTTAGGACTTAAAGAGATGAGATATAGTTCTCAGCTGGTACTTCATTTAACTTCGTTTAAATAAGTCATGGAAATGAATTGTAGGGTTGCTGTGGATACAACCTTATAATACATTTTAGAGTTTGCAGTGTTATCACTCAAGCTGTCCCTTTGAAGAAATAACTGTAACAAGTCTTTGTATCACAACAGCGGGTCTTGGTTGTCTTTGAAGCTGTTTAATTTGAATACTCCAGGGAAGGAGGGAACACATGGTTTTTGATCTCCAAGGTGAAATACATTGCGTTGATGGGCTGTAGTGAAGGAGTTGAAGGTTATTAGATCGAATGGGTATGGATGAGGCCAGGCTGTCATGAGCAGTTTGAACACGGCCAGTAAGAAGCCCTTGATGTTGGTGGTGATGAAGCTGAGCAGCGATTGGACCTGAAGGAAAAGTCTACTTGTTTTAGATTGATTTTGGGCAATTAGAAATGCTGCTGGATGTATGAGCTTCTGATTGACAGTTCATATCTTGAATGTATGTGACTGGAGAGTAAAAAATGTGTGTGTGTTTTTCGTTTCACTCCATTAAGTGTGTATTGCGACTGTGTGTTTGCTTCGTGTTAGCTCTCTCTTTTTAATGTACCATGATGATCCACACATAGCAGTTCTGAGATAGGAGGCATGCAAAACTGCAGCACTGTAACATGTCGACCAAAAGACAGATATTCATCTTGTACTTATGATAAGAAGAGAAGAAACATCTGCATACTTACCAAAAACATTTTGACCTGCACTACTTTGTAATGTCTCAGTCTGAACATAAAAGTATAATCCCAGACAAACGGAGGAGCAGAATCTCCAATTGCCTTTTTATTTTTCTAAGCCAACTTGTATACAGGATTTTGTTCTTAATTCAGTCAACAAAAAGATATGCTAATTTTCTTTTTTTAACATGGTTCTCACTTTATGGTTCTCCACTGCAATTCCAATGAAGTCCCATTGTAATTCCAGTTCACTGCGATTCCAGTGAAATACCACTGTGGCTCCAATAAAAGTTTACTGCAGATTCCAGTGAAATCCAAGTGAATTTACAGTGAATTCACTGGAAGGTAATTGAATTAAAACGTAAATGTACTATGCATTTATCTATTTATCATTTCAAAAAGACACTGTTCATCACCATAACATTATATTTCAGTACCACAACAGGCCTCAACTTACAGAGTAATATAATTTATGCATTACGATAATGAAAGACATCAACACTAGCTAGCTTATAATGATATAATGCCATGGTGATTCAGCTAAAGTTTTTCACCTGCAACAGTGGTTCCTTAAGATTTTCTGCCACACCCCCCATGGATTACAATAAAATCCCCCCCAAAAAAGAAAAAAGAAATTCAACAGGGCACACACATTGTTCAAGCAGACATAAACCTAGACACATATTTTGTTTTCAAACTCCACTGAAGTGTATTTCACACTTCAGGTTGCAGCAAAACACACTACAACTTTCCTGCTGTAGTTCATATTGTAGTGTACAGTAATGTGCACAGGAGAGTTCTCAGTAGGTCAGAGTGTTAGCCAACATAGCATGAGACAGGCCGGCAGAGTATCTGACCTACATTCTGACTGGCTAGGTGCCTGTTATAATTCAGGAAGCGGCAGAACAAGAAGTGTTATCTTGTTCAGGGAGGTCACCATGGAGCAACATGCAACAGCAGCCAAAGATAGAAGCAGAGGATCACCCGGGGGTTCAGTGCCAGGTCACCTGCTTTCTCAAAGGCAGCACAATAGAAAAATGGGCCAGTTATAGAACTGCACACAGCAAAGTTTGAGTGGAACAAAAATTTCTATCTTTTTTTTTTTAAAGTTTGAGTGGAACAAAATTTCTCTTTTCTTTTTTTTTTTTACAAATAGGAATGTTTCTTACTTCTATCCTGTTATGTTCCATCCTGTAGCAATTGTTACAAAGAAGAGTATTTTAATATGTTTTATGGCAAACAGGGAAGTAATAAGAAAGGCAGCAGGAGGAGGAGAGGGATTGGTGAGGGTATGTTGAATCTAGCTATGCCTGAAGCCAACAGAGAGCAGTATGACGATGGTGCAGTGTTTCCTTGTTTAATTTCCAGAGAGAGTAGAGGAGGTCAGGCAGGCAGGGGATGTGATCCAGTCTGGAGGTTGAGAGGATCTTTGTCCTGGTGGAGGTTAGCATGTTTGGGAGTCATTCACAAGTCTGAGGTTTCCCCAGGACCTGCAGCACAGGTGGACAAAAAACAAAAACATAAAAATACAAGCCACTAGTGAGCCTGATTACCACTTAGTGTGTGTAAAAACCAGGGGGATGTGGGAGCTGCACTCTAAGCAGGATTAGTGGTTTACTGAGCTCAGTTCAGCTGCAGGTTACTTGTTACCTAGGACTGTTTCCATGGTAATTCAATCTGGTTCCTTAACTGGTTCAGGAGCAGATTGGTTTTTGCTGTTAAAGATCAAGAAAAAAATAATTTCTCTGCCATTCTGAGTTAGGGTGTTATATAACAGGAAAATCTTAGAATAATATTTATGCTCTATGATCATGTGTTATTAAAGCGGCTTATTCTGCACCACATCAGAATCCAAATAACACTTGTTTTAAACTTTGGCCACAAAGAAAATCTGCTGGTATGATAATTCAACTTTGCATTTCTGGTTACCGTTGCCGTGTGTTGTGTATTTTCACAAATCTCCAGAGGTTTCCACTAATGCAAGATAACGTCATTAGAATTGTTGCTGGTCTCTTGAACAGTTGCTAGAAAAAGAAGTTGAGGGAAGAAACTTTGGAAGAACATCATTAAGAAGTGGCTTCAGAAGAGGAGCACACTTTCAAAGTAGAAATTCTAAAATATTGATTAGAAAAGAAATGTGGACAGTCATTTCTTAACATTGCATTCTGAGATACAGCCAGTGGAGCAATGGTGACGACGGTGGTAGGAGTTTGAAAATGTACATAATTATTCTGTCTTCCTTCTGTCCTTGGGCAAGACACTTCACCCTTGACTGCTGCTGGTGGTCAGAGGGCCAATGGGAGCGGTGCATGGCAGACTGTCCCAGAGCAGCTGTGGCTACCGTCCAGTAGCTTGATCAGTCTGTGAATGTGTGTGTGAATGGGAATGACTGATTTCATTGTAAAGCGTCTTTGAGGGTCCAGAAAAGTGCGATTAAGTATGATGGCCCATTACAAGTTTCCATCATAAGCGACAAAGTCAAAAATCCTCTGAATTTTCTCTCAGCATTCATAAATCATAAATGGGGGCGGTGATATCAAATATATTTGAGCTTACAGAAAAATACTAAATCCTGTGGTGACCCTGTTATTGGTTGAGTAAGTGCTTCAAATTTGAATGACATGCCACGCCTTAATCTTCTAGTAAGAAATGATGTCTGGGTCTTGATTACATTGTTAACTTCTGCAACTGGCAGGTTAAAAAACAGTCATTATCTTTACAGCACTTCCTCTATCTACACCTCCTGACCTTCCCGACTGTTGGGCCACAAGTTCTATCCATACCCCGACGAATACCTTCTCCCTCAATTCAGTGTGGAAAGAAACTTTTTGTCTTATCCAGCCTCTTTAGGCAGTCACTGTGATGTCATCACACACACCCTCCACAGCAGCCATCTGTGTATGTGGTCATATACTGTCCATCTCCATGTTGAGAAAAATTCCTCAGTGGGGTTAAAGAATGAGGAGCAGGGTGAGAGGAACTCCATCAGAATCCTGCTGCTTTGTGCTGTGGGTCACAAACCATTACCTGATCATGTTGATATGATGGAAACTGGCATTATGTCTTCAACCTCTTCTGACTCTTCTTCCGTTTTGAAATTTATAGATATATGTCTGACATATTTTGACAACTTGTTCAGGCATTTTGCATGTGTGGGTGGAGACCCATATGGTATATTTTGATCAACATGACATAAGCAATTCATAACGTAGGAAACAGAAAGGAATTGTACATAATCACTTGGATGATGTGCAAAAGCAGTTGCACCTTGCTCATTTCTGATTTGAAAAATGTACCAAAGCGACAGAAAAACTGTAATGTTCTTGATGTCGGCACTTCATGTGGAGCCAGTCCCACATGAAACTGACTCATTGTTAAAAGTGGATCCTTGGTGTCAAACTTCCCTCCCACCTCTTCTGCTTTTTCAGTGGCATTGCTCTGCAGATGTTTTTCTATTACACACACAGTGTGTTAAGGCTGATGAGTGTATATTTGCTTTGTGACATTCTGCTCACTTTTGAATGTATGTTTAGGACATCTGTGAGGACATTTCTGACCATGTGGAGCAGATTCATGCTTTACTGGAGACAGAGTTCTCCCTGAAGCTGCTGTCCTACTCTGTAAACATCATTGTAGACATTAGGTGAGTTTCCACAAGAAAATTATTGTAGAAAGGTATAAATTCTGCGGTGTATATTAATATTTAAGTAGGCTTAATCAAAAGCACTGTTAATGTTTTTGTGTTTTTCCAGGACAGTGCAGTTGCTGTGGCACCAGCTGAGAGTCTCAGTTCTGGTTCTGAAAGAGCGTCTGCTGCAGGGTCTACAGGACCCTAACGGAAATTACACCCGGCAGACTGACATCCTGCAGGCATTCAGCCAGGACCAGCACCAGGTTGGTTTCAGATGAAGTTAAATTTCTATCTACACTCGGAATTAAAATGTAGTCGAAGGAAGGATTCCTTGAACCATTATCAGATATGTCTAAAAACATTGTGGTAGTTTCTTTCATTTGGCTTGGTTACTGACAGTCTGGGACTTGAATATTGAATTATTTGTATTCAGACCCGTCTGGATGCTCTCACAGAGGTGGACGACTGTGGTCAGCTGACGATCCGCTGCAGCCAGGACTACTTCTCCCTGGACTGTGGCATCACTGCTTTTGAGCTGAGCGACTACAGTCCCAGTGACCATCCTGAGGACAGGGGGACAGAGTCCACAGTGGAGGACACCTCCCAGAATATCATTCACACCACAAACTCAAATCTTGAACTGCACAAGAGTTTACCTCAGCACTCTCTGCCCAGTGACATAGACAACCACAGCCATTCTACACCTGAAACACCCACAAATCAAAGTGACATGCCCAAATACAGTGAAAGCTCCAAACGCCCGCTGCAGGCTGTAAGTCACAGCACTGAATCTTCCCCCACACAGCCATCCCTTCCTAAGAGAGCAGCCTTATTCTCAAACAAAGGAACCAAATCAAGAGGCAGTTTTAGGAAGGCCAGGCAGCAGTCTGAGCTGCAGCATAAGGCTGAGCTGAGTCAGAGCACCCCCTCTCTTGTGAATCCTCCAGACAGATCCAAGTTCTGGCTAGAACTGGACTCGGTTGATCTGAGAACCCTTCCACATTCCAACGAGAGTCTTCAGGTTTGAGCTAATTTCTATACCTTTTTTATTTTGTTTTTATTTTATTAGCATTTTCTTTAACATGGAAATGTAACTTTTATGCTAGGATTAAAAACAAAATCCGACTAAATCTGCTTTATTTGTTTTGTCATTCCAGCCTTGTGTGTGTGTGTGTGTGTGTGTGTGGGGGGGGGGGGTTAGGTGGGGAGATGCTATCTGTTTCAATGACTGTTAAAAGTATTGAGCTACTGTACAAACATACATAATCCCTAACAAAAAACATTACTCCTGCATGGTGCTAAATCAGTTGTTTTACTTTGGAACAATAAAAAAAAATTACAGATCTGATACAAAATTTGTACTAACAATTAATTGTTAATTGTTCAGAGGAAAAAAAAATACATGGTTCAATGTTGAGGGGAAAGAATAAGTGGTCATGAACAGAGAAAAATCATAGGAAATCTTATGTTAAAGTTTCTATGGTTTTATGACAAACTAAATTTCTTAAGGCTTCCCAAATTCACAATACACACTTGTGATTTCTCAGTAA
Source organism: Xiphophorus maculatus (assembly GCF_002775205.1). Lineage (NCBI taxonomy): Eukaryota > Metazoa > Chordata > Actinopteri > Cyprinodontiformes > Poeciliidae > Xiphophorus > Xiphophorus maculatus. The sequence goes on from NC_036461.1 coordinate 19,090,307, forward strand.
TAGACCGCTCAAATGGGATTCATCTTTGCAGGTTTATGATGCCAGTGTTCTATGATAGAGGAACATGGAATGATAGGAAACAATCCTACCTTATCGTTTCTCTATCTCCAAACACGTCAAGTTGGGGTGACACCCAGAAGCTTGACTATGATGTCATCCTATCACAAGCTGATAGCTCCCAAGTTGTCTCTGATTTTTTTCTAGCTGTTGACTTACAAACATAACACAGAACTGCACAGATGGGCTCTGCAGCTTCTCAGTGACCTGTGCTACCAGTGGTGTTATTGTTGAATGTGATCTCAGCTGCTCTTAGATTAATCACATGCTTCTCTTCTTTTGATCATCATTTTTACCCCATTGCATCCATCTTGCATGGAGCTCCTGATTGGTCACTGACTATATATTTAGACTCTGTGATGATAATCTCAATCACTCTCGCCAAGCTTGTTGCTGACTGTAGCAGTCCATTCCAATTGTGTCCAGACCTACTATCTTGTCCCAGAAGTCTTTGGGCAGCTCTTCATGATGGTGAAAAGTTTTTAATGGAGAGATTGAAAGGCTTTACATACGTACATAATCCATCTGTGACTGACACTTGGCCACATAACCAATCCAATCTATTGTAATGATTCAAATATTTATTTTACTGAATGATATTCAAATTAAAGTGTTTTCTTCTGATGATGTTTTGGTCCACAACAGGGCTTGGTTAAATATTGCATTTATAATCAAAAATGCATGAGATGTATTTTAACACATGGATTTAAATTATTTCTTTGCAAAAATCAGTTTTATACTTTTTAACCCCCTAGTGAGCTTTTAACAGTTTCATTAATTATTTTTAAAATAACTCAACATCTTTGTAGGGTAGTTATTGCACTTTTTGCCAGGGGTTGTATTTGGGCAGAAATTAAGCTAATCATAATCATATATGGGTGTTTTGTGTTCTTGAAACATTTGATTGACCACATTTAAAATTAAGACTTTTATGAATGACCAAGAAAAGAAAAGAAATGTCCTAATATCTGGAAAGTTTTGTTCTGACATAATTTTATTATTCTTATTCTTATTCTTATTCTTATTCTTATTATTATTATTATTATTATTATTATTATTATTATTATTATTATTATTATTATTATTATTATTATTATTATTATCAAACCCATGTTTCCTGTCTTGGTGGACAGATTATGGTTCTTTGGACATTTCAAAATAGAGACCAAATACATGTATTTCCCCTAGCACAGAGAATAGAAACTTTTTTTTTCTACTATTACATTTTTTTCAACTTTCTAACTTTGATGGGTAACATCATATTTTATTTTCTATAAATAAAATGTGAAAATAGAAACAATGAATCAAATCCATTGCAAGTGGTTTCTTCTAGATGATATAAGGCTTAACAAACGTTTCTCTTCTCAGCTGCACTTTGGAAAATTTCTTTTTGAAAACAATTGACTATTGCTTCCACTTTTTAAAAGTATGTTAAGCAAAAGTTGTCATCTCTAACTAAAGATTTTGATTACAGAAAACAATTGAGGACAACCTCAAAAACCACCATGTGAGCTCAACACATAGAAAACCTGAGGGAAGTTCTGGCGCCAATGACAGCCTGACCATCTGCCGCCTGATGTCTTTGGATGAAATGTCCACCCAAACAGAAAGAAGGCAGAAAAGGACATATGCAGTCAGTATGGGTGACTCGGACTCCTCCCTACCATCCCCCATTTCAGAGCAGCTTCTGTCCTCAGACTTGGAGGCATCTGGAGAGGAATCTGATGCTCAGCGGGGTGGAAGCAGGAATGCAGGGTGGACAGTGAACCGGCAGGGGCACAAGGTGACTATTTCTTTGCAGGAGCCAGGATTTTGCAGAGGCTATTCAGTTTTTATTGTCATGGTGCTTATAAAACGATTTATAGTTTTTACTTGTGGAGTTTTTTCCAAAGCATCTCAATTGAGATGAGAAAAATGTATTTGAACATGAAATGGTGTCAAAAGGTGCATGCCTTTTGTACATTAAAGAAATGAATCATTTTATGACTGCTTTGGAAAAAACTCAATGTCAATCGGTAAATAATGAAATTTTTAAAGCAAATTTGCAATAAAAGTGCATTAAAAGCGTGCACTTTTATTGCAACTTTGCATTCAGTGACTAATGAAACTTTTGAATTAAAACTTGTATTGAAAGTCCATTAAAATTGTCAACTTTGCATTAGAAGTGTCATTATTTACCAAATGACACTTCATGACAACAGTCATAAACATTCATGAAAACTTCATCTTCATGACAGGTGTTATGTCATGCTTATGACAGTGTCATGTCAGTCTTATGCACACCCCATCAAATAAAGTCTTGCAGTACTTTTTCTTTGTTGACTGGTTCTTGGAGTGAATTACTGTACATGTGAAGAAAGACAGTGAAATGCTGATGCTCCTTTCTTGTGCAGAAGGGATCCCAGGTTCCATCACAAAGGATCCAGTCCAGAGAGCACTGGTATGGGTCAGATGAGTTCCTGGCTCTCCCTGCTCAGCTCCGTGAAACTGAGATGCTGGCTGTGAAACTAGAAAGTCTGATACAGTCCAGCACCCTGGTCAGTACAGAACCGTGGCTCATTGACCATAACCATACACAACGTGTTGAAATTGGTTTCTTATGTTTTTGTTGAACCTGTTCACAGCAGAAGCAGAGAGGTCTGCAGGATGTGGATGACTGGGAGCTCTCAGAGCTTAACGTAGACTGGGACGCCGGAGAAAATGGAGTCAACACGAGAAACATAGTGGAGAGCGGGGATTACGGTCCATCTCCCCTGCTGTCACTGGTATGACAACATATTTTGTGTTAACTTAACAAGTATCAAAAAGCAAATCATTTCCTGGTGAAGTAACATGTTCCTGTGGACTCTTCATCAGCATCCTCATAGACAAATCTCAGTGAGCTGCTTCAGCTCCTCCTGCAGTGATGTTGCTCCATCATTGGAAGACAGCATAGAATCAGGGCCCTTGAGTGACCTCCAGTCAGGAGAGGAGCAGAGCAGGAGGTCTGTGGATGGCTCCCCCCAGCTGACAGCGCCCCTGGTGGATGGGCATGGATGTGCTTCACTGATGAAAAAACTGCTGGACGACATCCAGGATCAGAATGAAGGCATCTGGGTAAAGATGGAGGTAATTCCTTACACACAGTTTGCTCCTATGTTTTGCATCAATCTATCTTTCTGCTGGTTCTGTTTCCATCTCTGCATGTCTGTACTGTATGACCAGGTTTGATAGTCAGCATTGGCTCCTGTTTTCCCTGATCTATATGAACACAACATGTCAAAATATTTTCACACTTCACATGTTCAGATGCAGTAGAACAAGTGATTTCCCTCAACATCTGACTGATGGAATGAAAAGTTGGTATTAGATCTTCCTGTGAACCTGTTAATTCATTAAGCTTCTTCTAAAAGGTCACATTTGATTGGCAGGCAGATTACTGATGAGGCTTCCTAGTGAACTAATCAATCATATCTGTCATTTGGAGTGTGGTAAAATTCCAATAACTGGGGATTCACACTTCTCATACCTGCACTTTTAAATACAACTACAAAGAGTTTTTTCACATTTATGTAACATTTTAATTTCACTACTGTAACATTTTAATTTTAATCTCTCTAGAGCAGTTTAGTTAGCGAAGATAATGTCTACTCAACTCTACTGTCTGTCAGGCATCAATAGAATGTAGCAAATCTAACCTCTTTTTGTTAGTGGGGTGAAATGCTCACCGACAAAACCAGAAAACTGTTCTGGGATATTCATGGTTGACTCAATTTAGCCAACTTCATTTAAGACATTTAATGTGATATCTAATAAATGTCAAACATCTTACTCATCTAGGGGAAATTATTCACAACCATGGAAAATTTAGTTTTAATATTATTTTACATTTAGTTAAGATGATTGTAGCTGAAATGAAATAAGGGGGTAGCTCTCAAAACTGTGAAAAAGGTAAGAGCATAAACTTTAAAAATTAAAAATCACCTTTTATATTTAGGTGATATTAAAAAAATGTAGCTTGAAGCAGAGGTCATGCTGTACTTATTTTGTTTGTCTGTCATTTTGACTGACGGCGCCAGAAAAATTCCGTCATATTCTATTTTTGCCTGTCAACTTTTAAACTCTGTCTGCATAGGCTATTCAGCTGCATATACTTTTTATGTAGTTTAATCAATCAATCAAATTTTATTTGTATATTTCAGCAACAAGGCATTACAAAGTGCTTTACATCATAAAACTACGGTGGCCGACAGGTGCAAATGCGCAGCAAAAGAGAAAACATGCAAACAAAAAAAAAAAACACGCGCACAAATTAAATGCGGCAAGCAAAAAGCGAATGAAATGCAGCAAACAAAAAGAGAGACACAAACAAAAAAGAAGACACCCCCGAATGAAAGGCAGCAAACAAAAAGAGAGACGCAAACAAAAAAGAAGACACCCCCGAATGAAATGCAGCAAACAAAAAGTGTTGAAAACGGAAGTGCTCCAGACCACTAGGGGGAGTCAAAGAAAATAGTATTCATTTCTATGGGACCAGATGCAAGATTCAGAGAAAGAAATTTGAAAGAAAGTAAAGGTACGTATTACTATATTTCTTTTCAGATACGCCGTCTTTTATAATATTATAGAATAACAGAATAATTTATGGGTAGCGTGATAGACTTTGTGTCAGTCATACCGTTCTGGGCTCGGTCTCGTAGATGCTTGCCTGAATTAGCAAAAATACTATTTTCTTTGACTCCCCCTAGTGGTCTGGAGCACTTCCGTTTTCAACACTTTTTGTTTGCTGCATTTCATTCGGGGGTGTCTTCTTTTTTGTTTGCGTCTCTCTTTTTGTTTGCTGCATTTCATTCGGGGGTGTCTTCTTTTTTGTTTGCGTCTCTCTTTTTGTTTGCTGCATTTCATTCGGGGGTGTCTTCTTTTTTGTTTGCTGCATTTTATTTGCTTTTTGCTTGCCGCATTTAATTTGTGCGCGTGTTTTTTTTTTTGTTTGCATGTTTCTCTTTTGCTGCGCATTTGCACCTGTCGGCCACCGTATAAAACACACAAAAACATAAAGTCATTCAATATAGAATCAACAATCTGTTGAATTTAATTAATATTCAAATTGAACAGAGAATCTAGATCACATCTAATGTTTTCTCCTTAGTGTCAAAAACATTGATTGTTGCAACAATAACATACGAACAGTGAAATTAAATGATTTCACTTAAATTATGAACGACTCACCTGCTCTGGTCTGAACACAGCAGCACAACTTCCTGCTGATACGCATCTGGAGGTGAAATTTGTGCTAACTTAGATCGGGCCTGAAATTCCGGCCTGAAATTCCAACCTGACCGAGTTTGTGTCTGATCCAACCCAACTGATTAACGTTAATTAGAAGCACGAGGCAGAATTAAACGTCACATATTTTAATTAAGACTTTACTGTTTTCATTTTTAGACCACCATTTGAGAAAACAGTGTTCTCCCCTTCTTAGCTTCTGTTTAACATCTTCCATATTGTCACTTGTTTTGAGTTTGAGTCAGGTGTGAATCATCTAGTGTGACTGATAGGAATCCTGTGACTGATAGGATCCTCTAGCTGCTGGTAGAGTGAAGCAGGGTAGAGTCGTGTCATATTTTGGTTTAGTTCTCTCTCCCTCTCTGTTTCTCTCTTTCTTTCTTTCGCACTGCATGATGGGAGTTGGTGGAGGGGCATATGGTGAGTGGACTGGGAGATTGAGAATTTCTATTTTTGCTTTTTTATCTCTAATGGTTTTTTCTGGGTATTATCCTTAGATTATTGTTTTGTGGAGTTACATTAATTGATTACATTTCTATGTGTGACAACCAAAATTTTGCCTTTTGGTGCAAAATGCTGGGAATGGATTTTACCAAAGTTACGAGGCAGATCATACCCAGTAGTCTCACACCTACTGTGGAGGAGTGCAGTTTGGTGGTGGGAGAAGTTGTAGGTTGTAGCATTAAATCTGCTGCTCAGATGAACAGCACTGTGGTCATTTTTGTTGACAGTGTGGAAAAGGCAAAAAAAGGGCATTGCTGTGAATGATGTCTTTTTGTCTGTTTCCCTGCGGAGTATTCTTGCTAAAAAAAAAAATCACAATTGCAAATATACCTCTGTTCATCAGGAATAAATTGTTGGTGAGAGAACTGTTGCAGGAAAATTGTTCTCCCAATCAGAAAAATGCCGTCGGGTGAGATCTCAGATGAATTATAAAAAAAGTGGGTTATAGTGACCAAGAAGTTTACCAGTTCAAAAGATTTATCGGAAAACTTAAGCAAGCATTTAACAATGATGATGAGTCTGACATTAGATAAGTGTCTGTATTTTCTTTTGGTAATCCTTCCATCTTTGGTAATGAGCCACTTCAGAGTTTCTATATTAAATTTAGATGGAATCAGAGATGTGAGGAAGAGAATTAACCACATAAATGTGTTGATGGTCCAAGAAGCACACAGTGTTTGTTTAAATGAGATAGATTGGAGAGAATGGGGGGCAGAAATTATTTTGAGTCATTTAAGCCAAACCACTGGGCGAGATGCAATTCTTTTTTCAATTTATTTTTTTTACTGGAATAATATCAATTTGGAGAAGTGACAAAGGGTAGGTTAATGGTAGTGAAAGCAAAATATTGTTTCACTACAATCGGAGATTGACATAATCATGGTCCTCGATGATTAAAAAGTGAAAAACAGTTACATAAATTTTATATAGAGGAAATGGATACAATGAGAACTGTAAAAGCAAGGTTAAAATCCATAAACTGATGTGAGGATGTTGAAAAAGTCATGAGTAGTCTGACAAATCTTGAAAGTGTGAAGAAGGAAGAAGACAAGTTGACAAACTCAGAAACTCAGCAGGGAGTTGGTGCAGCAAAAGCAGTACAGTTTGTGTTCGCAGGTCACACTGCAGCTGCTGACACACAGCAGAAAAGCGGAGAGTGCTGCTTTAGCTTCAGATGCACTGAAAAAAGAAAATAGTTGAACCAACTTAATTAAATTGCTTCAATTGGTAACAAGTAATTCAATGAGTTTATCCAACTTCATTTATCAAGTTGGTTTAACTTGACAAATTTAATAGGTCTTATTCAAATAATTTAGTTTACTTAAAATAAAGAAGTAGACTAACACAGGATTTTTAAAACGGTTTTATTGGCTCTAGTGGCCTTTATTTTAGAGTAGTTAGACAGGAAAGACACACAGCTAAGGTCATCAGGCAGGAATCAAACCTGCGACAGCTGTGTTAATGACTAAGGTCTCCTTATGTGGGTTGTGCTCTACCTCTGCACCACCACAGCACCCTGGTTAGTACAGGATCTGTCCCTGGTGAAGCTTAATTGTTTCAATAAAGTCAAAGCCAAAAGTTCCTTTAAGTTAAAAATGTATAAGTTAAGCCAATACAACACAAATAGTGGTTTCATCACTAAACCAAACAAAATTAACTGAGATTAATGTAAAAACGTCCATAACATGAACTGCAGCCCAAATACACTTTTTAGAGTGTGTGGGGAAACTGCACATATGTAGGAGATTTTGCTCTCCTACACACACACACGCACCCCCCGCCCCCCCACACACACTTCTCATTCCTCTGTGCTCTGAGTAATTAGCTGATTAGCTGCTTATGTAGCAGCATGTAATCATAGCAGTGGCTGAGCTGACTAATTGAGGAAGTAAAGACAGAATAAAGTAATCAGTACATGCATGCGTCTTTTGGATGAAACTAAGAGATCTGCTGTAGCATCAGGTTGAGCAAATAAAACGATCCACTAAAGTGGACATTAAACTACTGTAGAGCAGACTGAAACAAAGAAAACTTCCCAAACAGGCTCAACGTTACATAGTTAGGGTTAGGGTTACACTACCCTATAGCAGATCAAGTGAAAAGGAATTGTAGAGCCAACATTAACACCATATTAAAAAAAGCCTTGGGAATAGAGGCTAGGGTAAAGGAAACATCCCTGAATAATCCCTACAGATCGAAACATCCATCCATCTATCCATTTTCTAACACCTTGTCCCTAGTGGGGTCAGGAGGGGTGCTGGTGTCTACCTCCAGCAAATGTTTCAGGCGAGAGGCGGGGTCACCCTGGACAGGTCGCCAGTCTGTCGCACAGAGGGAAATGGTTCAAAAATATTGTTGGAACCTTTTTAAGCAGCACACATCTTTTTATGACTTGTCTTGAGGCTTGGGGTGCATTCAGGGGCATCATGATTCAGTGGGTTTGCATTCTCCTGATACTATTCAGATTCAGACTTTTTGTCATTCAACATAACATCAGAGATGCACTGCAGAATGAATTTATTATGAATATTAGGCTACAAACAGGAGCTAGCAGGATAAATTATAACATAATATGAAAAGAATAGATTAAGAGCCAAATCAAAAACAGGGGAAACTGTATTATGAATTTATGTTTTTATTCTTAAATCTTTAATTGATCTGAATGGGTGAAGACCCACTCAGATCAAATCCTAATTCACAAGGGTGACCTGGCCAAGAAAGGCAGCAGCACCTGTCAGCTCTTATTTGACAAAAATTCTCCAATAGAACAGACACATTTGAAAAAATAATTGCTTTAGATTTATCAGCATTGAAAACCAGTTTTAGTTGCTCAAGACAAATCTGCACTGCACCAAAAGTGCAAAAAAATAAATTAGTCAAAATATTTGCAATTTGTGCATGATATATACCAGGAATGATACATGTAAAACAATAAAAAAAACCCATAGAATCATATTATAATCTTTGATAATGTGGATTGATTCAAAACTCTGATGGCGGTCGGGCAGAAGCTGTCATGGAACCTTACTTTTCTGCATGACAGGCTGTGGTGTCTTCTGCCAGAGGCTAGACGAAAGAACAGTCCATGACGACGGTGAGTGGGGGCTCTGCTGATACTTGTTGCCCTCATAGGTAGCGTTGTTTTGCCAGGTTCCCAATAGGTGGAAGCGTGATCCCAATCATTTTTTTCAGCTGACCTCACCACTCTGCTCAGTGCCTTCCTCTCTGAGGCGCTGCTGCTCTCATGCTGCCGGTAAGCACATTGTCAATGGTGCCTCCGAAGAAGGTAGTAAGGATCGATGGGCTGAGGTGAGCTCTCAGGTGAGAGTGTCATGAACCTGATGACCCCCTGATGTGCAGGTTGTTGTCCACAGCAGTGTTGTGGATGTAGAGTGGGATGTGCACATGCCGTTTCCTCCTGAAGTCCATCACCAGTTCTTTGGTTTTTCCCACATTCAGAAGTTGAGGCTGCTGCACCATTCTAAAAGTCTCAACTCCTCTCTGTGGTATTCTCCTCACCGCCCTGGTTCAGACCCACCACTGCTGGACACATCCCTTCTGTATGTCACACTCCTCCTTTCAAATTTCATTCAGTGATTTTTTTATCTCCCCCCACCCCCAAAAGGCACAGACATGATAAGCAAAGGTATAGTCCCTCATTGGTCCCTCGCATCAGTTTAATGTTTGCTGGTGTTACCTGTGGTCATAGAGGATGAGTGGAGGACACAAGAGCAAGCAGGACCACATTAATGTGATTTAAAAAAAAAAAACACCCATAGTTGCTTATAATCACTGAACTTGGCAACTATGCTTAACATCCCATCACCCTGACTCAGACTGCAAAGCCATATTAGATTGCCTGTAAAGGGAGATGAAATATACAACCAACTGTATTCTAGATCAGAAAATACTGGGATAGCTTACTCCTCTCTCTCTCTCTCTCTGTGTGTGTGTAATATGAAATATTTTTTTCCAAAATTCTTACCCTTTTTCTTTTTAGAAATGTTATCTTGACCTTGACTTTGTCATTATTTGTCTAAAAGTCTAAACTAAGACTATATTCTGGTCACGTATTTCCTTAGTCTTCCAGACAGGGACCGGATGTATTTGTAAATGGAAAGCCACAGTTTATTTTGCGCTGTATGAGACATTATACCTGATGGGTTTTAATATTCACTAAGAACCAAAAACAATGCATAGGCTGGGAGGGAAAAAACAATCCATCAGTTAGCTAAGTGTCCTATGCATTGTGTGATTACATGGTATGGGCTGTCTGTGTGAGCATTAATGGCCTCAGTGTGAGATGTCTGTGTATTTGGAGACTCTGTGGCATGCCAGTCTATCTGTGAACAGTGGGAGACAGACACACAACAGACTTACATCAACAATCGTCTGATTGGCCCAGCAGGGGGAGTAGAGATGCACAATGACAGGAGAGAGGGTAGCAAAATAAGAACGTGCCAGAGGACAGTGATGAAGGGGGATGTTGTTCACATGTCCTGTGAGACTTGAAAAGTAAGGAAAACACTCTGAAAGAGCTAGCATACTCAGAGACTAATAGGTTTGTTTGTAGAGAAGTGGTTATGTTCTAAATATTTGAATTTACATTTAAAGGTTATTGAGTTTTCAATAAAATAACTTTGACTTGTTGCTCCATAACATTTGTGCCTGGTGGCATTGATATGAAAACCTTATTTCAATGATTGTTAAATGAAACAGCTGCTAGTAAATTAATTTGTTTCAGCTGTTTGCTGGAACAGAGCAGAGTTTAGATGGAAGCCTAAAACCTCAAAACAAAATCAATAAAAATGCATACAGAAATGACATACATAAAAAATGATCACTCAAATTGATTGAAAGACAAAAGTCCAATTGTTTTATAAATGGATCCAGTTTTCTTTCCTTCCTTACTTCGTTCTCTAATCTACTGCAATGCATGAACATGTCCTCATGGATCAAATGAAATATTACCATTTTTTCAATTTAGGTTATTTAATGAATTTCTAATCACCCCCACCACCCCCCCGCACCCCCTGAGTCCTTCACTTCCATCCCAGCAGTGTATGTCTGATATGACATGTTCTTGTCAGTCTAATAACTTAGCCTGTTGTGCGCATTAGCAGTCTCACCTAATCCTAACAAATTTCATCATTTCAGAATTTGAAATTTTGTCAGCTGCAGTTATCCCAAAACTCTCAGCTTTCCTTATTAAAAGAAAATTATATTTGCCCTCAGCTACTCATAAATCTACAGCACAAGGACAAACAGCACACGTTCACCTGGTAGAGTTCAAGCTTATGCTAATAAATGTAGGAGGCAATTCTATTATTCAGATGTTATTATATATATATATATATATATATATATATATATATATATATATATATATATATATATATATATATATATATATATATATATTAAAAGACATGTTGAATCAACCAGTCACATGTCAGCAACTCAATGCATTTAGGCATGTACTGTAGACATGGCCAAGACGATATGCTGCAGTTCAACCGAGCATCAGAATAGGGAAGAAAGGTGATTTAAATGATTTTGAACCAACAACAATGGTTGTTGGGTTGGGCTGAGTATTTCAGATTCAAATTAAATTGAATTTGTAAAATTAGTCATCAGCTTCTGATGACTATTTGCCTCTTGCTCCAGTGTATTCTTTTTTTCCCAGCTTTATGTAATTTGAGTGAAACACTTGTTGCTCTTTATGCCCTTAGTTGTATAGGAATAATACTTCTATCCTCCCTCATTTTGTACAGACTAACAGATTATCTTTGTATAGCAGTTCCATTTCTTTATATTGTTTATGCTTTATACTCTGGGAGCATAAATATAATGTCGGCTGCTTTTGAAATATTAATAATTGATCATATTATCCCTACTGCTCTAAACATTTTCAGTCAGGACTTTGAGTCCAGATCTATAGACTTCATCCTTCAGAAAGCTCAGTCAGCTGAACAGTAATTATCCAGAGGTGAAGAGATGAACGGCGTGAGGAAGAGAAGGAGAAGAATATCAGAATGGTTATCCAGGCGGCAGAGGATCAGATCAGGCATTCCAGCTCCCAGTAGGCCTTTCTGCCCCTCCAGGGCCAGACTGGTTTGGAAACATCAAAGCATCTGTAAGCAGCCCAGTGCATGCTGGTCGATATCCAAACCAGCGCGGCTCTCTTTGCCGTTTTTCTCTCTCACATCCTCATCCTCTCTCTTCTCATCTTCCCTTAACCTTCCTTTTTAACCCATTCACTCTTATTTCCAATTTTCTTTTTACATTATTGCTCATTTCTTCTTTCGTCTTCTTTTTTCTGTAATTTATCTTTCCTTATTTCACCTTATTTTTTATTGTATTTTACTCTACTGTGTTAAAATGTATTTAATATTTTAATTTCCTTTTTTCTTGTTTTCTACCTGGTCTGAAAGGTAGTTTCAGACCATCTTAGATTATCTTAGATCTAGAATCAAGCACATTAAAAATATGCAAGGTCAACAATTAGTCTGTAAGGAGTGCAGAAATTTCAGAAATCAGTAACTGAAACCCAGACATCTTCATTTGATTAGTATTTTAAACTGATCAATAACCTATATTTATATCATTTGTAGTGAGAAAAATAGAGAAAAATATGGTAAGCATAGGCTCTGTCCAGTGTTACTTGACAGTGAGACGCTTTTCTGATATCACAGGGTTTACAAAGCTGCAGGAGGAGCTGCCACTAATTTTATGTTTTGATCTATATACTGTATAATTAGATTAGTTGTGAGTACGAACTCACAACTAAATTATTCAGAAATAAAATGAACTGAAAGTCAAAGCAGAAAATGATGATTTTCATTTTGATACATATTCAACTGAGGAGCAGATTAAGACAAAATTCAAACTCCTTCTTCCTGGAGCTTAAGTCACCTACCAGGGAATCTTTGTTCTTCTTTACGTTTTGGATAAAATTTAAAATGTTGCAATTACAAAATGTCCCTCCAGACACAGATGATTACTTCTGTCCACCGTGAAAATCTATCATGATATTTTTGCAAAAGTTTAAAATGATTTACTTTCATGTTTTAGACTACCACCGTTATCTCCTTGAATCTCATCAGTACAAAGAATCATCATCAACATAAACATAAAACATAATCTATAAACATGAAAAATGAAACTGGGTACAAAAACGTTTTGTGTAATTAAATTGTTTCCCGTAACAGTTCTAAGGACTATACAATGAATTACTTTCTGACAGTATAGGAGTAGTGCCAGTAAAAAGTAATGTTTCATAGGACACCTTCAAAGATTAAAGAAGAAATGAAGTACAGAACATCAGTGTAGTCAAAACGGATATCTTTGTAATCATATTCTCCAGATGTCTGATTTCTATCACCACATACCTGAACAGCTCATTAGCTTTCATTTCAGTGACTGCTTCAGTCATGCTAAAGGTTAAATATTTCTGTTTGGAGCTGCATTACAGTCATCCTTCCCCTCCTGAACAGACCTTCTCATCAATATTAGGACATTTTCTCAAGTTCAAAGCAACAAAGAAGATCTCTTTGTTGCTGGCAGATACTCATTATCACTCAGAAACAATATCTTTTTCCCAGTCTGACTGTGGTGGTGTTTTCATGTTGTCATGCTGGTTGTTTTTGCTCATTAGAACAAAACAAGTAATGTAAAGTAATGAGAAACTTTATAACATAACAGTGTTTCTATGAAGACTTGCAGACTGAAAGTTTTGTCTTTTATTAAAATCCTTTGATTTTCCTCCTGACTATGTCTTCAAAAAAACACCTTCAAACTCCATCCTATAGTAAATTAATCCTTTATTCCCATTTTAGTGTTTTTCTCCCCTTTAACCTCCTCAGTGGCCCATTCAAGGATGAAGATATAAACACATACTTATTTCTTCTTCCTTTAAGCCATATTCTCTACCCCTCTTTATGACTGAAGTTGCTTCAATGGGGGAAATCAATATTGTATCAGTTTCTATTCTTCTGATCCCCAACTGAATCGTGAATCTTCCAGCAGGAATCCAAAAGAAAATAAAGATAATCTAAATTAGTGACTTTTCTATGTATAAACCCTGATTTTTGCCTTTAATCATTTGTTTTGGTAGTTAGTTATGGCTCTAGTCCTTCATGAGTGCTCTTTGTGGCCAGCAGATGGCAATAACACTCCACTAAGCAGCAAGCCCCTTTTCTTCCTCTCAATCAGTTTTCACATCTTCACGTTGTTTTTTTTCTGTGTTCTTCTGTGAAGGGCAATCTGCCATACTTGTTCTAACTCTCTGTATCTTTTTATGTCTCTTTTATCTCTATCTACATTTTTCTTATTTTTATTCCAATATCCTCTCCTTTTTAATGTTTTCTCTTCTCTTCTCACCTCTCCTAGGTATTTTTCTTTCTTGGTTTCATATTTCATATTCTTTATTCCTCTTCATTACTATTTCATTAGCTCTAGAGGATTCTGTCAGGGTCTTCTTGAACACAGTCACCAGAGATGGGGGGCAAACTGCTGCTCAGCTGCCTCCATGAATTAGGTGTGTGTTGGGTTTGGGAAAGGAAGATGACTGATAATAATAATTATAGTAAAAAAAAGAAGATTTTTTTTTACTATAATTGTTGTTGTCATCTTCCTAAAATAATGGTATGTCAGTTTTTTGCCAAAGTGATATATATTTTTTTGCAAAAATAACTTTTGATAAAAAAAATAACTTAAGCTATTATTTTAGGAAGGTGTCAATATGCAGCTACTTGCATAGTTTTTTCCTGTATTTTACATCAATGTATGGTTTATGAGTCATATCAAAAAAATCTATAAGCAACACTACTTTTAGACAATGATGGTTTCTGATCTAGGCAACTGCCCGTTGGGACATCCAATGGCCCCATTGGAATGAGGTGTGTGTGTGTGGGAGGGAGTTGGAGGGTGGGAGGTTGTGGTGATTACTGTCTTGCCCAAAGGCACATCAACATGTGGCAGATGAGGGAACCTGGAACTCAACCTGTGACCTTTGCTTGCAAGTCCAATACTTTTCAAACTCATCCACCACATGTTGTGTACTACACTGAACAAGGACCACAGGAAGCAGAGGAGAGAGTCGTCCCAGGAGGTCAGAATGAGAATTAAAGAACAGCATGTTAAATGTAATGCAATAAATTTCCAGGAAACTTGATGCTCCTCAGACTGGAGGTGCACAGATTATTCAGAAGTTTAAGGTCCTCCAACACGTCCCTGGGTGTAGGGGGGGAAATTAATGACAAATTAAAGAGAAGGAAAATGTGAATGGTCATTTTTTTTGGAGAACAACCTCCAAAGAAATTGAAGGTCAACTCCAAAGTCAAGGTAAATCAATGTCAGATCCCACCATTCATCATTGTTTGAGCCAAAGTGGACTACAGGGGAGATGACCAAGAAGGAAAGCAAAGCATAAAAATGTTAGACTGTAATTTTCCACAGTACATACTGACATGTCACAACTCTCCTGGGAGAATGTTGTTTGGATAGTTGAGACAAAATGAGCTTTTTAGCAAGGCACATCAGCTCTATGCTCACAGACACAAAAGCAGACCAAGAGAAGTAAGAGAAGTGCTGTGCTTCAACGATTCTGATGAACCACATTTAAAAAGCAATATTTCATTTTGATTGTTTTTTTAGAACACATTTATTCATTACTACTTTTTTTTGTTATAAGTTCTTCCAGTGGCCATTGTGGACTTCTAGTTCAGTGTCAGAGGGGTGCCAACAATTTGGTTCCCATGTGTGTTACTACTAGTTTTGTAGGATATTTCAGATTAAATTCTCTCATTAATAATCTGTGTCTCTGTCTCCAGGGTTTTGTGCAGAAGTTGGACGGATTCATCTCATGGCTACAGGAGGCACTAGACAGCACTGAAAACTGGATGCAGCCCAGGCAGGACTTGGACAGCCTTAGGGTTTACTTGGACACTCACCTGGTAAGCAAACATGCTAGTGTGTTGGTGTGTGTTTTTCTCATTAGTGTACATGCCATGATAGGATAATATTTTTATTTTACTTCTCTCTTACTTTAAGTCATGAGAACGAGCAAATCTCCCTGTCTTCTAAAATCCTTGTCATGTCAAATCACCCTCCACACTTAAATACAAAGGTAACTCGTTTGATCACAGGAACAGCTGTTCATGCATATCTTGCACAGATTTATACACACTACATACATGGTTTACATGTGCTGCATCTTGATGTGACAAATCCAAGCTTTCCGTCTGGCTAGCAGGAGAGGCCTTTACTCTGTATTACAGCACAGTGTTGAAATGGAAATGTACCGGAGAACTGAATGTCAAAAATACAACAGTTGTAAATACACTAAATTGCCAAAAATATTCACTCACCTGCCTTGACTCACATATGAGCTTAAGTGACATCCAATTCCTAATCCATATGGTTCAATATGACTTTGGTCCACCCTTTGCAGCTAGAACAGCTTCAACTCTTCTGGGAAGACTGTCCACAAGGTTTAGGAGTGTGTTCATGTGAAGACCAGTCAAGTTCATTCACCCCAGACTCTCCATCCATGTCTTTACAGACTTTGCTTTGTGCACTGTTGCACAGTCATGTTGGAAGAGGAAGGGTCCAGCTCCAAACTGTTCCCACAAAGTTGGAATCATGGAATTGTCCAAAATGTCTTTTATATGCTGAAGCATTCAGAGTTCCTTTCTCTGGAACTAAGGGGCCAGCTCAGCTCCTGAAAAACAACCATAAACCATGATCCCTCCTTCACTAAACTTTACACTTGGCACAATACAGTTAGTCAAGTACCTTTCTCCTGGCAACCAACAAATCCAGACTCGTCCATCAAATTGCCAGATGGAAAAGCGCAATTCATCACTCCAGAGAACTCACCTGCACTGCTCTCATAAAAAGTTGTGTCATTTGAACATGTTGAAGCCATAGCTCTTTTGTAAATGACAAACTATAATTTCTCCAAAGTCCAGCATATGTATAAAACGTTGCTGTCTCCTCAGATGAAAGCTGAATTAATTTCAGTTTTATTCATTTTGTTAGTACACATACTATGAGAACTGACTCATGCTCTAGCACATCGAATGCATGGTGCTCTCAAGATAATAAGAACATAAAATATGTATTTCAAAAAACCTAGAAAGGTATTAGAGGCTAAGCCAGAGAGACTGAGCTCAGTAATGGCTGTAGGAATGAAAGAAACCTGACGCCTGGTTCTGATCTTAGCATCCTAACGGGGCGGCTAGATGAAAGAAGATCGAACTCTCTTTAGAGCGGATGATCAGGACAGTTAAGAACAAGAATTATGAATATAATCTCATGCAACAGTTTACATCCATCGCCACCATGATTTTTAATGATTTATTACATGAACTAGCTTATTCACAGGTGATTTTAATTTATTATTTAATGGAAACAGCATTTGCAGAATTATGTTTTTTTTTGACATTAGCAGAATATGAATAAAGATTTGTGCACATTTGCAAAGGAAACACATAGTGTCTGTTAGAGCTGTTGAAGTCTTTGGATCTAGTGTGCTGCCTGATTCTCAATACAGCCATGTTTTATAATAGTCAGAAGTCTGTTTAATATTAAGGTTAACTTAATGAGGAAGCCCTACACCACATCAGAAGTACCCATTTTAAAACATCTGTATGCAGAGAACTGGGTCACCGTGGAGTCCAAGAGTCTTGATAAAATGTCTGGTTTTAATTGACAAAATGGTATTTAAAATATCTGCTCATCTTTAAGTAAACTAGCTAAGATTTTTCCTGAACAGTAATTATTAGCAAGAGCTTCACACAGCTTACAGGTTTAGCTAGTTAAAGCTATAGCCTCACAGAAAACTCGATCCAGGCAAGATTTAAACGAATGACAAAAATAATCTAGGTTTTGTTGAGCACATGAGCCCAAATCTAAAATGAGATCAATGACTTTTAATGTGAAAAGCAATTGAAAAGCACAAAGTGCTACATACAGTACATCTACATACAAGACAGTATGGCTTTATTTAAGCTTTAGGCTAAACTTTGAATATCTAAATCTCCCTCCTGGACTTGTTGCCCCAGTTGCCCTGAATGGACTGTGCAGATATAACAATCTTAAAAATAAAAAGTTAGTATCAAAAACAACAAAAAACTGTAAACGGGCAAAAAGCATCTTAAAATCTGTCTCTTGTGTTTTCCTGTTTGTGTTATTTTGCTGGTTTGTTTACATATGTTGACTCGGTTGTAGGTGCCAGCAGCATTACTGTTTGTGGTGGTTTGCTTCAATTAGAATTCTTGGTTCTTAATTGGCATGTCTGGTAAATAAAGCAAGAGGATGAAAAAGCATTGCTAATAGGACTTTGAACTGCTTCACTCTTGATACCATGTTAGCCAACTGACTTGATGTCTGAGTGTGTTTTTGTGTTGATAGTCACACTTGCACTTTGTAGTTATTAGCTGGATGAATAATTGCATGTATTTTGTTGATTACAGCAGAGTAAAGCCAGGATTTCTTCCCCGTCTTTTTTTCTCTTTAGATCTGTTGCTTTTTCATCTCCTTTTCCCTCACATTTATTATATTGTGCAGCAATGATCCAGTTTGACTATTAGTAACTATTAACGTGTCCAACAGCATTTATTACCACATTTTAGATTTTTAAATCAACATCAGCCATACATATTATAATCTGCTTGAATTGACCTCTATCCATCAGCCATTCTGAACTACCTGCTTATGAATAAACACAGGAATATGTTTTAAGACAAAGGTATATTTGGGAAATTGTTTTGTATTCAAATTAAGTGAGATTAAGATACAATTTTTAATTGTAAAAACAGCATGGTCATGTAATCTGTTTAAGAAGCAGACAAGATTGTCTGCAATCTGTCACTTGAGTATCAGAAATGGATATCAGAAAATATCCTATTCATAAGAGTAAAAGGTAGAACTGAAGACTTAATACAAATTGGTTTCATTGAAATATAGACAAATTATTAGATTATAAATTAATAATTAATAAGTAAAAAATATATTCACACAAGCCATTGAGCAAATGGATCGGATAAATTTTGCCCCCAAACAACACTTTCTAAAACAACAATATCAGATAAAAGCACCGCTTTGCTGATCTAAAGATTTATTTCTCCCTCCAGCCATTTTCCTTGAAAATGACGCTGTGATTGTTGCTAATGATTCAGTTTTGCCACAAATTCAGCTGAACACTCAGAGCATTTGTTGCAGTTTGACACTTGTGCAATTCAGTTCAAATTGTGCAAAATGCCAAGTTTAGCGACGAGGTGCAGCAATCAGGGGTTAGTGCATCAAAACCATTTCAAGTCGAATGTATGGCATCAAATTTAAGCCGAAACTTGAAAGGACTAGGATCCCCTTGAATTTAGCCATGGTTAACATTGTGCAACAGATATAGCCCATACCATTAGCTGTCAGGGTGCCATCTCTCATATGTGCATCATTTTATGAATACATGAATTAATGAAATTAATAATTTCTCAGGACACCACTGGAAAAAAGGGACTAAGTAAAAATGACAGTTCCAAGGCTTTTGGCCTTTGTGGGTCAGTCTGTAATGATTGATGCCTTTAGTGTGGATTAACTCATTCTAACTTCAGTACAGCCAGATAAACATGTATTAAAATGTTCATAATTCACCATCAGAACATTCTCCATGTGCCCATCAGGTAGTTAAAGAAAATCCATGGCGTGAGGTTTAAAATATGGTTTTAAAGTTCAGCCTTTGACCTTGTTCAGTTTAAAAATGACTACTGCTTCCAGGTTCACTCCAGAATTTGGTGCCTTTGAAATTCTTTAGACTTTCTCTTAAAGGGGAAAAAGGTTTGCAGAAGTCATAATTCATCCTTTCAGCCTAATTATTTACATTACACAATGTACTTTGTATTACACAAGTATTACTTCTGTCTCTGTATTGCTTGGTCACATACATCATTACACACACACACACACACACACACACACACACACACACACACACCCCCCCCCCCCCCCCCCCCACACACACACACACACACACACACACACACACAACGATTGCGTGGCTGTCTTTGTGGGGACTTTCCATTGACTTCCATTCATTTCTACAGCCTAAACTCAATCCACACCGTAGTCCTAAATATAACCCCTGACCCCAAAGCAGCAAAGCAGGAGATGCGTATGTTTGTGGGGACCAAAGGTTGGTCCCCACAAACATACGCATCTCCTAGGCAACAGTGGATGGAGTGGAGGTGCTCTCTCAGTTGAATATTTGGCCCAGCTGGCATATGTAGGAGGGCGTGTGTTTGTGTGTGTGACATATGTGTATCTATATGTGTATGTTAGTGGTTGTGGAGCAAATAAGTGTAGGTCTTTCCAGAACCCTGGGGAGATCAGTGAGGGAAGAGGATGCTAGAATGCACACAGTCCTGCACACCCGCGCACACACTGCTCTTTTTAAAGCGCTCAGAGATTGCAGCCAATGAAAGGCCTATTGATTGGGTCTGATGGGCGAACCAAGCCTTTGAATCCCATTAGAGACAACATACTACTGGTGGCCACATGAGGGGAGAGGCATGAGAAAGATGTCTTTATATATGTGGATATATGTAAGTATGTGTGTATATGTATGCATACACAGTATACTGGATAAATCAAAATGCAGGTTGCTTGCAAAATTTTATCTTTAGTGGCTCATATACAGTACGTGGGAAAAGTATAGTCCTGGAATGTGTTATCTTAATCATTAAATACAATATAGTTTGATTGTGATGCCAATGACTAAAACAAGTTGTGTAAATATGAAGAATATGTTTTTTTTTCTTTTGTTCTTTTTTTATTCTGTGAATATCTCACAAGTTTAAATGACATTTGAAAGCAAATAGAAAATTGGAAACATGCCAGACAGGTTCAGACATAAAATGGTGAAGAATTTTAAAACCGGGATCAGGTTTGAGCCTCTCATGGAGCTCTGTTCAATACGTCATCTGAAAATGAAGAGGATGGCACCTCTACACACATGCTGAGAAATAGTTATCCACCTAAACTCTAAAGCTGGGTAAGGAGACAATTAGAGAAGCAGCCAATAGGCTAACGCTAACTCTTAAGGAGCTGTACACCTCAGGTGGGAGAATCTGTCGAAAGAAAATCATTTGCACACTCCACAAATCTGGCATTTACAGGAAAATCAGAAGAAGAAACACCAAGAAGTAATAATTAAATGTTGCCACAAGCCATTTGATGGGAAACAACCTGAAAGGTGAAGTGGATAAAAAAAAAAGTCATGCCAGTCTTTCATTTTTCTCTTAAGCAAATAAATTGTGATCTTTTCCTGTGGAATGTTTGATGACAAGAGAAAAAGAAAAGACTTGTAAAAAATGGCATGACAGAATTATTTTGTTTTCCCATGCGTCATCAAAAAAATAAATAAAAAAAACAAGAAAACTTAAAGAAAACTTCTCTTAGTACTCTGTCTGTAAAAAATTAAATAAATATACATTTTTATAGTTAAAAATAGTTGGTAGGAAAACACAGTTGGTGAAATTCTGCACGTCATATTTTTTATGCTCACCTTGAGAAAAAAACTTCCACAAGTAAAAAAACAAAGAAAAAAAGAAATGTCATCCATGGATAAAGACAATCCAGTCAATGTGGTTAATGATGATCATCTCACAGTTTCATGTTTCACATAAACTGTCTAAAAGAAAAACTGATATGTTCAAAATAAGTGGTGAATTATTGCTCATCTACTGTATATTTCTGAAGTGTTGCCAAAATAGAAAATAAATTAAGTGAAAAAAACTGAACAGAAAACAATGTCCTTAAAACTGTGACATAAACTTAATTACACATTTTAAGAACAATTCCCTCATATTTATCACTGGTAAAATTAAAACTTCCCAGCAAATATGTGCAAAGAGTTTTTGTATACTTTGAGATTTTTGTATTGATATCGATAACAGTGTCCTGACTTGGACAAAAAGCCGAAATAATGATAGGAAAGTTTAACTAGCTTCATGATAGGCTCAATTAAGAACTTTTTCTAATAGAATAGAAGAAAAAAAGGAATTTAAGTTGAGCAGGTACAGCAATAAATTGAGAAAAAGAAAGCCAAAGAGGTTTTGAAGAGTAATGAGGGCAACAAGTCAAATCGAGATGAAGTTATGAAGTCGGAGTGAGGGAGGTTAAATGACATGGACAAAGAAAAGACAAAACATGACAGAGGGGACAGGAAAGGAGAGCATTTCATTGCTTAACATAAAAGCTCTGAGGAGGAAAACGGAAAACAGATGATAGCCAAATGAAGAGAAAGAACAGTGGATCCTCAGGGAATGCCATCATCCTGCTGTAGCTCTCGCCTCCGTATGAATGGAGACAATTTGATCACCATTATTACAAAGACTCTTTGATCAAATCATGTCTCATCAACTCAAAGCTGTCTGCTGTATGTTTATCTGCCTTTGATCAGTTCAGCCCAATCAGCAATCTCAATGACAAACCTCAATGTCAGCTTGGTATCAGTGCTCTGCACCTCATACCACTGTGCTTATGCCAGTGCTGAAAACTTGGTATTATGAGTAATCTTCTGAGATTGTCCCACTATAGGCTGCAGGCTCATATGCTAATGCTAACAGGTGGTCTAATTACCCAGGCTTTGAAGCTGCTTAACTTACAACTAAGTGTACGTACTGTATGCTAATCAGAGCAGAACTTCAAACCATTAAGGCAAGAGCTGCTAATACATCCCTAAGTTTGTCTAACCCAAGGTGCTAGTTTGTTTTATACACGATTAAGTTACTCAAATTCATGAACAAGATTCACCACTGTCAGATCATCCATCCATCCATCCATCCGTCCGTCCGTCCATCCATCCATGCATGCATGCATGCATGCATGCATATTGTTGTTGGGTCATGGAGGCTTAACAGTCACTGGGCAAGTTCTGTGGCACAAACTGTCGGATGTGACTGAGCCAAATGTTGTTTTCTTGGACCCACATTAATAAAGCCATGAATGTGTATCACTTATAGACTAAGTTGCAATAAGTTTTGTTTGTACTGTACTTGCAACCCAATTGCTGCCCTGTGTGTTTCACATACACTTTGCTGGAAAAACAGGGATTATGTCTCTGCTCTTTCTTGTTCTGTAGCTTGCAGTAAATATCAAGTCAGAAAATTGAAAAACATTTAGATAAGCACGAACATCATCACCTGACATTTGGTCCAAAGATACTCAAGTTTTGTTTTAATTCAGCTGAAGAAAGTCATCATGCATGCAACCATTAATATGCATCTACTCAACATCTGAATGGGTTGATAGTCAACTGGTGACATTATAATGTGGAGCTGTGGTGATTTATTATAATGATGAGGTGAAAATGAAGACCTCAGAAAATTAAAATTGTTTTAGAAAACGGCATTAAGCTGAAGAAAACAGCCATGCTTCTGATGAGGAAACTCTCCCACTTTTCAGATCTGAACTGCTCCATCTGTAACTCCACATTCTAACTTTTGAAATTTTCTGTGACAGAACATTGGAAAAAACTTTTCAGGGCCTTCAACTGAATGTCCAATTAAACAGATACTTTTATATTTGCATTTGGAGTCAGTCAGTCTCTGCAAGTAAAAATAATGGGTTTTGCTGAAGACAGTAGAAATATTTGTATGTGTGCGCTTGATGAGCATCTTCTGCTAATGCCTTTCAGATGGCTATTATATTTTCAGTTCAGTTCTGTATGTATTTGTTAAATATGAAGAACCCTATTTAACTTGAGGTTAACTAGGGTTTGACCCTGAGGTTCCCCACATAAGATGTTTGCCCTATGAAAAGTTACCTATTGACACAAAAAACTGCCTGACCCTCAAGTAAGACTCTAACGAGTCAAGTACTGAGCCCAGCCCAGTTCTCCAGTCACTTCCATAACATACCATGGTCCAAAGAATTAAATGGTTCAGGTTCAGTAACGCCAACATTCTGGTTCTTCCACAGTATATTTATATAGATGTCATTGGACATATTCACAATGGTGACCAGGGTCAAAAGTTAAGTTTAGCTCATTAAAATTCAATTCTGTTTAGTTAATCTCCATCACAATCTATACTCAAAGATTGTGCTGACCCAAAATTTGAGTCTAACGTCAAGGTGTTTGAGGAGAAAATAGAGCAGTTAGCATTCAAACCAGCATCTTCTAATAGTCTTTTGTGTAATTCATCAGTTTTGTATTTAACAATAAAAGCGAGAAATATGAAAACTGCTGTTTGTCTACCTCCTCTTTTCCCTGTCTGCAGCGCTGCATAAATTTGCTACAGTTTATCCTTCCATATGCAAACACAGACACATAGATTTCTAACACACACAGCCTCCTATTACCGCCTGCTGTCTAACGTGCATAAACGCTGAGCTGCTTTTCATGCCTTATCATCCCGTGATTGATAGTTGGCTTTTCTACTCTTATCGATTCCATGCTCTCCATATATTAAACGGAGGAAACTGAGCCAAATCGTTGGTGGAGGAAGGCGTTGAAATACGATTGCTCTCTGATAGCCTAGCTAATCTGCACAACCTAAATCCTTCCTAACAACCAGCCCTATCCCAGAGACACAGGCTGTCATGCTGTTTCTTCTGTAGCTTTGATGGATGTATTTTATGTTTATTAGCTGTGAGGTATTCATCAGCTTATTAGGAAATTAAGTAGGTCAGAGTGGCCCCTGTGAAATTATACTTTCAGCAGTGAGATTTAAGGTAATTTACAATCAGCAAAGATTAAAGAATGAAGATACTTGTTTTTTATTTGGTTAATAGTTGTATAAATGTCTTGAATCTGAGAGGTGAAGAAGTCAGTAATGTTTTATGGGTTATCTGTTAATTCAACATGTAATGTGCAGTGTGGTTTCTATTTGCTTACACAAAGTAAAGACAGAAGAAATGTTGCGTTTTAATTAAAGCAGGTGTTTTCTAAGTACGAGAGCCCTAGCCCCCCTCAAAGAGCAAATTGAGAACCACCTCCTTCAAATTATATTATTGCTATTATTTCTGTTTTTGCTGTTGCTGTACTTGAGGTTCCATTCATCTTTCACAGATCTTGTGGAGTTTACCTGCATTAGCTATGTGTTGCACCACATATGATCTTCAGCTGCCTTGTTCTAAAATTATGAATTACTTTCTGATGGAAAAAAAGAAGAAAAAAGAGACTTTACAGACAACTTCAAATCCAGCCTGTGAAAGTCCCAACTTTAAATAATCATGGCCATAATTTCTTTTTTTATTATTATTATCATCCAGCTATTAAAAATATCTGTTTTGTCGCTGATATAGGACACAAGCTTGGTGAAGTTGGCTAAATGTCCAATTATTTTTTTGTTATCAGATCTACGTGCATAGAAGCACCACTCATGTTTTCTCCTTTTCCAATATTGTCTATTAAAATGTACTAATTTTAAAGAAATTAAAATGCATTTACATTTTATTAAAGTGTTACACCTCCTGTTCATATCACACAAAATAATATAACATGATGGCTTTTTATAAATCTAGCCTCTTTATCTAGCCCAAAAATGAGTTAATATGCTTCAATTAATGGAAAGATTGTCACAATTTTCTCCTTCATGCATTTGCAAATAAACATTAATTATATAGTTGGGTGGTGATCAGACAAAAACAAACATGTGGGATTGTAAATTTAAAATGAAAACGAAGCTCTAAATGTTTCTATGTTGACCAGTTTTAGCCAGATTCTTCCAGCTTCTTGCTAGTTGCCTGGGTTTAAAGCACCCTGCTCCATTCATCTCCTCTGTTTATATCCTGCTCCATAAATATTGGCCGTGTGGGGGTGTGACCTTGTCATGTGTTGACTGATGCCATGGGCCATCTATCTCTCATCGAAGACGAAGGAATGTCTCAGGAAAAAATGTGGAGATGCACCGAAGCTGCATGCTGGCTTTTCTTTTTGCTTCTTCTGATCATGTTTTTTTTAAACAGGAGTCTCACATCCATGTGTTAGATATCTTAGAGCTTCTGTGTTCAATAAGAGAGAAAATAGGCACAAAGTCAGCCAGAATTTTAATCAAGCATTCTGACAAATAAAACATTCATTTTTAGAGCAGCTTCCAATACCTATGAAGAAACGGCATGTCTCTGGAGCAACAAGAACGACTTGATCTAGGAGTCTGGGAAACGGACAGCGGTCCAACTTCATCCTGGGTGGAGGAATACTCTCTCAATTTCATGATACAATGCTTAAAAAAAGTTTCACCTCCTTTGTTTCATCCTTTCAGTCAGGATGAAATCAGGGTCAATGTAACTTTATATTTTCAATAAAAATTTTAAAAATCCTTTAATGTGAAATTGAAAACAGACTTTTGCAAACTAATACCAGCTAATTAAATTTTTAATAAGTAAACTAAATGACAGCATTAGATCAGCCTTTTAAAGTGACTGATCTAATTCAACAATAGTCAAGCTAACACAAGGCACAGAAAAGATCACTGAATAGTAAGGAGATGTCCACAAAGAGAGCAACACCCCATCTATGGAGCTCTGGCAGCTTTTCCTCTCAGCCTCAGAAAGGATTAGAAACCATCGCTTATTGTAAACAACCTTTACTAACTGCATGCAAAGTGCATAAGTCAGAAGCTGACACTAGTCAGTGACGGCGTTAAAAATCCAACTTTATGGGGTTTCCACTAAACTCAAACAGAAATACTTTCAAACAAAGGTGTCAGTCATGTACTTTTACAGACAAAAACAGACAATAGTGGAGGTCAAATTGTTTACATAGTATAACTTCTGCTTTTCAACAATAAAGTCTACTGAATACCTTAATTTTCTGGCCAATCAGAACTTTAAAATGGCTGACCTGCTGACCGACTTTGGCCAATAAGGATTTTTGTAACTGACACTCCAACAAAAATGCTAAGTTGGCAACAGTTGGGTGACTGGGCAAGTGCAGATGTGACCTGGTGAGCGGGTCTGTCAGTCAGTTCTCTCTCACAGCAGAGCAAAAGGGGACAGTGGCTGATATTCAGGCCTGAAGTGGAGGAAGATGAGATCGGTTTGATGTGTATTGACCAATTTGCAATCACCCAGAATTAAAAAATCAGGGCAGATCTACTGGAGCACCACTTACATCAACCTGTGGGCTAAAAATAGATTAAGATGAAATTTTTTTGATGCCATCTGCCAAAAAGACTGGCCTGCTCTAATGCTCCTCTGAGGGATCTGGAAGATAGCATGTCTCGGTACCCACTCCCCTGCAAATGAACCAATCAAAAGCTGACTTCAAGCCAGCGCCACCTGAATGGAACCACAGGTCTCAGGGTACCAGGGAGTGGGTAGTGGGATGGAGATGAGCACTAAGTGCTAATGCAAACACCGGTTTGAATCTGTAAAATGGCTTCAAATTGATGAGCAGTGGAACAGTGGCATAGCTTTGATTCTTGAGTCAGAGCCAGAAGCAGAAGTTGAGTCTCTTTCACTACCATCAGGAACACAGCAGCGCTTTCTGAATGATAAGACTATGCTCCCACAGCCTCAGGAAGGGCTGAGTGGACCCGCTTGAGCTCTCACCTGCCTGCGCCCTATGGTTGCTAGGTACCAGGGCAGTAATATTCATGAGGTTTTTGAAATGTCTCGTTTTCCAGACACCAAATGAACATATAGCCAAAGAAAGCTCAGATTTTCTAGAAGCAGTAAAGACCCAGATGGAAGTAAAGAAACGTACAAAAACAGATCACACAGCTTATAGGTTACAGGTCCCCTTTAAAGAAAGTCATGAACGGAAAAACTAAAGCATTTCTTTCATTTAGGCTTCGACAATCACACCTAAAGCACCTCATTTATTTATTAGCCGATTCAGATTGATGTCTTTATGTTGTGCTTTCTTTTGATGTACTCATAGAATGTAGTCTTAGGAGAATGACACAAAACCACCTTAGCGCATGTATACACACACCCTAGAGTAGTGTGTTGAGAGTGAAGTGTGTGTATTGTGTGAGCATGCATGGATCTAAATATCAGTGTGCAGCATTTCCCACTGCAGCACAGCAGGTTGTCAGAGGTGGTTAAGTCTTGCGGCTTGAGCTCCTCCAGAGAGACTCATGCACATACACCCCAACCCACGCACACACCCACACACCCACACACACACACACACACACACACGCACACACACGCACGCACGCACGCGCACACACACACACACACACACACGCACACACACACACACACACACACACACACACACACACACACACACACACACACACACACACACACACACACACACACACAGACAAATAAGATCAGAAAGAGCTCTAATGGTGTTCAGAGACCAGACTGGAGGGTTTTACCAACACTGCCTCAGGCTACTTTGTGTCTGTCCACCTATCTATCCATTTAACCATTTATAATCAGTTCATCTAGCATCATATCTACTCTCATTTTTTTATTCATCTTCCCCTTTACTTTGTGTTTTTCCTGCTGAATATATCGGAGTTCTCTTTTTCATTATATTAAAGTAGGACTACTGTTTTCATGCTATCACCCTTTCCAGATTTCTAGGTTCAGATGTATAAATTGTACAAAAACAGACAAAATGTATTACACAATTATATGTGATGATGATTTGCACTCCTCCCGCTTAACTGCAGATGTTTTAGGAAATCTGAGATGTTTTTTTTTATTACTGTTGTTCAAAGCTTACAATCAATGTGGGTGCTGAATGCAACTGCAGTCAAAATCAGATGGATTCACCAATTTAAGCAATGAGAGCTTAAATACTATAGCTGCATTCAAACCTCCAGGTTCTCTCTCTTTTTTCGTACTTTTTGAACCAATCAGCATCCTCTCCTCTGTTCTCAGAACGTCAGTGCTCATAAGGTAATCATCTCAAACTCTAAACCACCAAGATAACTGCAGCTACCTAAAATAGCAGCAGAAATTTGGCTCATGCACGTTTACATAATGTTACACCAATTTAGATTTCTAAAAAAATTACACATAAGCAGAACTTTGTGAATTTGATCAATTCAATTTATTTATATAGTGCCTATTCACAGCAAATATCATCTCAACAGTACAAAAAATATTTCAATTTAATCATAAATACATTCCAACTGATCCTAGTTATCAATAGTACATTACGCTGAATTAATTATTCAATTATTACCTGCTTAGTAGTCTGGGAATAAAGCATGTGCTGTAAAAGGAGAGTCATCAAATTGGAAGAAAAAGATGAAAAGTCAAATCACATTCATGACGTTTTTGGGCCAGAAGCACTATAAGGATGACCAATCAAACTGAGAACCTAAGCTCCATTAGGAGGGTTGCAATGAGCCATGCTGTGTGTCCAGAGAGCTGATAAGGTTTTTTCCGTGAGATTCTGGTTAAGAAAACTAGCTTACTTTACTAGATTTTAAACATGTGCTTTGACATTTTCTAGAATTATCTGATGGACAAAAGCAACCTTCGAGTTAGCTACTTTAAGATAGACTGGTTAAGTTTCCAAACCCATGAATTGTTCTGACTGTTTACGGTGTTGAATTACGGTGAACTTTGCTTCTTTTTTAGACCTTCAAGCTGAATGTGGACAGTCAACATGCGCTGAAGGAGAGCATATTGGCAGAAGGAAAATCACTACTCGGCATCATCACCTCCCACCAGCTGGGTATGTTCTTACTTCACACCTTAATATTAATGTTATTGTTTTTACCTGGATTAAGCCAGTGACCTTCAGGAAGTAAACCTTATTAATGTGGCCATAGATAAGGATGACGATAAGAAAGGAGATTGGGGCTGAGGGATCGGAGATGTGGAACCAAACAACAAAAAACAGAGACAAAACTGAGAGAAAAGTGTATATGGCAATTGACACTGTGTTCAGTTTCAATATTATAGCTGCAATTAAATTCAGAAGTACTGTAATTATCCCAAAAGGAAATAATATGTCATACATTCAAGTATCTTCCATCCACAACAACCTCAAGAGTCGCTGTGGATGGTGATGCTGTGGGCAGGAAGGGGTCTGGTAGCAGTTAGTTTCACAAAGACTAAAGAATCTCTGATAGATCACTGCTGCTGTAAAACAGTCTCATGACTGGCATGATATGCTAGCAGCTCTACTTTCAGGCAGTAGAGATGATATTCCACAGTAACATGACCTGGATGACACCACACTCTGCTAATCCACCTTTGCTTTTGCTGCTCCTCTCTAAATCTCTGGATAGAAGCCGAGCAGAGAGACGATGAAGTTGGGATATGATTCTTGTTTATTATGATCAATAAAAGAGAGGGTTTGAACTTCCTGCTTCTCTCTATCTGTTGGTCCTGCTCTGCATCCATGAAGTTCTGGGATTTGGGCTCATAGTTCAGGTTTGAACTATGAGCCCATCATCATCATCTCAATAGATGAACTGATTAGTTCATCTATTGAGATGAAACTAATCAGCTGGTCCTGGTGGTAAAACAACAACAATAAAAAACAACAAAAACATTCTTGTTGAAACAGTTATAGTTGGATAAAAACAACTATCTGACAGCATAAGACCAAAAGTCCATCCAACTGCACAGCATCCCAATCCACAGGGAATAATTATTCCAAAAAACACTTAACTTAAGTAAGAACTAACGTAGCAGACCTGCCTTTTCCAGTGACTGCTAAACTGTATAAACTTTGAGATGGCCGGGTCACCAAAATGTATTTACTTCAAAAATAGACAAAGCACTGAACCTTCTGGGTGATACAACCAATAAACACAGTTCAAAAGATAAAACTATTGAATAAGATTCACTTATCAGCAAACTTTTTACCAAACTCCCAACAGTGCAGTTTTAATCCCGGTGTTTTGTTTTGTCAAAATGGTTTGGTTGAAAGAATTTTCTAGCTTACCAAAGCAATAGGTAGGTAAGTTAATTATATGATAAATATGATCCTGTCTGACTTGTCCCCTGGTTCCTCCTGTTCTTATCCCTCCAGCTCTGAAGGACATCCTCCTTATGGTTGGAAGCCAGTGGGATCAGCTCCAGTGGCAGATCCGACGCCAACATGGCTGGATGCTTTGCGCCCTTCGTTGCATCCAGACCCGACTCCTCTACACCAGCCATTCGCAGGAGCCCTGTGCATCCAATGGGCAGTTTCCATGCCTTGCAGAAGACCTCAAGGTAAGCAACTAGTGTGCTCCATCTTCTCTGTGGCGATTAATGTTTGTTATTCTCATGTGCGTTTTGTTTGTTTTTCATTTTGTGAATTCTTCTGTTTCCCCTCTGGTTGATCCTCCCTGCATCCCTCTTTATCTGCTTGCACATGCAGCTCACAGTAACAGCAACTCATCACCTATGGAACACTTGTGTGTATGTTTATTTGCTGTAAGTGTCAGTTACCTTCCTGGCTTATATGTAATTTTGCTGTTGCAATTTTCCTTACATAATTGATAAGTTGAGATAATCTGCATTTTGCAGTGAATGTTTCAGTTAGACTGGTCAGGATTTCTCTACAAAAAGTCTTTTATAACATCAGAGTCCTGCATGGTAATGTCTTCTAGAACTCATCAGAAGTGTGTGTTGGAATTGGTGATAATGTATTACTTGTTGTTCCTTTTTGTTTTCTCATATAGGTTTTAGTTATGCTTTACCTAATATTATGTTCATTCATTTGCAGTTTGAATGCAAATGAATAAAATACAGGTTGGTATTTATCTACCTTCAAATTATTACTTTTTTGGCTACTTGCTATCTTTAGTCTTCCCCATCATGTTCCTTTTCTTCTTGGAGACCTGATTGTTTTCAGTTCAGTTTTAGAAGCTCTAATTATTTCTTTGTTTGTGTATCCATTAGTTATCAGCATATAATTTATTCAGAATTGTTTTTTTTTTTTATCTGTGAATCTCTTTTTGCACCTAAAGCTTTGATTCACAAAAAACCAAAACTTCAGTCTGAAGTGCCAGTCTGCTGACTTATTGTTGTTGGCTGATTGCACAGCAAAGATGCAAACAAACTCAGATTAAACCAAGCATTTCACTTAGTGCACATGACATTTTAAATAACACACTTCATGCAGTTTACGGCCTATAACGGTGCCCAAAGTGGGTCCTCGAGGGCCGGCATCCTGCATGTTTTAGTTCTCTCCCTGGTTTAACGCACCTGCATCAAATGATGGCTCCTTAGAAGGTCTAAGGAGAACATTGACCTCCTGAAAAGGTTGTTACTACCACCATTTAGAGAACTAAAACATGCAGGATGCCGACCCTCGAGGACCGACTTTGGGCACCACTGGCCTATAAGAACTAAAGGTTAAAGGTAACTATAATGTGACTCAATCCGGTAGAAACACACTGGCTTTGTCTTGTCCAGAGACACTTGTGGTTGTTGTAGTCAGCGATACAAAAAAATAAAAAATAAATAGAAATTAAAAGGTTAGAGATATAACATGTCTGAAAAGTCACTAAGATACGTAGAAGAGCCACAAAATCAAACACAAAAATAATCATTTTGTTCATGTGTAATTAAATCTTGTTAATATAGATGTGTGCCTTGTTTTTACTTTAGGTTTGAACATTGTTTGACCTCTGAGGTCGCTGTGACGTTGTCTTCAGGTTTTTAAGTTCCTTGACAGCAGACCTTTTTTCTGTTCCATGTTCATTCAGATTCTCTGAATGAACATTGAATCTGAATGTTCATTCAGATTTTCTGAATGAACATTGCCACTCTATTTTACACAATATCTGCTGTGTTAAAAAGAGGCTATTGCCTGTGCCTGTGTGTAGGTACATGATAGTATCTGCTGTTTAAAGCGTTTTTGCAGAAAAATTTAACATTTGTAGAAGAAATCTAATTTACAAGAGCATATTCTATTCTTAGAGGATCTTCTAGCCTCTTTTAACAATGCAGTTAAAGAAGCAAGAGCAATATATTTTTCTAATTTGATTGCTAGGAGCAAAAGCAACTCTAAATAGTTTTTTATGCTATCAGGGTCATTACTACATTATCACAAAGGATCTTGCATGTTCTGGAGTGAGAAAAGTACGTTTTTGCTCAATTTTTGTCCATGACCTGGAGCTTGGTGGGGAAAAACATCCTGTAAAGGAATCCAGAGCTCCTAAGCTGCAGGAACTGCATGCTGGGAAGGTGTGGATTTCTTAACTGCGATAAATGAGACAGCCTTTTTCCTTTCAAGTTCACTCTTTATTTTGGTAGGGGTTTATTCTTGCAATGAATGGATGTGGAGCCTCTAGGTTACAGCTACACAGATCTGATGAGCCCTGTCCATATCTCAGTGCTTATCAATTCCAGTCCTCAGGCCCCCTTGCTCTGCATGTTTTAGATGTGCCTCTATTCCAGAGCAGCTGATTCAAATGATTGCATGACCATCAAGTGCTGCAGAAACCTGTTGATCACCCATAGATTCAGTCCAGGTGTGTAGCAGAAGGGAAACACCTTAAACATGCCCTGCATGTTTAAGGGCATGTTCCTGAGGACCGGAATTGAGAAACGCTGCCATATCTAACAGTGTGGGGAATGACTCTGGTTCAAAAATCTTCATCAAACATTCTGTGAAAAAAACAGGGGGGCGAGGACCCTCCCCCTTCTCAAGTAAGTCAGTATAAATGTTATCATGTCTGGACTTTTTTCCCAGGTCATTTTAAGCTTTATCATCTTGTTTACCTTTATTAGCATGTTACAGGTGGCTTCGAGCTCCAGCACTCTGTTTTGGGTGTTGTTCATTGATGTCTCAATTAAAGCCCAATCCATTGAGGATTGAGCAGACAGCTTTGAAATGAACTGTTCCTCCAGGCCTTGCAGCATCACCTCCATGTTGGCACCCGTCAGCGGAGGCCCAGAGTTGCTAGCAGTGTCTAGTGTTTGGCTAGCCTCTATCCTTTGGGGGTTTTCCTCCTCACCGGGTTATTGTTCTTAAAATGTTTGGGTGTGCTTTTTTGTTGTCTTGCCCATTTTGGCACATGGGTAAGATGTTCAGGACTTGCAGAATATTTTTCATCTGCTTTTAGAAGGATTTCACAGAACTCTTCCAGTGTGATGCCTACTATGCCATTAGCCAAACAGGAGTCACAAAATCTTTGTATCTACTGCCCTTCTCTTTGTCTTTCCTTCGTTCATTTTTTCCTTCCTCTTCTGTATTCATCACTTTCTCATCCCTTTCTGCTCTAACTTTGCAGTCTGCTCATCTGAAGAGATTGAGACAATTCCTATAAATGTCAGGAAATATCAGAGCTAGGGTGGTGGGATTTAGGGACAAGGAGAAGATACACATGCCAGCAACTATATCAGTTCAACATTACAACAAGCACTACGGATTGAGACATATGTACACACGTCTTAGTGAACAGTAGTAGTACTCTGGTGAGGGAGCTCAGCACCATGTCTCTGTATGTTGTTGTGTGGAGTGCATCTTGTTGCGTGCTGACGATGGAAGAAAAGGTGGAGTGCTTTGGAGGTGTGAACACTAAAAAGGAGATGAGAAAGAGAGAGAGAGGGGTTTTTAATATCAGTCTGAAAGCAGTGTAATATTTAACAGCTTAAGGAGATTTGTCTGTCACATTACAAGTTTTCAGAATGAGTCTGAAAATATGCACACACAATCACACACATACAAACAGCCAATCCCAGTTTCTTGGATTCTCAAATGTGGATTTGTGTTTTCAACGACAGCAGGTAAATCTGAATCTCTTAACTGTTTCAGAACCCAAATGTCATCATGTTTCGACATTCAAAGCTCTTTAAACACATTTAACAAAAACACTGTATGTCTACGCATGTAAGGGTATGTCCCAATACTAAAAATCCAAGCTATGTAGTTCTTTGCAATACAGCTAAGCAGCTGGTGTTTGAATTAGTACTTGGAGCCCAGTTCCACCCCAGTATCTGAAACAAGAGACCTGTGGTTCCATTGGGTTGTCCAGGCAGGCTGGTTTGAAGTCGTCCATTGATTGGTTCATATGCCGTGGAGGAAGGTACAGAGATGAGTCATCTTCCAGATCTCAGTCAGAGGTTGCACTTGAATTGTTTTTGTCATTTTTACTGATGGCATGACAAAAATCTTGTAATATATTTTTACCCACCAATTTTTTAAAATAACAATGACATAATCAAATGCATTTAATTTTCATTTAGTTTAATATTCAAAAAGATGAATGGAAAATCCACATTGTGCCATCAATCAGATATACATGTAACCTTTTTACTATAACAAAAACTACTGACTTTGGCCCAAGTAACTACATGTAAACAATCAATTTAAGTGATTGCACTTAAATTATGAACGTGGATGTGAACTGTACACCCACTTGTATTTAATCAAAAGTATCAGAATTTTCATATTGATCTGGAGGCTGGCAAACAAATTGCAAGCACCACTTAGCCAAAATTTTGAAATCATGGAACATTTCTCCATTCAAAGTGTTCAGAAGTCATCAAGACTCTGAACGAGGAGCATTGGGAGGAAATCTAGCAGAATGTGCTCCTTCTGCACTAGACCTGTTCAACTGTGTCCTGTCCATAACTGTACAACGTGCTGTCAGCTCCGAGACATCAAACTGTGTTGTTCATTGTCCAGGTCAGAGTAGATACTCTGATAAGAACTTTTCATTGATCTATTTTAGTAACCTGCACAATGTACTTTGAGCTTAAGGTTAAAAACATCTGTGTGTCTGTATCTGTATGAAGTAGTCAGGTGTAAATTGTAATCCATCAAAATGACGGAATTTACTGTAACCATTAAAACACAAACAAGCAGAAAAAAAAACAGTCTAAGATCCAATCTATATAATTGCTCAAATGGGCAATTTATTTATTGATAGTTAAAAGATGAAGCTGAGGTAAATATTTTTCCAGACCAAATGGTCTCAGCAGCTTCAGCGGGCATTTGATCCACAACCACATTCCATGCAGCACTCGATGCAAAAAACCAGCCAGGGCCAGAATACAACAGAGCTCTGGTGACCGCAGCTGCACAGGTGTTCTAACTATCTGTGCTACCCATGAATTTGTCCTACCTCGTGGTATTGCGCATGCACACATCAATGCTACATCACATACTACTTAGTCAGCAGATTCTTATCAATACATCCTACCTGTGGAAAAAGGCTGAAAGATGTAGACTGTTTATTTACAAAAAAAGTTGATTTGGGGGCTAGTTACTCTTTAAAGAAATGCAACAAAATTGCAACATTGTGGATGAAATTACTTTAACTTATTAATATTACATGCATTATACCAGTACAGTGTATGTTGGGTGGTGGTGGCTTTAGTTGGTGCCTTAAAGGGCGAGTTGGAAGGGAGGTGATGGTTCAGGATTAGACCAGCCCCCATGTCCACAGGCAGATTCCTTTGAACACAGGGGACACAAATCGTGTTAAAGAGCTTAACCAAACCTCCCCCCACCTCTTGCCACTACACACACTGTCACACATGCACATTTTGACTTAACGCACACACATCGACGACTACACAAGAAATGTGTGTCATGTCTCCTGACAAATACAGCAATGGTAAAGCAGTACCATTGCTGTATCCTTTTAAAAATGCATTTTTTAATGAGCTTTTCATATTTTGGTACATATTTTTTAAATAAATGCCATCTGTCCTTCCATCCATCTATCTATACTGTCAGCTATATGTTAAGAAACAAGAACTTTTTTGACTGTTTGTCAGCATACTATCGCTTTTTTTTGTCCAATTTAACTTTTGTTTAACCTGCATAACAAAGTTAACCTTCAGAGACTTTGATGGGGCTAAAGTACATGCAGCTTGTGGAATGCGTCAGTTGATGCACAATCACAATGTGACAACAGAGCTGATAATACTGAAGAAACACATTGTTATTTTACTTCATGTATATGACAGATAATGAATATTACCAGGGTCCAAAAAGTCCTGATTATGATATCCACCATATGCTACGGCTATGAAAGTTGTTTTTTATTTTAGAGACATATTTAGTATTTGGTCATTTATGGCCTTACATAACGCTCTGCTGGTCATAGTTTGGGTTTATGGACGGGGTACTGCACAGCGGCAGAGAAGGGTTCACATTTGTCTGTTAAACAAAAGTGTGTGTGTGTGTGGGGGCGGGCGGTGCATGTGTGTGTGTGTGTGTGTTGTGTTTGAAGAATTATCAGGTAAAAAGAGATAAGCGACCTTATGTGGATCCCTCTTTGGACATTCTGAACTGAATTTAAAAAACTTCATGCATGTGTGTGAAGGTGTATGTAGGGGTGGGTGTGTGAGTGTTTGTACACCTTATGATTGTGACTGTTGGCTCTTCCATGTGGGGGTGAGTATGTGTGTGTGTTTGTCTTATCAGTGTAGCTGGTGGAGACAGCTTGTTGGCCCCAGGCCTCCATTTCACCCTACAGACCCCACAGAGAATGACGGAGAGAGGGAGGGAAAGAGGGAGTTGAGGAGTGCAGATACTTGGAGAGGGAGAGAACACGGGAGGGGTGAAGGTTGTATGACTACAAAAACTCCTAATGGAAGGACTCACCAGTCCACCCTAGTAAAATGCAGATATTTTGGAAGGTGGCAAACATGTTCTGTTTCTTCAACTGTTCCTCACTATTCTGCTGGCTCAGGAGAATTAATTAGACATTTTTCAATTTTTCCTCTTGTTGCAATTAATCTACCAAACTCACATAAATTAACTTTTTATAATCCTGACAGATGATTATAATCATGAACTTGTAACATCAGAGTGGAGACTCTTCCTTAACCTAAAAATGAGCAGGTCATACTTTGAACTGAGAGAATGGTGGCACCAGAAAGACAAAAGGAAAGACGGGCAGGTAAAAGCTGAAGTAATTGTGATCCAGCTAACAAGAAGCATGGTGAATGAAGCATTCTGAACATGCAGAGTGATATCCCAACCTATCCCGTCCCTCTGAGTGATTTAAATATTGACCCCCAGGTTATTACAAGCTTTTTAAATCAAATTACCTAGTGTTGGCCTCCTGCCTGATACCTGATAGTGCCAATCAGACAGCTCATCCTGCTCCTGGAGCTCCACCACAGCACTTTACATAAATTGAGATTACAGTTGGGAAGTTTGGGGAGTTAGTTTAACCACTCAGAGACACTTTAGTAGCATAGTTTGTGTTGATGTGATCTGTAAAACTGCATTTCCAAGTTATTGGAAAGTGATAAAGTTTCAGATTTGCAACTGGAGGGATTTTGTGTCAAACAGTAGCAGCAACAGCACTGCAGGTTATCTATTTCAACTAAATCAAACAACAAAAGATAGAGGTCTAAAAGATAAAACAGTGACTTCTGTTTTCTGTAGCTCTCTAAAACAAATTCACATGATTTAGTTACTGTCTCCCTAAAAGGCCACAGTGTACTGACTGAACCACTTTACCAAAGGAGAAAAATGTGTATAATGTTTCTAATATTTTACAAAGCAAGCCTGTCTCTAGACTTTGGTAGCAACCTAATCGAACTGGAGTGAACTGGATACGTTTGGGACTCAATCGCTCAATTATTGTGGAAGTGGATCATTAATGTCCTTCTGATTGAAGCTCTCTGAGTTGTTTCAGGTTCTTCTGTTCTGGCTTTAAATCCACTCATGCCTTAAAATGAGTTAAAGCTGACACACAGTTTCAAAAACGTTTTAGTCAAATGTTTTTTTTCGGCAGTAAAGGTTAATATAGTTCATGACCACCACTAGAGCAGCTAGTGAAAGCTTTTGAAATGACTCTAATTTAATGCTTCTTCAAACACATCCGATCACTGAATCATTCTTTTTTAAATGTTAAAAATTTGAAAAGTGCATTGAACACCCCATCTCACCCCCCTCCCACCTGCAACATCTATAGAAACTACATGAAATATGCAAATAATTAACGCTGATGCCAATAAGAAATAATTAACGCTGTCTGCTCTCTCTGGCAGCATGCCAAAGCACTCCAAAATGTAATTTTTAAAGTGAGTTTAAAAAAATCCCACCCTGCTCTTTCTGTTGTTGCCACCGGCATTCTGACGTTTCTCCTGCACTCTGAAAGACGGAATAAATTGATGGTGCTGGCACATGCCTTTTTCCTATTTCAATTTTCTATTTCCATATTTCTCAAGTATTAATTTCTGGAATGGTAAAAATGGATTTTAATTAATTATTAAAAAAAAGAAAAATATAGTACATAAGTGCGAAGCAAAAAAAATTAGAAGACAATACACTGACATACTTTACCCTTTGACATGTTCAGTTGAAATATCCTAGATAAAGATATTCTGTAAAGTAAGTTTCTAGTCAAGTAGCAAGTATATTTAATAAATCATAGCTTAAAGCTAATTTATTTCATCATCTCAATTTACTAAGTGAAACACATTAATCCCACACACCTTTTTATAAGATGTTTTTTGTCAATCATTCCCAATGATTGGCTTAGATCAGGGCATGCTCTAAAATATAAATGTTCTTCTGGAGGAAGTCCTTTCTGTCAGATGCATTTTTCTGTGAAAGATCCAGTAATCACTACAAAGCAAAGACACTGTTTTTATTTATTTAACCACAATGTTTGTCTCTGACAAGACTTGAGGCAGGCATCTTCCAAAAGATATTAAAACTTGAAAAAAGTCTCAATTTTGGAAAAACAAATAAATTAAATACTAAGTCAAAATGAACAAATAATTCTTAAAGTGCATCTTCCACTTTAAACACATGTTGAAGCTTTTGAACCATAATAGATCTGAAATTAACATTTTTGGTGCAAAAATGGCCCATATTTCTTTTTTTTTTCAAACTTTGTTTATTTGGTTTTTAACAGGAATTGCATAGCCATACATTTACAATGTGATACATATAAAACAAACCATACAATTCCCTTAAGTTATAAAAAACAAAACAAAAAAAAACACAACAAAACGACCTCCAATCACTCCCAGGCAGTAAGAAAAAGTCATAAGAACAAGGACACACACAAGAAAAAAAAAAAATGTTTTGAAATAAATAAAAATTAAGATGCATTCTGCCACACCTAAAGAAAGTACAGTTTGTGCCCAGGAAAGTAAATATGGAACCATAAGAAAAGGAAAATCCGAGAAAAAGGACACAGGATGAGCAGACAAATACATACACGAAGGACTAGACTGGGACAGAATGGAAATTAACTTGACCAACCAATCGTAGCAATGGCTGCCAGATTTCTGCAAATTTGTCAGAGGAACCCCGTAGTGACATCCTAATTTTTTCAAGTTTAAGAAAATAAACAATATCCCTCAACCAAAGTATGAAAGAAGGAGGTTGTGGTGATTTCCATTTAAGAAGAATTATCCTCCTTGCAATAATGGTCATAAAGGACAAAGAATTTTCTTGGGAAGAGGACAAAGGAGATGGCCCTGAAAACACCCCAAACAAAACCCTCAGGGGGTTCGGATCAATTTTTCTGCCAACCACGTCTGATATAACAACAAATATCTCTGTCCAAAAACTCTTCAGCTGGGGGCACAACCAAAACATGTGTATAAGGTTTGCAGGAGACTGTTGGCACCTATCATAAACTGGGGAAACCGTGCTATAAAATTTAGACAGACGAGCCCTGGTATAGTAAACGCGGTGCACAAGCTTGCATTGAATAAGACAGTGCCTAGCACATATAGAAGACAAATGGCCCATATTTCAAAATGAAAGGTACAGTGCAAAAGTATTTGCTCAACCATCCAAACTATGGGAGTCAGGTGTTACAATCAGTTCTCTGGCCGTAGGTGTATAAAATGAAGCACCTAGGCATGCGGACTGTTTTTACAAACAGAATGGTTCGCTCTGAGGAGCTCAGTGAATTCCAGTGTGGAACTGTGATAGGATGCCACCTGTGGAACAAATTCAGTGGTGAAATTTCCTCACTCCTAAAT
Organism: Xiphophorus maculatus; assembly: GCF_002775205.1. Classification (NCBI taxonomy): domain Eukaryota; kingdom Metazoa; phylum Chordata; class Actinopteri; order Cyprinodontiformes; family Poeciliidae; genus Xiphophorus; species Xiphophorus maculatus. The sequence continues at coordinate 19,130,975 of NC_036461.1, forward strand.
ATTCCACAGTCAACTGTCAGCTGAATTCTAAGAAAATGGAAGTGTTTGGGAACAACAGCAATTCAGCCACCAAGTGGTAGGCCATGTAAACCGACGGAGCGGGGTCAGCAGATGCTGAAGCACATAGTGTGTAGAGGTCACCAACTTTCTGCAGAGTCAGTCACTACTGACCTCCAAACTTCATGTGGCCTTCAGATTAGCCCAAGAACAGTGGCAGAGAACTTCATGGAATTTGCTTCCTTGGTAACCAGCTGTATCCAAGACAAACATCACCAAGTGCAATGCAAAGCGTCAGATGCAGTGGTGTAAAGCCATCGCCACTGGACTCTAGAGCAGTGGAGGAGCTTCCTCTGGAGTGATGAATCGCGCTTCTCCATCCGGCAATCTGATGGACGAGTCTGGGTTTGGTAGTTGCCAGAAGAATGGTACTTCTCTGATTGTATTGTGCCAAGTGTAAAGTTTGGTGGAGGAGGGATCATGGTTTATGGTTGTTTTTCAGGAGCTGAGCTGTCCCCTTAGTTCCAGTGAAAGGAACTCTAAATGCTTCAGCATACTAAGACATTTGGACAATTCCATGTTCCCATCTTTGTGGGAAGAGTTTGGAGCTGGACCCTTCCTTTTCCAACATTACTGTGCACCAGAGCACAAAGCAAAGTCTGTAAAGACATGGATGGAGAGTCTGGTGTGGATGAACTTGACTGACCTGGACCCTGAGAGCTAAGCCTTCACTAAATTGACAACATATTTAAGATTGAAGGTACATAGGTGAGCCAGAAGCATTGACAACATAGTAAACAGAGATCATTTAAAGAGCAGATATTGTAATGGAAAGCAACATGCTCACAGACCGGGAAATGCTAACTGCAGTGGTAACTGCTAAGAAAATTTTGGAAATGTGTCTTTGCACAGATTTTTAGATCTTTTTATGGGTATACATCTACCAAGATAAAATTGATAAATAATGATACACACAATTAGGCTCAAAACTATTCATACCTCTGGGAAATTTAATAACTCCCTCCACTGACCCTCTTCCATGTCAAAGCTGGGACTCGCTTTGTTTTGTCTTTGCTTCCCATCAGCGTCGTTCTTCCACTCGCTGCCTCTGCTGTGTTATGGTAGTACTGCATTGGATTTCAACCTGATCTTTTGCATCTTTTGTCCTGGATCCCATCTTGTAATCATTTGGGTCGCTTTAAGCCTCCTCACAGAAGTGCCCACTGCAGTTAACATATTGTTGGTGGCGAAATCTTCAAATCAATCAATCAATCAAATTTTATTTGTATAGCACATTTCAGCAGCAAGGCATTTCAAAGTGCTTTACATCATTACAAACACAGAAACACAATGCAATATAGAATCAACAATCAAAACACAGCATTGTCAAGTTCCATCAATAAATTTGTAATTGATTACATTTCAAATACAATTTTAAACAGGTGGGTTTTTAGTTGAGATTTAAAAGAAGTCAGTGTTTCAGCTGTTTTACAGTTTTCTGGAAGTTTGTTCCAAATTTGTGGTGCATGGATGCTGAAAGCTGCTTCTCCTCGTTTGGTTCTGGTTCTGGGGTTGCAGAGCAGAACCAGAACCGGAAGACCTGAGAGGTCTGGAAGGTTGATACAACAACAGCAGATCTTTAATGTATTGTGGTGCTAAGCCGTTCAGTGATTTGTAAACTAACAACAGTATTTTAAAGTCTATTCTTTGAGCTACAGGGAGCCAGTGGAGGGACTTTAAAACTGGTGTTATGTGCTCTATCTTCCTGGTTTTAGTGAGAACGCGAGCAGCAGCGTTCTGGATCAGCTGCAGCTGTTTGATTGATTTGTTGGACTGACGCTGTTGCAATAATCAATGCAACTGATGATAAACGCATGGATGAGTTTCTCTAGATCTGGCTGAGACATTAGTCCTTTAATCCTGGAAATGTTCTTCAGGTGATAGAAGGCCGACTTTGTAACTGTCTTTATGTGGCTCTTGCCTTCCAGGCTGTAATAATATTTAGTAGCCAAGAAATGGAGCATAGGGTACAACATAAAATGCTTTTATTTAGTACTAAGAGAAATCTGGATTAAATAAAATTAGATATAAGAGCACAATGTTAATTTATATTTTTTTCTGACAGTTTTATAATTGCCAATGTACAGTTCTTAGAAAAAGTAAGCATGCATGTTTGAAATTTCTGGTTTAAAATGTAAGACTATAACCACTGTGTTTAAAATCCGATAAATTTGGCTTTCAAGGAAATTGGTGATTGGTCACTGTTTTAACAAGATCAAAGTTATATTGCTTAAAAAGCCAACCGTCTACCTTACATATCCACAATTAGCATCAATATATCTTCTGTATGCCATTTATGGTATATATATATATATATATATATATATATATATATATATATATATATATATATATATATATATATATATATATATACAGTATATATAGTCATTGCAGATGTTAATCCCATATCTTATGAGCAAATCAGACATTTTGAAAGAGCCTTGTCTCGTTCTGCTCTGGGTATTTTTCAGCTGATTGAAAGGATGTTCTGAAACAGTGGACACTATTTATTTTTCATTAGGGAACGTTGACGAAGGAATTTTGCTCTAATGAGAAACCAGTAAATGTTTGCACAGACACACAAAGCACAAAGACATTTCATCAACTTGAACATACACATAATTTGAAATGAATGACTATGCCTGGATATGAAAAATAGACACAAACAAAAATACTCATTAACAAATGGACTCTCTTTCTAACACACACTCACACTCTCCTCCCAAACCCAACACACATGCAAACACTTGCTCTCCTCCCTGGTGACTTAATTACATTCTCTTTCTAGCTCTGCTCTTTAAGTCACACAATCAAAACCACATTTTGATATCATTTCACTCATTTGTATTCATACATCAAGGCATGCACACTTTCTATGCAAACTCACTGACATGCCTTCTCTCCGTTTCTGATCAAAGTATTTCCATCTTGTTCTTAAATAAAAGAGAACAAAAACACTAAAGGCTGTAATTACTCTCTAGAATGTCTGATGTGTGTTTTATAGCATTAAATGCCGTTGTAAAACTCTATTTACTCATGTTTTGCTGTTTATTGCCACCCCATATCTGAAAAAAGCAAAATGTTTGTTGTCTTATATTTTCTTGTTAGGTGGTAAGTGCAATATTTATCTGTTATATTATGGATAGGTGACTGGTGATAAATTAGGTGAAAAAGTAATGTTCTGACATTTAGAGGTGAATACAGAAAAAGGCAGGATTAGAATCAAGTTAATGCATCCCATAAGGTATAACAGACCAATATGAAGTCAGAAAAAGGCTATTCTGTAACAATGAAAAAGTAAGGGACAAAAAAGAAGGTTTTGAAGAAAAGATTTGACAAGAACAAAAGGCAACACGGAGGAAGAAGGGTTTACTGAAAGAGGAAAAGAAGCAATGCTGAGATGTGAAAAAGGGGGAGTGAAGGATGTGTGAGGAGGCTGGGGGATGAAGGGATGCAGAGATGGATCAGACAGAGGTGTGGAGGCTGTTTTTGTCTCTCTACCTGTGAGGCACAGTAAATCAGCAGCAGATAAGGTAATTCAGTGAGTTGTACATCATCAGGCTGCAGACAGTTTTATGGCCACCAGATTGGCTGTAAGGGGTGCTGATTACAATGAGAGAAAGAGCAAGAAACACGAGGAAGAACAGGGGAGAAAGCTGTTTGGAAGTAAAACTCTATCTATTAGGATGAGGCATGATAGCAAATTCTAGATACAACGCAATTGACATGAAGTTTGTATGTGCAATGTAAACTAGGTAAAGAGAAATAGAATCTTAGAGGTGTCATGTCATGTAATTTCAAACAAATCACCTTATCTTTTGCATCATGTGAAAAAATGATGAACATTGTTTTTTGGGTCACTTACTTTTGGAAGACATAGCGCCAAAACACAACATGGAAGAATACATGCATTCAGCAGTAGAGGCCTCCTGAATGCTATGGTGAATGTTGTACTGGGAAAATTTGATTTCTATGATTCATCTACATGATTGATTCATTCAAGGTTTGACCAAGTACATGCTTACATGAAAACCTTTTCTGGCTCTCGTCAGGGTTTTTTTCTTTAAAGAAATGTGAATAGTTAGTAGTTAATAAATTCATGGCATGGACATGTATTATTAACAAAGCTATTTTCTTTTATCTTGACTAGATAAAAGATAATAACTAAAAGTAGTATCATATTGTATTTTGTTTTGATATTTGCTTCATAAACTTAGCTGTCCACTTTGAACATTAAAAAATTTAAACACTACACTTTCAACTCCTCCTTGCACAGCATCCAACAGATAGACTGGTCCCTTGTTACTGACAGGAAATACCAATAGCCAGTGAACATCATTGTAAAAACGTTTTATTAAGTCAACAAAATCATTTGCAAAGCTGATAAAATTTTTACAGGCTGTTTACAACTAAACAGGCTTTGATTTTAAAAACTGGCATTTTAAATCATGTCTGCACAGTTTGCTAGGGGAACAGCAGGCATAAAATCACACAGTATACCAACAACAGATAACGGGAGTTGAGTTTAGTCAAGGACTCCAATACTGATCATTTATCAATGACTGGATCACGACCGTGAACTGACGCCTGGACTCAGATTGGGACATTTTGACTCTCCACACCAAATGATTGCAAATGCCACCGATGGATAATTATTATTTAATTACAGTCATTGGTACAAATCCAGTTGCTGAAAGGGAGGTCAAGAAGGACAAAAAATATGGCTGCAGAGAAATACCTGCAAGCTCGGTTCCTATTTGAGGAGTGAAACCAGAGGGTGTTTATTTAGTATTTATTCTGCACTTCATCATCTCCCGTCGACTAATCCACTGGCTGCTGTACGCACCACTGACCACGCTGTATCGCTAACCTCTGCCTGGATCACAGTTAAATACGTGTGCGTGTGTGTGTGTGTGTTTGAAAGAGCGGGGGAGAAAAAGAGAGAGAGGATGATGTCTATCCCACCATCTGAAACCTTGTTAAATATTCATTGACAATTATTTCGCTTTGACCGAGGAGTTGGATGGTGCTGCTGCATAGAGAGAAAAGCTGAGAGGAAGTGTGTGTTTGAGACAGAGAGAAAGACATGGTGAGTGATAGCAGGGAGACGAAAGTGAAGAATAATGTATGACAGTTTAGGAAAAATTATAATAAATCACTTGTTTGTAAAATCAATATATAACTTGCAGCCAAACCAAAAACATGATTTTTTGTTTGTGAGACAGTGCTTTCTATCTCCCACACACACGCACGCCCACGCCTACACACACACACACCCACACACCCCAACACGCAGCCACACACAAGGTCTAATCATAATAAGATGAGCTTGTTAAATATTAAATATCAAATAATGCCCTTGGTTGACTTTGCTGCTCCCAGAAAGACTGGCTGTTAGTAAAGGAGACAGAAGTAAAACACTCAGCCAGTCCAGGTGCAGCCATCTTTGTCTGCATTAAAAAATTGCAGACAAATTCATCTATGAACCTAGTCTCAATGCCAAAGAATTGATTATCCTTTGTTTAATCCAAACATCATCGTTTGAGTATTTATTAGCCATCAGAACTTGGACTTTAGATAATTTAGAAGGCTATTAACAAGCAGAGATGTTATAAAGAGAACAGGTATTGAACTAACGTCAGCAAGCTGTGTGGTTTAATTAGCCCAATATTGTAGCTTTGCATTCAGTAAACTAGTGTTTAGTGAATATGTTGTCTCTACCATTCAAGATATAACTATAACTTCAATGGATATATAGAAACATCCAAAGAAATATTTCACATTTACTCAGACACAACAACATGCACCATAGACTAGGATAGAGGCTACACCAGTTTGGATTTGAGGTGTGGGGTCAGTGGGGTCAGTAGGGATACCCTCATGGTGAGGGAACTGAACCTTTGGTGTGGTGAAGTCTGTGGTGACGTTTCTCACTGTGGCAGGTTCCTGGTTGAACCTGCCACAGTGGGAAAAGATTGTTCTCCTTCACCTTCTCCCTGAGCTACTATTGCTGTCTAAAGGAATGTTGGGGCAGAGTTGGGGCCTAAGTTATTCAGTATTCACATAAATGATCTGTGCTATCTAACTCAAAAAATTTAAATTGTTTTATTTCAGATCACACACATTTTTGTTGCAGACTATATGGGTCAGTTGCTTGATGATGTGACTGAAACTATGACCAAAAAATCTGAGGTATGAACACAATGGTAACAGAATTTGCACATTTCCAAATATCTGTGCAGCTTGGCTTAACTCTCAATCAAATTGTCAGAAAAGTAACGAGGCACAATGAAATCTAAGGTAGATACAGGACAGCGTGATTATTAGATCCATTAGACCATGTTTTTAATCTTGATCATAAGAGTAAACAGTTTTAGCCAAAGACTGGAAGCTCCTGTTGGTTGTCCAACTTCCAGTTGGTTGACTGAAAGCTCTGGTTCACACTTTCCTTTAAGCGACTTGAACAGCCTAGTAAACTAGCAGTCAGTATCCAGCTCTGATTTATTTTCTAAGCTAAGACTGAACCTGGTCATTCAGCCTCACTTGATAAAGAAGCTTCAATGGGAGTTTAGATGATATTAGGAAATTTAGTAAAGATAAATTTCAAATCTATTCTGGGTTCAACAAAAATTGCAGGGTGAGAAGGCAAACATTGAGAGCCTTAGACAACAAAAAGTAATTTATATTCACATCAGAGCTTTGACTTTGGCTTCCAAATATATATTTTTATACATCCTCATGACAAACCACTCAAATCCAGGCTATATGTTAGTTCATTCAAGTTGATTCAAACAATACTAATTCAACACAATGTCATCTTGAAACACTTTACAAGACAAACCAGTCAAGTTTATGTTCACTCTGACTCACACTGATCCAATCTACTGTATTCATCTGCTCAGGTTCAGATTCACTAGCAGAAGGTCCAATCCTGATCAATACAACACAGTCAACTTTAGGAATATTCAGAAAGAACCTTGTCCAGTGGACAACTGCGATATATTTCTCTGACATTAATCACACTGAGTGTAGGATTAAGATTCCCACATGCTTCAAGAATTTTGAATCTTGTGAAGAAAAAATAATATTTTTTAGTTTAATATTCTGTAAAATTTCTGTAAATTCTGTAAATGGAAGTAATTTTAGACATAAAAATTACATTTCTGTACCATTATATTTATACTTTAGTTATTAGAAATGAGTAAAAAACATTATACAAATAGTTGACAAATGGCCAATCATCAATTAATATATAATAATTGTATTTACAAATATTAAAAGTTGCCACAGTCAGGCTAGGTTTAAAAGTTGGTGGGATGAGAGTTTTCAAGTAGTTTTGTTTGGATAACAAACCAGTTCTTGACCTGAACCTTTTGCATTATGCTGCTGCTGCTGTGATATGCCTGAGCAAACAGGTGCACCGGCATTTCTAATATGTTTTTCTAACGTTGTATTCATATTCAAACAAGTTTGAGCATTGCTCAAAAGCATGACTGCTTTTTTTCATGAGTTAATTCCTTCAGGAAGACTTCTTTCTCAATGCACTGCGGTAAATATTAAGATCTCTCAGCATCAACAGTCTTACCACATTATCCTTATCATTATGTTGTATTCATTATTTTAATTTTGATGGTCTATTACGAATGAATACAAGTTAATAACAATGTCTAATTCAGTTTATTCTCAGGATGTTCACAAGAAGCAGCTAGTCATGTCATAAACAGACAAAAGAACTACATTTTAAATTCCAGTTCTTTTGTTCTTCTTATTTTTTTTTACTAGTTGAGATTTTCATTTAATCCTAAGAATAAAGTTAATGAATCAGTTAAAGCATGTGCTTTCTGAAATGTTTTGGGATTTGGGGAAAGTTTTTGCTCTTCTCTTAAAGAATTAAATTTGTTGTTTGCTAATAATCCCACCCACTCATCCAGATATTACATCAATTGGCTTTGCTAGCCATCTTATTTATTACACACTATATGGAAAACAATCCAGGTCTTGTTTTCATTCTTACTCTTTTAAAGGCATTAAGAAAATATTTCAATCTGAATTACGGTAAGCAAGTTCAAATCTGTTCTTAGTTTTGAAATTCAATTTTTCAATTGAATTAAAGAGATTTAAACAATATCTCAATCAAACAGAAAACCATCCAGCCAAACCAAATTAACTGATTAATGCAAGAGTGTTAATTTGTCCAAGGAAAAGAATATTATCTGGGTATGAGGAATTATCCAAGACACAATGGAACTTCGTGCTTACAATATTATTTTCTTTGCTCAAAAGTGCTATTCTCTATACTTGTTTATCATTATATCAATGAATTACACAAAATTGACTTTAATTACCTGTACCGTAATTTACCTCCAGAATCTTGATTTCCTCTCCCACCTGACACATAAATAAAAGCCACATCTAATTTGCTTATTCTGAGCCCCATAGTGATGGATTTGAGAACGCTCTAAATTGGTTTAAGGTAACTTTATTATGAAGGCATCTACTGGATTTTTAATGGTCTGAACTGAGCTCGGCACCAGGGGAAGTCTTTTTGTTGTGTTAACAGAAATTGGAAGTCTACTAATTAATTTTTGCTACATGTCTCACTGTTTGAATCCATGAAATCAGATCGTCAGTCTGTAATTATATGATAATCATTGAAAAGCTTGAGAATGAGTAGATGTAGATAACTACATTTTCTTTTTTTTTTGATTGATTGTTTGGTTCCTTTTTTCTTTTTCTCTGCTGACAGTAAAAAAGTGAGTATTGTTAAGTCGAGGGTTATTATAAACTATTTTTACCAAGAAAACTATGACTACCAAGTGTCAAAAATAAGATAAAAAGGATAGGGTGTGGTTTCATGGTTCCTCTAGCTCTATGTTTTCAGTAGTAGTTTTCTTTTTTGCCTGGCAATAATGCAGCCCTTAGTTGTAGAGCTCCATGATATTAGAAAATGCGATGGATGATAATAGTGGTAAATATTGCGGTGATGATGTCAGGTGCAATAAAACTGTTTTCTTTTTTCCTGTCTTTCTATTCTGTTACTGTGGAATATCATCTCTGTTTCACTGAGCTGTTAGCGTGTCATTACAGTCATGAGACTGTCATACATACAGCAATAGTCTTTATTGTGAGACGTTGTGGGACTTGACTGACTGCTACTGGAGATCCTTCCTGCCCACAGCATTACCATCCAAAACGATTCTTTGAAGATATACGTTATGACAATATTTAGTTTCCCTTTGGGATAAATAACATATTTTGAATTGAATTAAAGGGATTGCTGTGTCTGATCAAAGCAAGGCACTCTTTTTTTTCTGTTCTCTTCTGTCAGTTCTGGTGCTAAAAGCTGATGGATGAAGGCAGATTTTGAACAATTGTGTTCCCTTTCCTTTTCACTTCCCACTCTTAGATTAAAGTAGATATTACAATTCGAAACTGTGACAAAAAGTTCCTCTTTTCAGACTTCTGAGACACTGATAAACTCCATTCTAGATATTAGAGAGGTCAAAAATATTTTGAATATTCATGATTTAAAACTGAAACATTTAGTCAGAGGTTTATAGAATGTAATTACCTGCTATGTTCTTTAACTTCCATATTTGTTTGTTTTTGTTCTGTTAATTATTAGTGAATAGGCATTAGTTTGACAAATATTAAATGTGATTGTTTATTCTACTAATTAATAACGTTCTGATTATTTATTCACTTGAAGTGTCACCTTAAATGTTGATTAATCCTTCAAAATAAAAAGAAAACTTCTTTATATTCTTTAAATGTTTAAGGAGGCAATATTGCATATACTATAAGAACACAATGCCATTTTTAGAGCTTAATATAGCAGCTATGTTGCCTTCAGATAAAATGTAATATGTAATATATTAAAAGAATTTTGACTCTGCAATTTGACTTCTTGAAGTTCCTCTGTCTCTTTAAGAAGCTCCTGCTCTTTCTGATGCTTTGCCTTCAGAGCGTTGGAACAATGATCACAACAATGCTCCTCCATTGTTCCATTTACATCTCTTCTTAACCCTCTGATGCGTAAGTGGGTCCATTTTGACCCTGTGAGGTCATAATTATTTTGCAAGATCTTTGTAATGAAAAGTTTTCATCAATTCATATTCTAGGTATTTCTAAAAACATGTTACTGATATCACACAATTAAAATTTTTAATTTACCTTTTATACATTTTAAGAAATGGCATGTTTTATATCACTACCCCTTTCTTCTGTGAGTGGGTCCAAAATGACCCGCATTCATTTCCTATGGAATTTAATGGGAATCTTTGTTTCTTACCAACTGTGTCTGCAAGGAACACATTTTTTTGTGAACCATACACACTGAATTCTAAGTCTCACCCCTGAATAATAATATTTTACAAAGCAAGAACTCTTGCATATAAGTATTATCTTTATTTTTTACCTTAGAAATGTGTGTGTGTGTGTGTCGATCATCAGTGCTGTGACAGAGTTATTGTCACTAATCAACCTATTAGCCTTCTTTGAAATTAGCTAACACTAGTTATCTAACCAACTAGCTAACATTACCGCCAATACTTTATTGTACATGTGTATTATTTGTGCGTGCATGTCGGGGTGCACTACTGTGTCTCTGTGTGTGTCTGACACCCTGGATGGGAAAACCAAAAGAGAAAATGTGTTGAATGACACGTAGAACCTGTTGATCAATGTGTTCAAGGTACTTTCTTTGATCATTTCAATAAATAAAATACAAATTCATAGCTATATAAATAAATGAATAAATGTAAATGAGCCGGAAAAAAATAGTGCCTTCTCTGGGTCTGGGAGGATGTCCTGCCCAAAGTGGAGCAGGAGATCGACAGACAGATTGGCGCAGCGTCTGCAGGGAAGTGGGCGCTGTACCAGTCTGTCGAGGTGAAGAGAGAGCTGAGCTGAAAAGCAGAGCTTTTGATTTACCGGTCGACCTACTTTCCTATCCTCATCTATGGTCATGAGCTTTGGGTCATGTCCGAAAGAACGAGGTGATGGATACAAGCGGCCAAAATTAGTTTTCCCTGTAGGGTGTCTGGGCTCTCCCTAGGATGAGAAGCTCAGATATCCTGGAGGGACTCAGAGTAGAGCCGCTCCTCCTTCATGTCGAGAGGAGCCAGTTGAGGTGGCTCGGGCATCTGGTTAAGCATGCCTCCTAAACGCCTCTCTGGTGAGGTGTTCCGGACACGTCCCACCTGGAGGAAGCCCATGGGAAGACCCAGGACAAGCTGGAGGGACTATGTTTCTCAGCTGGCCTGGGAACACCTTGGTATTTCCCCAGAGGAGATCGAACAAATGGCTGGGGAGAGGGAAGTCTGGCTCTCCCTACTTAGGCTGTTACCCATGTGAACAGGATAAACGGAAGAAGATGGATGGATGGATGGATGGATGGATGGATGGATAAATGCACACACATACTGTACATACACGCCCATGCATGATACACGTAGCATAATAGATTACAGATAGTAATGTTAGCTAGCTTGGTTAGCTAGCTAGTTTCAAGAAACTTCCTCTTTTGCACCCCTCCCCCCATGCCCACACACACATCTGCCCCCACACATAATGGATGTTGACATTGTCCATTATTGACATTTCATCGTTGCCGTTGTAAAATTGCTGTTGCAATTATTAATAAAGTTATAATAATTAATAATTATTAAATTATTGTAATTTAATAATTATAAATAAAATAATTATTTTGTTTTAAAAATGTTCTACAAATTGTTCTAAAAATGTTTAAAAAACTGAAAAATGAAAATATTTCAAACATGAAATAACTCTTGTGTGAAATAAAACACAGTAGAAAGTATTATACTAAACATAATTTTGAATCAAAATGATAACAGTAGCAAAAAAACGCATTGATTGTAACCCGGGTCAAAAAAGACCCACTCAAGGAGGCCTGTATAGTCAGTCACTCACACATCAGAGGGTTAATAGCATTTCACTGAGAAGTAGTTCTTGATAAGATCAGCAGACACTCAGTTCCTCCAGGTGTTTGCTAAGGGCTGCTCTGTGAGGTGGAGGCTCAGCTGCAGACTACAGCTTTCAGGAGGAACTTTGTGGAAATAGGCAGAGCTTTGTGAGAGCAAGCATTTAGATACCTCCAACTGGTTACCAGGGGAGAGTCAAGGATTCCTCAAACATGTATGAATAAATCAATAAAACAACCCTCCGTCTATGTTTTTGATGACGGAATAACATTGTGTTAAGCTCAAAAAAGTCGATTTCCCATGCCTCCCCTATCCACTGTATTAGCAGTCGCTCAATGAAAAGATGAAATTCATCCTTCAGGATGACATGTGATAGAACTAGACACAAGGAAACTTTCAAATTTACATAAATACAAGTTGGGACCATCCATCTGCCATCTTAAAAAGAACACATATTGCCTTGCTATGTCTATGTACTGTAGGTTTGCATGCAAGGCCTGCAGACTGGTTCCAATTTGCTGATCTGGTGGAAGAGAGGAAAAGAAGAGAGTGGAGTTTTCTTTTTTGTCAGTCAGATTAAAAACTTAATTATGTTTTTAAATGATATTATAATTCAATATGGAGGAAAGCTCCAATGGATTGGCACCAAAATAATTAATCACACATCAAAAAACCAAGTGATATCTTTCTGCCTCGGCCAGCAGAAAACAAAGTTGGCAGACATGCTAGCTCAGTTGAACATTTATTTCACTTTATTGTTTTCTTCTCAGACCAGCCCAATACACATTACAGACTTTCAACTGCAATACATTAATAATAACTCTCAGATGTAAATAATTATTAGGATGTGTTTTAATATTAATTGTAGTCTATATGATCTCCAGTTATGCTTGCCTAACATTATCATTGATGCTTGATAGTGTACATCAAAACCAGCAGCTCATTCCCTGAAGAAAAAATTCTCTGCGATTTTGTTTAATGATGCAATCTTCGACACTTATTCACAATCTGCAAATGTGTCAATGAATGTCAATTCATTGACACATAATGAATGTTGTGTTGGGAATTTGGGTTGTTTGAGCTATTATGGGTTTTTCATTATTTCTGTTCCTTAGTTTCTTATTATCATTAGATCAGTCTTGTTTCTGTTCTTGTTTTACTTCAGTCCTTTCTTAGTGATTCTATTTTATGTTCTTGAATCTAATCATTCTAGATTACTCTAGCTTTATTTTTTAGTGTTAGATTATTTTCTAGTCTCTTGTGTACTCTCCCTTGCCCTCTGTGCCACTTTCTCTCTCCCCTCACACCTGCAATCAGTTAGTTCATCAGCTCAAGTCCTTTGTTCCAACATTCACTGTCTCAGTACTTAAGCACTTTTGCTGCTCTCCCTCCTTGCTTGTTCCTCCTGTTCAATCCCATTAGGTCCTGTTCCCCTGGTCACACATTGTTTTTGTTTGTTTGAATCCGATGGTTTTTGGTGGCCAAATGAAGCCTCGCGAAGCTTTGCAGCCCTCTGCTTTACCCTAAAGTTCACTACTCAATGCTTCATTCATTACTCATCTGCTGCTGAAACTGTGATGGCCTTGTCTCTCAAATTAATCATACTTCAGAAAAATTTGTATATGCAATATTGCCACAAGACTTTTTCAAACACATGCTTAGCAACAGTAAAGTAACAGAAACCTATTTAACTGCCATCTTTTTTTAGTTGTTAAAATTATTTACACCTAAATCATCTGTTATATTTTGACTATTGTATTATATTTTATGTCATAGACTAATTTGACAATATTGACATTTAATGCTTTAGCTTGTTGGGACAGACATAAAACAAAAATTCTTCAAAGTTTTCTTTTTTCAGATTTCCAGCTCGTTATCATTTATGTTCAGGTGTACATGCAGAATTTTACTCTTCCTACAGCTTTAAATTTGTCTCTGTTGTGTGAGACTGATATGTCTTTACTAATTAAGCTACAAATGAAAATGGAAACTTCCAGAAGGCGAGTATTTGCAGAGATTGAAGGGTTCATTATTTTAGAAACTTATTGTGAGCAGTCATCTCAAAGTATTCTCAGATGAGAGGTTTTTTTTTCTTATTTTGTTGGCCTCATTTTGGCAAATGCTGATTAAGCCCCCTTAACCCTCACCCCTGGAAAATACAATGGAAAAACAGCACGTGGGTGTTCCGCTGCAGGTTAAGGGGCTAAAAATCCTCTCCTCAGATTCTACTATCTCTGATGCGTGATCAAACTACCTACAACAACTCACAAATCAGCACAGGTCATATTTTAGATGTTACTGTTTTATTTGGAAAACACATATGCAAATTGAAGCAGTGACAATGAGATGCATTGGTTGTCGGTTTTCAGCAACATGACACAAGCATAGAAGCAGGACTTTGTCTGACAGTACCTCTTTTGCTCCACACATGCCTTTAAGTCTAGCTGATCTCCCATCACTATTTTTTGTTCTCCTCTGGCTCCCTGTGCATTTTTATTCTTACTTTTGCATTAAGTCTTCAAATCTTTTTACCGCCTCAGCCTCTCTGCATCCCTTCTTCGTCAACACAACATATCATGTTGTTAGTGACTGAATTGAAACTTAGAATTTAGATTACTATGTACAGTGGTTTTAAACATTGATTTAGTGAAAACGGTTGTGGTTTAACTTTTAAATGCTGTGCTTCATCCAGCTATATGGATCCTGATATAAACCAACAGTGTTACACTATTTACACATCTAAATGATGGCAAAAAGTTATATATATATAATTTTTTTTTACAAAAGTGTTGCACTTCGATCCTCACTTGACTCACTTTAGTTTTGGCTTGTGATAGGTTTGGTGTTATATAGATCACATGGGCTGCATTTATTTTGTAGAGAATGAGTACAAATAGCAAAACTAAGAACACAGTGTCAGGATGTTCAGCACCACAAGCTGTATATTTGTTACACAGAGAAGAGGTTTATTAATTGTCCAACTGTAGTGTGACAGTATTGGGTACCTTGCTGTTAAGTTTGTTCATACTGTCAACAAACAACGTTAAATTAATTTCCAAATGCCTGCAAGTCTTCTAATGGTTTGTAATTTGTTTTCAGTAACAGATGCCAGTATTTGTTTTGCTTTGCAGGGATCAACAAATTTAATCAAATTCTGAATTAATGTCTTTAGGTTGAAACCTTTTTCTTGTGAAATCAGTAATTAAATGTATTAAAATATGGTAAATTGTCTTTTAGCATTCAAAACAGTACATGTATTGCTTTTAAACTTTTATATTAGCATAATTCATGTTTTGATGTATCGGAGAAGTTGAATACAAACTAATTTGAAGCTCATGTTGCTTTTCCTGTGTTCTGTCTCCTCCTTTCCTTTAAGTAGGTTTTTAAGCGGTTTGGTTGAGAAGAGATGTGTAAAGGAAGGAAGAGAGGGAGATGATAGAGGCAGTCGATATTTCTAGCATTATAATTAAGACCTCTCTGTGGAATAAATCCATATAATTATCAGTAAATGAAATACAAGGTCACTCTACCTGACAGAAAGATGGACAGAAGATGAAATGGGGAAACATGCAGGGGAGAACAACAGGAATGCAGCGTGTTTAGCTGTGTGGATGCTACTGACATTGTATTAGAACCCTGCATATGCTTCCTGAACTACACATTACGACGTCTCCCATTAAGAACCAGCATATGAGGCTTTCTGCTAAAAACATAACAATGAGAAGAACTCCAACCAGAATCCTGATTGATCCTTGTATATTCACATCATTCTTTGGTGTTGTGTCAAAACTGGTCAACACAACATTTTGGCATTTTTCCTCCGCCCCCCCAAAAAACACTATCCAGAAAATAATATAGTTTTTGTGGGTGATAAAAAAAACCCTCAGAGCTACTCCTCCAAGTTTTTCTTAAAGGTTTTGTCCTCCCACAAGATCATTTTTTATATATGGTAAAAATAAATGTTTTTATTATCTGATTCAAAATGCCATTAGAAAATGTAGTTTTGATTTATTTACCTTTGTCCCAACTTATCCAAATTTTAGATGTGTTAATTTTACTTGTTGCTCTTCATTTATATATTTTATGCAGTGAAAAGAAGACCTGGAATAAGGTTTTTATTCCATCACCTCTGTGAGCAGCAGTATTACAGTAGTTATGTTGACAATAATTTAAGTGGGCAGATTTTGGTTGTTCTGATTTTTAAAACTTTAATGTGCTGTAGACAAAAGAACAGCCCACATTGTCATCCTGCAGTGTTGTATTTTACACCCAGTTCTAAGCTCTTTCCTGTCTGGCATTTTTTGACTCTCTAAGGTGGGTCTGGTTTGTGCTGAAACTGTTTGGCATGCAGTGAATCCCAGCGCTGGGACAGATCGCTCCCATTAGAGCAGCCAACTAGCATTAGTCACTGTTCTAATTAACATGCAAGCTAATTGTGAAATAATCAACTTAAAAAAAAATCAAATTTTCATGAGGCAGTGTAACAGATTACATCCAGGAGGTATTGTACCATCATTCCAAAGTGGAATTATTATACAATTGCAATGAAACAAAAAACTGAATGAATATCTGTTGTTGACATTTATTAATTTCAAAATGAAATCTAACATCTTCTCTTCTGACGTACAAATCATCTCCGCTCCTCTAGAAGCATTCTGTCACCTCATCTTCACACTCACTGATCTATTAGTTAGGAATGTGGTTGTATACACTAAACATTGTTTGTTGTGCTTTAGTAGGAGTCAAGTTAGGCTATGAATAATTATTATAATTTCTTATGGCAATTATTCATAAGGCTAGTAATTTTGATCAAAGACAGCATACTCTTGTTATAGATAAAATAGGCAAAAAAGTTCAGTGTGTTATTATCTATCAATACCTGCCTGATGAGGCTTCGGTTTTTACAGCAATAGATGAAAGCTTAAGTGCAGTTTAATCTTTCAGTTTCACTGTTCCAGGAAAACTGCTTATCCTCCGTGGTTAGAGACCATGCTAACCATCATGAGCATTCCTGACAGGCTGTGCTGTGGTCAACCAGCTGTAGCATAACAGAGAGAAAGGAGAAGATTCTGAGCAGTGTGTACACCAGCATGACTGACAGCACTGAGTCCCAACTCCAGGCTCTGATTGCTTGTTTGTGACAGACCTGTGTATGTGTGCTGATGACAGCAGTATCATAGAGGAAGAAAGAGGGGCTAAATTGTTTTCACAGATTATCTGACTCATATGTCACGAAGCAACCAACGAATAGATTAAAAGGTTTTGTCAATGAGGTCATGTTGCTCTAAAACTCACGCAACAATTAGTTTAGATAAACTGATGAGCTTGCTATGTTTTCCAAACAACATTTAGAAACATAGAAATCAATAACACTTTTGAAATGTTTTTCTTCATCTCTGTAGCAGTTCTTGTATTGATAATAGTGTTAATAATTTGGTGTAGTAAAATGGCAGAATGGTTTGTTTTGCTGATTTTTTGTTGTTGTTGTTTTCCTATATTGTCTTCCATGGTGAAAATATTCATTGAATCACTTCAGATGTCAATTTGCACTGTGAGCTCCCACAGTGTGTGTTCATGTGTATAAACACACACTGCGTGCGTGGGGGTGCGTGTGTAAATCTAAGTGTCCAACCAGTGTAATGCTGCTGTCTCATATCCATTATTGATCCTGTATCATTACCCACTGCTTTGTTCCGTCAAGACAAAACCACCCACTTACTGAAATCTCTCACCTTAGATAATAGTCTAAGACAAATATACAGATACTTTTATGCATACATGCCATATATGAGGTTATTTAATATGTGAAGTTAAGGCCCAGGGCATGAACAGAGCAGAGTGATGGCTGAATCGTGTGTCTGTGGACAGAACAGAGACTCATTCTGATCAGTGCTTCTGATCTTTCATCACCTTCTGTAATCATTAGATCTACAGGAAGGCGAGGAAATACCAGCAGTAAACAGGATGACCTTGTCTTACCACATGGAGAGGGAGGGTGGTAGTGCCCCCCACTACCACTACAGAGAGGTAGTGGAGGGGCAGTAGAATGCATCACATAACTGCAAAAAATGCTAATTACATGATACTTAAGATTAAGTGATAAATTTTGATAAATTATGATAGGCTAGAAATGAAATGCATACGTTCAATTTTAACAATAGCATAGTATTATCTTCGTCCGTCCATCGATTATTCTCACTATTAATCGAGTAATCAAATAAGAAATTTGATCAAATAAAATACTGGTAAATTCAGCCATGTCAGCAATATCAATATGTCGGCCTAATTTGTCATATTTATAAATCCCTAACTGTTACTTGTCTATAGTTTAAAATATTAACAATTGCTCATGTTAACCTGGACAAAACCATGCAAAAATCTGAAATTATATTCAATCTAATAATAAAGCAACATGTAGATCATGAACAACTGCTACTAACAGAATTACCCTTTAATTGAGCTTTTCTGTCATTTAGGTAAAGAAATGCTCTTTACATTATGTTTTGTTCAATGACACTCAAATAACTAGTGGAGTTCAGACTACAGCAATAATAAGTATTAGTAAAGACATTTTTTCTGCTATACAGTCCGTTACAGACCGGCTATGATCAGGTCATTGCACCTCAGAGGACGGGGAGGAAAACTACAGCAAGCCGACTTGTCTGCAGATATAAGACTGTAGTTGGAATCTACACACTTAGCTTCCTGTTAATGTTATGCTAATGCCGTGCTGCTCTCTAGCTTAGTGATTAATGCATCTGTGGTATATTTATTGCAGTGTTTTTATCTCTTTTGACCTGAGAAGAAGAATGTGTGTTTTGGGTTGTGCCGACTGGTTGGATGGTGCTACTACTCAGGTCTCAGTCTTTGCACTGCTGCGTGATTGGCAGCTTTAGCCCCAGGAAAACCCCAGGAGACACACACACTGACACGTAAACACACCCAAACAACAGGAAAAACAAGCACAAACACCTGCACATTCATTAGAGATCAAGCCACACTCTCCCTGAAGAAGATCAACAGACATTTTCTCCACATAGGTTTTACACGTGAAGAAATAGCAGGAGAACACACAAACATCTGGGCCTCACCTCAGGAGACATGGGGTTCTGAGGGTTTCTAGAGATGCTGGATAAATTGGCTCTGACATGTAAACAAAAAACCCTAAAATGTCTTGATTCAGCACATCTAAGAGCAGCACATTTCTTACAGCCTTCACATCCAGAACCGCTTGGTGGATGTGTGTGTCGGCGTGTGTATGGGAGTGTGCATCAGGGGAAGCCCTCCTCATTCATCAAGTGAGGCAGATTCTTATCGATTTGTGTGTCTATTAGCAGCCCTAAAGATGCAATTGAAAACCCAGGACTCAGCCATTAAGTCTGAGAACAAAATCCACTTGTACATAAATATACGAGGCCCATCTGTTATGTTTTTTTGAGTAATGGACATACAGAAAATAATTTCCAATCTCTATAGTATTTACTCCAGCTGTAAACACACACTTTAGCACAGATGGATATTTATGCCAAAATTCATTTATAGAAATAAACCATGCAGATGTTTGCAGTGTATTTTTTGAAAAAATACCATTTGCTGATTATTAAAATCTGAACTTTTTCTATAAATGTTCTTTTAATTTTTCAATATATGGTTTTTTATACCTCTGGGCAAAAGGGTTTGAACATCAGAGTGACTAAAAACACACAGCTAAAGTGGTGAAGAAATGGTTGGTTGACCAAAATAATATTTTGAAGTGAGCTAATCCCCAGTGGAGCCTGATAGAGAATCTCTGGCAGAGGTGGGCGGATCAATTCAAATAATATTGATACTAAGTTGGTATCAGTATTAGATTGATGCTAAGGTTATAAGATTAGCACTTTAGTTTCCAATTTCCTATTGAATTTTTATTTTATTTTTTTACTGTAGTTTCTAAATTTGACCATAAAAAATTATTTGCTTTGATATTTTCTAATGTGTGATTTTAGATGAATGCATGTTTTCTCTCAAACGTTATAATATTTTGCACTGTTTATTTAGAAAACCATTCACACAAATTTGCTGTTTTTATATTGTTCATATGTTATTAAAGTATTTTGTAGACACCTTTAAACTTTGTCCAAATTCTGTCCTGTATTTTAAGAAAATAATTCAAAGGAAAAACAATACAAAAAATTGAAGGGCAGAAGTTTGATGGTACCATACTTACATACCATAATAACAGTAAGTATTGGTATTGGTATTGGCGATATTGGCCCTATATTTATTTGGTATTCCACACCTGGATCTCTGGAGCTAAAGATTAGAGCGATTGGAGAGAAGCTTTCCATCCTCAAGGACTTGGAGTTTGTCACCAAAAATAAACCATCAAAATATAAGTGGAAACATTCAAAAAGCTTTTTATGACCGACTTTTGCATTAATAATTAAGAAGGGATTCAAACAAGCTGTTTTTATTGACATGTAAAACAATTTGTAAACATAGTTTAATTCGTGTATAGCGACACATTAGCACATAAAAACTGTTGATTCAACTGATCTAGAACCTGAGTCATCGACCAGGCAGGCAGCAAACAGCCTGCTAATGCAAACCAAGATGGACGTGCAGGATAGTAATGAAGGAAGATGAGGAGACATTAGATAGAGTGAGAGTCTATTTTTTCTTCTGATAGCTTCCAGTTAGCTTTGTTTGTGCAACAGCAATGCATATGCAAACAAAGCATGCTCTCATTTGGACACATCTTAACAGTGATCCAGACAGCGGTGTTGATTGTGTGTGGCCTGCTTGTTTATTAGCCCTTTGATTGAGCATCTCTGCCTGCCACAGATTGGATGACCTTTCCAGATCCTTCTGTCGAGTCTGCTAAGTAGATCGGATGGTAAACGCAACTCCACGCGCCAATACTTTATTCAGATTGTTACTGAAAGAGGAAAAAGCAGTGTATCGGCGTGTGTGTGTGTGTGTGTTTGCCTCGCTATTTGTACACACTCAGCCTTCCTTCATTGGTTCAATTGAAGCCTCATCTCCATATAGTTTGTATGCAATTACATCTGAGCCACGTGCTGAGTGCCTCTATATGATTGTGTTTAGAAACGACTCGCTGTGATGTGTGTGTTCATGTGTCTGCAGCAATTCGTGGTCAATTTGTGAGCTTGTGTGACTTTATGCGAACATTTGTGCTAGCCTGATGGAAGTTTGTGTGTGAGCGGCTGCTTGTGTTAGAACAAAGCTGTTTATGATAAATGCAGGTGCGAGAGTAATTTGTGATGACAAGATTTGTATTTGTGGATTCAGAATACATTACACATCTATAATAAACATGTAGCATATGGATGGTGTGTGGCTGAGTGTGTGAGATACAACGTTTTGTCACTAGAGACGAGACAGCAGGGTGAGACTGGAGTGTTTCTCTAGTGGGCTGCTGGCCACTTGCAGGGCTTTAAAGGACACAACACACGCATACCCACGCACCCCCACACACACACACACCCACACACACACCGGATTCTCACAGCAAACAGCTAATCACACCTGGCAGGGGTGTGTGTTCATCCACCTCTCTCTGTTCCTCCAAAGGAGACATGGCTTGTTTGAATTGTTACTTTGATTCTGAGCCTCTGGTCATGTCATAATCGCCTCCACTCTAAAATGTTGTATCTACATTCCTCTAAAGTTTTTGATTAGGTCATCTTTCAGGGTATTAGAAAAGTTCTTCACTGAATCTACACAGTCCTACATGGACTCTCCAGTTAGCGGCCTGAGGACACCATGCTTTGCCAGCAGATTTTAGATTGTTTTCTCATTCAGTCACTTTTCCGCTCTGATGTTCTGGTTACTGATAAGTCATGGATACAATAAAGTAACTTTAAAACTGTATTTGAATTCCCAGCCTCCAGTGATGCAGTGATATAAACAGATTAG
Source organism: Xiphophorus maculatus (assembly GCF_002775205.1). Classification (NCBI taxonomy): domain Eukaryota; kingdom Metazoa; phylum Chordata; class Actinopteri; order Cyprinodontiformes; family Poeciliidae; genus Xiphophorus; species Xiphophorus maculatus. Next base: position 19,152,895 of record NC_036461.1, read on the forward strand.
TAGGCAAGTATTTGTTCGTCTTCAGACACTTGTCAATTGATATTGGCGTAGAACTAATTCATTATTTTTATTTTATTTGTCTTCTGTGTTTCTGTCTTAACTATTCTTATCAATTATTTTATTGTTCTTTTTGTGTATCATGCGGGTGCAACTTGTTTACTAAGTGCTACTTAAGTGATGTTGACATTGAAATCTCTGCCACATTTTTCTACATGTGTTTATTCTTTACAACTAGAAGAAACATGTTGGTGAAGTTAAGATCACTTTCTGTCAGGCTTATGAGTCATTTTGGTCTTAAACATAAGATTGTGTCCACTTTGATTATTCCACAACTGAGAAAGATATATTTAGTTTGAAAGAAGATACATTTAGCTTTTCGTCAAGCTGTTTTGTTTTAGGTTTTATTTAAAAATGAATTAGCAGGTTCAGTCATAATGATGAAGAGAATGTTGGTGGATACATATTTTGTGGGTTTTCATAAAGTTTTGTCCTGTGTTCTTCAGGTGGAGCGGAACTCAACTGAATGCAACATCCAGCAAGTTGCCCTTGAGACGATGTCAGTTAGGCTGAAGGGACTCCACTACCCATCATCCTCCAGGAGGTACAACAAGAGCAGCAGGCAAGCACAGAAGACCCTTTCTGTCAAGTTAATTTCTTTTCTCTTTATATATGCAAAAGAAAGAATACAGCTTCTTTACTTTGTATATATATATGATATGTACATATCTTCAAAAGCAGCTGTCACACCCGGTCTCTCTGATGATCAGTTATATATATATATATATGATAGGTTTATTTGTCATAACCTGCAAAGAATCAGCCAGAGACAGAGATTAGGTTTCTTTTAATTTCTTTTCTGCAGAATAGGAGAATTGAGAACAGACGCGACGAATCGCTGTCAAACACTGTCTGGACTCAATTCTGCCAGTTCTTTCTTTGCATTTCTCTTTATTGTATAGAAAAAGGAGGTTGGGCTTCTTCACACAGTCACACAGAGAATTGACCAACCGTCTTTACATTCTGGAGCCTCCTATGGACATGCCCTTACAAGGGCATGTGACTGACCACAACTAATCAGTTACATATGGAACTAATAACACATGAATGTTTAACGTTTTTAGCTTCCAAGCAAACATCCTAAACAAAGTTAATAATATACTATACTACAAAAGAAAGAGAAGTTAAGTAAATATAAAAAGAAGAATAATAGAGTAATAATATGAAAAGAATAATATGAAAGAGTAATATGAAAACATAACTTGTAAAATAAACTCATGAGTAAATGAACAGGAGGATAATTTTTCTAACAATATATATATAAAATAAATTAAATTCCCTTCTCACCCACCGCGGGTGGTTCTTATCCTCTGAGCTCGGGTCCTCTACCAGAGGCCTGGGAGCTTGAGGGTTCTGCGCAGTATCTTGGCTGTGCCAAGGACTGCACATTTCTGGACTGAGATGTCTGATGTTGTTCCTGGGATCTGTTGTAGCCATTGGTCCAGTTTGGGGGTGACTGCCCCGAGGGCCCTGATGACCACAGGCACCACTGTGGTCTTCACCTTCCAGGCCCTCTCCAGTTCCTCCCTGAGGCCCTGGTATTTCTCTAGTTTCTCGTGCTCCTTTTTCCTGATGTTGCAGTCGCTTGGTATTGCTACATCTACCACAACGGCTTTCCTCTGTTGTTTATCCACTACGACAATGTCTGGTTGGTTCGCCATTACCATTTTGTCTGTCTGGATCTGGAAGTCCCACAGGATCTTAGCTCTGGCATTCTCCGTCACCTTTGGGGGTGTTTCCCACTTTGATCTCTGGGTTTCCAGTTCATATTCTGCACAGATGTTTCTGTACACTATGCCTGCAACTTGGTTATGTCGTTCCATGTATGCTTTCCCTGCCAGTATCTTGCACCCTGCTGTTATGTGCTGGACTGTCTCAGGGGCCTCCTTGCACAACCTACACCTTGGGTCTTGTCTGGTGTGGTAGATCTGGGCCTCTATTGCTCTGGTGTTTAGGGCCTGTTCCTGGGCGGCCAGGATGAGGGCCTCTATGCTGTCCTTGAGTCCAGCTTTTTCCAGCCATTGGTAGGATTTACTGATATCAGCCACTTGGGTTATTTGCTGGTGGTACATCCCATGTAGGGGCTTGTCCTCCCATGATGGTATCTCTGGCACCTCAACCTCCGTTCCCTGTTGTCTGAGATATTCACTGAGCACATTGTCTGTTGAGGCTTTGTCCCTGATGTATTTATGAATCTTAGTTGTTTCATCCTGGACTGTGGTTCTCACACTCACTAGTCCTCTGCCTCCTTCGTTGCGGCTCGTGTACAGTCTCAGGGTGCTGGATTTGGGATGGAACCCTCCATGCATTGTTAGTAGTTTTCTAGTCTTAATATCCGTGGCTTTTATCTCCTCCTTTGGCCAGCTAATTATTCCAGCAGGGTATCTGATTACTGGCAGGGCATAGCTGTTTATCGCACGGATTTTGTTCTTGCCATTGAGCTGGCTTCTCAGGACTTGCCTTATTCGTTGGAGGTATTTAGCTGTGGCTCCTTTCCTTGTGATCTCATCAAGGTTGTCATTTGCTTGTGGTATACCTAGGTACTTGTAACTGTCCTCTATGTCTGCTATTGTTCCTTCTAGGAGTGAGACCCCTTCTGTGCGGATGACCTTCCCCCTCTTTGTGATCAGCTGACCACACTTCTCTAGTCCGAATGACATCCCAATGTCCGTGCTGTAGATCCTGGTGGTGTGGATCAGTGAGTCGATGTCTCGCTCACTCTTGGCATACAGCTTGATGTCATCCATGTAGAGAAGGTGACTGATGTTGGCCCCATTTTTGAGTTGGTATCCGTAGCCAGTCTTGTTGATAATTTGGCTGAGGGGGTTCAGGCCTATGCAGAACAGTAGCGGGGACAAGAGCATCTCCTTGGTATATGCCACATTTGATGGACACTTGTGCAAGTGGTTTGCAGTTGGCTTCAAGGGTGGTTTTCCACAGCTTCATCGAGTTTGCAATGAAGGCTCTCAGAGTCCTGTTGATGTTATACATCTCTAAGCATTCAATGATCCAAGTATGCGGCATTGAGTCATAGGCTTTCTTGTAATCAATCCAAGCCATGCACAGGTTGGTGTGTCGGGTTTTGCAGTCTCGGGCAACTGTGCGGTCTACGAGGAGTTGGTGTTTGGCTCCTCTGCTATTTACACCGATACCTTTCTGTGCCGTGCTCATGTGTTTATCCATGTGTTTGCTTATCTTGGCCGCTATGATGCCTGACATGAGCTTCCATGTTGTGGAGAGGCAGGTTATTGGTCGGTAGTAGGGTGGGACTGGACCCTTTGATGGATCCTTCTGGATTAGGATTGTCCGCCCTTTAGTTAACCATTCAGGGTGATTATATATATATATATATATATATATATATATATATATATATATATATATATATATATATATATATATATATATATATATCCTCTCCTTGGGCTGCCACCTTATCGTGGTGGAGGGCTTTGAGTGTCCCAATGATCCTAGGAGCTATGCTGTCTGGGGCTTCATGCCCCTGGTAGGGTCACCCAAGGCAGACAGGTCCTAAGTGAGGGACCAGACAAAGCGCAGCCCAAAGACCCCAATGATGAATGAAAATCTTGGACTTGGTGTTCCCTCTCCCGGACGCGGGTCACCGGGGCCCCACTCTGGAGCCAGGCCTGGAGGGCGAGCGCCTGGTGGCCGGGCTTTTACCCATGGGGCCCGGCCGGGCTCAGCCTGAAGAGGAAACATGGGTCCCCCCTCCCATGGGCCCACCACCCGTGGGAGGGGCCAAAGGGGTCGGGTGCATTGTGTGATGGGTTTCGGCCAAGGGAGGGGACCCTGGTGGTCCGATCTTCGGTTGCAGAAGCTGGCTCTTGGGACGTGGAATGTCACCTCTCTGGTGGGGAAGGAGCCGGAGCTAGTGTGTGAGGTCGAGAGGTTCCGGCTAGAAATAGTTGGTCTCACCTCGATGCATGGCTCTGGTTCTGGAACCAGTCTCCTTGAGAGGGGCTGGACATACTTCCACTCTGGAGTTGCCCAAGGTGAGAGGCGTCGTGCAGGAGTGGGCATACTTGTTGCTCCCCATCTCGGCGCCTGTACGTTGGGTTTACCCAGGTGAACGAGAGGGTAGCCTCCCTCCGCCTACGGGTGGGGGGACGGGTCCTGACTGTCGTTTGTGCTTACGGGCCGAACGACAGTTCAGATTACCCACCCTTTTTGGAGTCCTTAGAGGGGGTACTGGAGAGTGCTCCTCCTGGGGACTCCCTCGTTCTGCTGGGGGACTTCAACGCTCATGTCGGCAATGACAGTGAGACCTGGAGGGGCGTGGTTGGGAGGAACAGCCCGCCCGATCTGAACTCGAGCGGTGTCCTGTTGTTGGACTTCTGTGCTCGTCATGGATTGTCCATAACGAACACCATGTTCAAGCATAAGGGTGTCCATATGTGCACTTGGCACCAGGACACCCTAGGCTGCAGTTTGATGATCGACTTTGTCATCGTTTCATCGGATCTGCGGTCGTATGTCTTGGACACTTGGGTGAAGAGAGGTGCGGAGCTGTCCACTGACAACTACCTGGTGGTGCGTTGGCTCCGGTGGTGGGGGAGGAAGCCGGTCAGACCTGGCAGGCCCAAACAAGTTGTGAGGGTCTGCTGGAAACGTCTGGCGGAATCCCCTGTGAGATGGAGCTTTAACTCCCATCTCCGGCAAAGCTTCGAACACGTCCCGGGGGAGGTGGGGGACATGGAGTCTGAGTGGACCATGTTCCGTGCCTCCATTGTCAAGGCGGCCGATCGGAGCTGTGGCCGCAAGGTTGTCGGTGCCTGTCGCGGCGGCAACCCTCGAACCCGTTGGTGGACACCTTCGGTGAGGGATGCCGTCAGGCTGAAGAAGGATTGTGCAAGGAGGCCCCTGAGACAGTCCAGCACATAACAGCAGGGTGCAAGATACTGGCAGGGAAAGCGTACATGGAATGACATAACCAAGTTGCAGGCATTGTGTACAGAAACATCTGTGCAGAATATGGACTGGAAACCCAGAGATCAAAGTGGGAAACACCCCCAAAGGTGACGGAGAATGCCAGAGCTAAGATCCTGTGGGACTTCCAGATCCAGACAGACAAAATGGTAATGGCGAACCAACCAGACATTGTCGTAGTGGATAAACAACAGAGGAAAGCCGTTGTGGTAGATGTAGCAATACCAAGCGACTGCAACATCAGGAAAAAGAAGCACGAGAAACTAGAGAAATACCAGGGCCTCAGGGAGGAACTGGAGAGGGCCTGGAAGGTGAAGACCACAGTGGTGCCTGTGGTCATCAGGGCCCTCGGGGCAGTCACCCCCAAACTGGACCAATGGCTACAACAGATCCCAGGAACAACATCAGACATCTCAGTCCAGAAATGTGCAGTCCTTGGCACAGCCAAGATACTGCGCAGAACCCTCAAGCTCCCAGGCCTCTGGTAGAGGACCTGAGCTCAGAGGATAAGAACCACCCGCGGTGGGTGAGAAGGGAATTTAATTATATATATATATATATATATATATATATATATATATATATATATATATATATATATATATATATATATATATATATATATGAATAAACAGTGTTTTTACAAAGAACAAAAGGTTGATTTAATGCAGATATGTATTGTATCAATTCACTAACTGATCATCAGAGAGACAGAGTGTGACGGCTGCTTTTGAAGATATGTTTAAACAGTTTATGTCCAACATGTGTGGAGTCTGCAGATAGTTCAGTAGACTGTACCATAGACATGTACGCACCCTGATTGTCCATTACAGCTTGGAAGATGACTATGAATGGGACAGACTGAATAATAAACTTTTCGTTTTGAGTTGCTACAGGTAGTACAGTGTCTGCTGGGCCTTCTTCTGAACAATTAAATAAAGTGTTCATCTAAAAAGGTTGCTGCTCCTTCAGCAGACTCATTTAGACTGGTTGTTGGAGAGCTTGAATGTCCATAGCGAGGCTTTAATATCAACTTAAGGTCTACCTACTGGCCATCAGTGAGCAGTGCCCTGACTAACACTCTTGTCATAGTCATTTTACAGTATTCAGAATGTCAAATTGTAGTTTCATGTTTCCTCTGTTTTTAATGGACATTATCTGAATACTGTAATGGGAGACATTAAAATTTTTTATATGTTTAAAAAATAAGAAAAAATTAATTTACAAATATTTGCTTATGTCTATAATGAAAGAAGACAAATGATATCAGTAACATCATAAACATATAGTTGAATGCAGTCACCCAGTCACACACACGCATGCGCACGCCCACCCCCAGCCCCCCACACACACTCCAGGCATGTAATGCGGTATGTCCAGGCTGAGCTCGTCTTCGGTCACGCTGCCTGTTGGCCTTTTATCCTCCGACTCTGTGGAGCTTCCCTGGTGGTTATCATTCACTGGCAGGGCGACATGTACATGCACACATTAATATAAAAGGGAAATATGAGCCAAGTTCTGCGTATGCAAATAACAAATGAAGCTTAATTTGCCGCCTGTGAGTGTGAAGCATTATGTTTAGCATATGTTGTTTGCGTTGTCACAGGGACTCAGTTGGTGTGTGTGTTAGAATAAAACATCCAATTTTCATACAAAAGGATTGTTTTATGTTTTGACATAAAAAGCTGATGCAGAAAAAACAAACTACAAATACGAAGTTTCTTTTTCAGGTCAGATGACAAAGCAATAGGTTACTCTTAAGAAGAGAAAATAGTTGTTTTATAAAAATGCTTTCAGCATTAAGTGTGTTTTTGATTAAGAGATTTGTGCACAATTTGTGAAAAATAAATTTATTTGCATGACAGGATGAATGAATAAATAATGAATGTATGATGTTCCCTGAAAGTTTATTAATATCCTTGTGGACTGAATGTAATACCCATGAAGAGTATTCTACAAACTCTCATAAATCTGGCTGAATCATTCAGTGAAGGGCCATAGCTGCCAATATGACTCATTCAACCTTTCTATCTATGACTTTATGCTTACCTCCTGGACTTTCCCTTTCAGAACATGTTCCACTACTTTCTTATTCACCTCATTCTGCCCGTTTCCTTTCTATCTTTATGTTTTTCCATTTCTTCTTTTGTCCTCTTCCATTGTCCCTTTTTCCCTTTTACATTCCCTTATTTCTGTGTCCATTCTTTCCTTTTATTTATTCTCTCGATTTTCATTCATTTTCGCCTCTTTAAATTTTTATATTCAGTCAAATTCTTTCTGCTTTTCTTTCTCCTCTCCAATTTCTTCTCTATTGTTTGCCACTGTTTGTGTTTGTTGCTTCTGTCCTGTATATTCTTTTGCTCAAAGTTCTCATCTTCTACTTGTCTCTCTTTTCTGTTTTTCTTTATTTATATATATCAATCTGCTTTTTGATGATCCTGGGTTATCTGTTGGAGTCCACGTTCAAACAGATAGTGTTCCACATCCAGTATATATACACTGCTCAAAAAATAAAGGGAACACTCAAATAACACATCCTAGATCTGAATGAAAGAAATATTCTCATTGAATACTTTGTTCTGTACAAAGTTGAATGTGCTGACAACAAAATCACAAAAATCATCAATGGAAATCAAATTTATTAACCAATGGAGGCCTGGATTTGGAGCCATACACAAAATTAAAGTGAAATAACACTACACGCTGATCCAACTTTAATGTAATGTCCTTAAAACGAATTTGCCAATCCTGGTGTTCTCTGGCAATGCCAAGCGTCCTGCACGGTGTTGGGCTGTGAGCACAACCCCCATCTGTGGACGTTGGGCCCTCATACCATCCTCATGGAGTCGGTTTCTAACCGTTTGTGCAGACACATGCACATTTGTGGCCTGCTGGAGGTCATTTTGCAGGGCTCTGGCAGTGCTCCTCCTGTTCCTTCTTGCACAAAGGCGGAGGTAGCGGTCCTGCTGCTGGGTTGTTGCCCTCCTATGGCCTCCTCCACGTCTCCTGGTGTACTGGCCTGTCTCCTGCTAGCGCCTCCAGCCTCTGGACACTACGCTGACAGACACAGCAAACCTTCTTGCCACAGCTCGCATTGATGTGCCATCCTGGATGAACTGCACTACCTGAGCCACTTGTGTGGGTTGTGGAGTCCGTCTCATGCTACCACGAGTGTGAAAGCACCACCAACATTCAAAACTGACCAAAACATCAGCCAGACAGCATAGGTACTGAGAAGTGGTCTGTGGTCCCAACTGCAGAACCATTCCTTTATTGAGTGTGTCTTGCTAATTGCCAATAATTTCCACCTGTTGTCTATTCCATTTGCACAACAGCAGGTGAAATTGATTGTCAATCAGTGTTGCTTCCTAAGTGGACAGTTTGATTTCACAGAAGTTTGATTTACTTGGAGTTATATTGTGTTGTTTAAGTGTTCCCTTTATTTTTTTTGAGCAGTGTATATATATACAGTAGAGACCAAAAGTTTGGAAATACCTTCTAATTCAATGGATTTTCTTTTATTTCATGACTATTTATAAGGCAAGAGATCCCACTTATTAACCTGACAGGGCACACCTATGAAGTGAAAACCATTTCTGGTGACGACCTCTTGAAGCTCATCAAGAAAATGCAGAGTGTGTGCAAAGCAGTAATCACAGCAAAAGGTTGCTACTTTGAAGAAACTAGAATATAAGGGCTATTTTCAGTTGTTTTACACTTTTTTGTTTAGTGCATATTTCCACATGTGTTATTCATAGTTTTGATGCCTCCAGTGTGAATCTACAATGTCAATAGTCATGAAAATAAAGGAAACTCATTGAATTAAAAGGTGTGTCCAAACTTTTGGTCTGTACTGTATATACTGTATATATATACAGTATATCACATATATGTTATACAGTATATATACATATATAACCTGGGTTCCAACAGGTTACCCAGGATCATCAAAAATGATCTGCAAATCGATCTGCAAAAAGCAGAGATGTGATCCTAAGGCCACCAAATCGGATCCCCTCAACAGCTTGGCTGCACCTAGAAATTCTGTCCATGAAAGTGATGAACAGAATCGGTGACAAAGGGCAGCCCTGGCGGAGTCCAACTATCACCGGAAACGAGCCCGACTTTCTGCCGGCAATGCGGACCAGACTCTGATACCGGTCATACAGGGACCTGACAGCCCGTATCAAAGGGCCCGGTATCCCATACTCCCGGAGAACCCCCCACAGGGCTCCCCGAGGAACACGGTCGAACGCCTTCTCCAAGTCCACAAAACACATGTAGACTGGTTGGGCGAACTCCCATGCACCCTCCAGGACCCTGCTGAGGGTGTAGAGCTGGTCCAGTGTTCCACGACCAGGACGAAAATCACACTGCTCTTCCTGAATCCGAGGTTCGACTATCCGACGGACCCTTCTCTCCAGGACCCCTGAATAGACCTTGCCAGGGAGGCTTAAGAGTGTGACCCCTCTATAATTGGAGCACACCCTCCGGTCCCCCTTTTTGAACAGGGGGACCACCACCCCAGTCTGCCAATCCAGGGGAACTGTCCCCGATGTCCATGCGATATTGCAGAGTTGCGTCAACCAACACAACCCTACAACATCCAGAGCCTTAAGGAACTCCGGGCGGATCTCATCCACCCCCGGGGCCTTGCCACCGAGGAGCTTTTTAACCACCTTGGCGACCTCGTCCCCAGAGATTGGAGAGCCCAACCCGGAGTCCCCAGGCTCCGCTTCCTCAATGGAAGGCATGTTGGTGGGATTGAGGAGGTCTTCGAAGTACTCTGCCCACTGGCCCACAACGTCCCCAGTAGAGGTCAGCAGCACACCATCCCCACTATAAACAGTGTTGGTGCTGCACTGCTTCCCCCCGGGAAGCAGTGCAGATGCCGGATGGTGCTGATGAGATGCCGGATGGTGGACCAGAATCGCCTCGATGCCGTACGGAAGTCTTTCTCCATGGCCTCTCCAAACTCCTCCCACGCCCGAGTTTTTGCCTCAGCAACCACCCGAGCCGCATGCCGCTTCGCCCGCCGGTACCCATCAGCTGCTTCCGGAGTCCCACAGGCCAAAAAGGCCCGATAGGACTCCTTCTTCAGCCTGACGGCATCCCTCACCGAAGGTGTCCACCAACGGGTTCGAGGGTTGCCGCCTCGACAGGCACCGACAACCTTGCGGCCACAGCTCCGATCGGCCGCCTCGGCAATGGAGGCACGGAACATGGTCCACTCAGACTCCATGTCCCCCACCTCCCCCGGGACGTGTTCGAAGCTTTGCCGGAGATGGGAGTTAAAGCTCCATCTCACAGGGGATTCCACCAGACGTTTCCAGCAGACCCTCACAACTTGTTTGGGCCTGCCAGGTCTGACCGGCTTCCTCCCCCACCACCGGAGCCAACGCACCACCAGGTAGTTGTCAGTGGACAGCTCCGCACCTCTCTTCACCCAAGTGTCCAAGACATACGACCGCAGATCCGATGAAACGATGACAAAGTCGATCATCGAACTGCGGCCTAGGGTGTCCTGGTGCCAAGTGCACATATGGACACCCTTATGCTTGAACATGGTGTTCATTATGGACAATCCATGACGAGCACAGAAGTCCAGCAACAGAACACCGCTCGAGTTCAGGTCGGGCGGGCCGTTCCTCCCAACCACGCCCCTCCAGGTCTCACTGTCATTGCCCACGTGAGCGTTGAAGTCCCCCAGCAGAACAAGGGAGTCCCCAGGAGGAGCACTCTCCAGTACCCCCTCTAAGGACTCCAAAAAGGGTGGGTAATCTGAACTGTCGTCCGGCCCGTAAGCACAAACGACAGTCAGAACCCGTGCCCCCACCCGTAGGCGGAGGGAGGCTACCCTCTCGTTCACCTGGGTAAACCCCAACGTACAGACGCCGAGATGGGGAGCAACAAGTATGCTCACTCCTGCCCGACGTCTCTCACCTTGGGCAACTCCAGAGTGGAAGTATGTCCAGCCCCTCTCAAGGAGACTGGTTCCAGAACCAGAGCCATGCGTCTAGCCGGAACCTCTCGACCTCACGCACTAGTTCCGGCTCCTTCCCCACCAGAGAGGTGATATCCCATGTCCCAAGAGCCAGCTTCTGCAACCCGGGATCGGACTGCCAGGGTCCCCTCCCTTGGCCGCCACCCATCACACAGTGCACCCAACCCCTTTGGCCCCTCTCACGGGTGGTGGACCCATGGGAGGGGTGGCCCATGTTTCTTCTTCGGGCTGAGCCCGGCCGGGCTCCATGGGTAAAAGCCCGGCCACCAGGCGCTCGCCATCGTGCCCCCCCTCCAGGCCTGGCTCCAGAGTGGGGCCCCCTTGACCCACGTCCGGGCGAGGGAACACCAAGTCCAAGGTTTTCCTTCGTCATTGGGGTCTTCGGGCTGCACTTTGTCTGGTCCCTCACCTAGGACCTGTATGCCTTGGGTGACCCTACCAGGGGCATGAAGCCCCAGACAGCATAGCTCCTAGGATCATTGGGATACTCAAACCCCTCCACCACGATAAGGTGGCAGCCCAAGGAGGAGAATGTAAAGGAAAACCTCCCAGGTTTTCCTTTACATTTTCTGACTATCTTAAGTTGCACTTTTGTTTTAAAAAAATATATTTTCCTTTATTCTGTAACTCTGTTGTTCATAAAGGACACACTTTAAAGCACAACGTTTTGTAAAATACAATAAAGAAAATTACTTAAAATGCATTTTCAATATTTTAAAAACTCTGTGTGTCTGTTGTACATAAGTCTTAAGATATTTATACATTTCCAAGCCATATAGCAGATTTTATTGTAACTAGGGCTGATTGAGATTGTCATGGCAGACATGAATAATAGATTCCTAGAATTCAAATCTCCTCAGGTGACTGAATGTCAGAATAGCTCTCCATAGCACTCCTACACACTCCACCAGCACGGTATGACAGAAAAAGAAGCTGACACTTCAAACACTTTGTAACCATCCCAGCACCGAACGCAGTGCCACAGTGGCACCACGTCGCGCCTTCCTCTCAGATTTGTCTGTTTTTTCGTCTTCAACCCCATGAGATATCCTGTTTTACAAAGCATTTAGTTAACATTAGTGTGTGAACAAGACAAAAACGATGGAGAGGAAAGGAGGGGGAGTGGAAAACTGACAAATGACAAGAGAAAACAATCTGTGCAAGTGTTGTATCTGCTTTATCTTCCTGAGTCAGTAAAGGGCCGCTCTGCTCGCTGCATAATGAGAGACGCCGCCTCAAGGGAAGGAAGCAGTGCTTGCTTGCTGTGCTTCATCTTTTCTGTGTAGCTCTTATTTTATTAGGATGTAGAGAACATGAAATGTGTAAAGCTGCACGAAGGTGTTGGAGGAGCAGGCAGGGAGGACGTGGGAGGAGCAGGAGTTGGAGGAGAGGGAGGGAATGCAGTTCAATGTACCTGAGAGGAAAGGAAAAAAGGTAGAGTTTGGAGACAGAATGGAAGAGGAAGTTCAAACTTTCATAGAGCCGCTCCTCAAAATGTCAGTTTTACAGCTAACTTAAGCAAGCAAGATTTCTGTGATATGTATTCTAAAAAAAAAGAAATGTTTTTGTTTTAAGGAAAATCTGGAGAATCTTTTTTTTTGTCAAAGAACCATAAATATTTTAGAAAGAAATAACTTTTTAAGGACCTTAGGGGGTAGCAAGCTACATTAGCTTGCTATAAAGTTCCAGTCTACAAGAGTAACAGCGTCCAGTTATTATCATGTAATATTAGTGAGACATTGCTTTGCCAAAATGGATAATATATCTTTGATAATTAGAGAAATGGCACATGTGAAGTTCTTTGTTTTTCATGCTATGAGTTGCCCCTTTGATGAGGAGCTCTTTATTTTACATGGATATATATATACTTATTGTGGGATAATTGTTCTTTGTATTAACAGTATATCCCATAAAACATTGAAGACATTTCCAGCAGTATTTCTGACATCCACTTTCATTTCAAGATAAGGATTCTTACGTCTCCATTTCTCCCAAGATGAAAATTTCAAAGAGTGAAAGAGTGAATTGGTTTTTTAACATGGTTACTCTCTTCAATGTAGGCTCTGTGCTTTATTTGAATAAATAAAAAAACACACAAGATGCACATATATCCTTTAGTATGGTGTGTATCTTTGTGTATAATATAAATGACCATGGTTAACTGCCATGACCAAAATTGCCAAGGTCAGATTTATAAGCTGCTACTTATTCCACACTCTTTGAACACTGCGATTCAGCTAATATACAGCTTTTTACCAAAAGGTTTCAAAAGGCTGGCCTGCTGCGTGATGAACAGGAGCGCACGAGCTCTGGAACAAAATAAAAATGACATTGAGAGTGACAACAACAGTGTGTGTGAGGCTGAAGGTTTTTGGTGGTGATAGCAGACAGGTGGAAGATACCATCAATTACTTTTTCTAGTAGTCTACTGTTTTTTTTCCTTCTCTTACAATAGCCGTGTTGTAGGCACTGTTCAGAAAAAAAAAAAATACGGTACGTATTTGTGTTACCGAAATATATTACATTGAAAGTTAAAGAAACCTTTCTGTGTAAATATCTCATGTTACAACATGGAATATTTGGACACACATGGCTTACAGAGAAGAAAGGCTTAAATATGCAAACTTTGAAAGCTTGAAGTTAATCTGTTGCTGAAACTGTTTGGTGTACAATTGTTTCTTAAAGGAGCAGTATTGTGTAAAATGTAATCCTAATGTTATTCTCTCATCAAAATCTCATCAAAATCATACCTTTGAATGTTGCTTTACTTCTTTCATGCATGTTTGAGGAATACTTTAGTCTCCTATGGCAAACATTCTGGGTGCAAGAATTCTCACCAGGCACTGCCTTTTTCCACAAAGCTCCGTCTCGGAGCTTTAATGTTTCTTTAAATATGATGCTATAAATACATCAGCTTGTTCAGCCTACTAGAAATGTTTATGTCAATGTATCTAATGTTCTAATTGTCTAATAGGACAAACAAATTGTCTAATAGGACTGTGGAAAAAAAAAATCCAGGAAAGACCATTGAATATTTCCATCTAAAATAATCTGAAATTGTTGAATGCCCATTCATAAAGTTTCCATTACAATACCTACTAATTGTACATGATTATTTAAATAACTGCCATACTGACAGGACACAGTTGATTGTGTTTTTAAAAGTTGGACATGATAAATCACATAGAAACTTTAGTATTGCTAAGAGTGGAGCAAAATGAAGATTTTTATTTTTATTTTTCAGCAGTGTGACAGAGAAAGTAGCATTTTGATTTAAGTTCTCTCTTGTCTGTATTCACAACTAATTTAATGTTAGTAGTTTTAATTGTAATTAGTGTATTATATAACATTGTCCTTTGAGAAAATCCAGATTTTTAGATTTCTTTTAGAGCGATCAATAGATTTAGTTTTTTAATTCTCAGTTGACATTAGCTTTGTTGCCTTAGAATGTGTGTGTTTGTGTGTGTGTACGTGTGTACATTCGTTGTGATGAGGCTGTTTGTGACTTGATTGCTGAAGAAAGTGTCCCTTAGTGTGCAATTGTCTTAAATTGTGTGCATGCTTGCATGTGTGTGAGTGTGCATGTCGTCATGAAAATGCTTTAGGCCCGACAGATTGTCAAAGTGTCGGTTGTGGTGACAAGAGAACTCCAAACAATTTCACTGCTAATGTTGAGAAACGTGTTGGTGATCCCCGCTGAGACTGAAAAACAGAGAATATATAAATAATAAACACACACCTTAACAAAATGGCTGACAGTAATCTGTGTGTTTGAGCAATTGGCCCCTGTTCCAGGAGCATAAATATTAGATGTGATCCTGCGTCGAGGAGGATAGTGAAGGTGATGGAGGAGGAGGAAATGGAAACAGAAGCAGCTGCAGATGTGGGCAGGGAGGAGAAAAATGTTGGGAAGAAGATTACAGAGGTAAAATAGTGGAGAGAAAAACAGAAGAGGAAACATGAGATGGACTAGTGAAAGAAAATGTAGGCATGATACAGAAGGAGAAGGATTTTGGAGATGAAACAAGGATGAACTTGAAGAGAAAAACAACAGGGCTGCTCTTACGAAACGAAAGCCGAGAGAGAATAAGAGATGGAAAAATACTGAAATAAGAAATGGGATGAAAGCAGTAAAAAAAATAGAAGCGGCAAAATAAGTGAGGTATAAAGTAAATAATAATGGGGACAAAAAGAAAATAAACTGCAACATTTAAATTTATTTTTTGATCAGTTTCCATGACAAAATAATCAGACTTTCAATATGACAGATAGAAAACAGATTGGAATTACATTATGACATCTAATCAAAACAAACATTTATTAGTGGTAATTAATTTGAATGCCATGGCAGAAGCAAGTCATTTGCTTAAATCTTATGTTACTTTATACCCCCCCCCCCCTACACACACACACACACAAGAATATTATTGAACAGTTCATTTATTTAATTTGGCCAATTCACTGAGTGAAACATATTATATAGATTAATTACATACTGACAGGTATTTTCAAACCTTTGAGAAAATTGATCCATTGAAAAAACATATTTCTAAAAACCTAAAAATATCTTCATGTCAACCAACCACAACAGCACAGACCTGCTTTTACAAAATCGCTTTGCCACAAATTAATAAGATATAAATAAATGTATGTATAAAATTGCTTTTGAGAACAAGTTAATTTAATGATTTAGTGATTATGACTCTTTTCACCTGGATGCACTGACTTTGTTTAGGTTGAAGTTCAAACAGCAGAGGCATAAATACAAAGTCAGAGAACACACAGTCAATAGTAGAAACATAAAATTTTTTGGTAACACTGTATTTGATGGGTTGTGAATAAGACTGTCATGACACCGTCATAAACATGACATAACACCTGTCTTGGACATTAGTAAGTCTTAATGAATATTTATGACTGTCATAAAGTGTCATTCAGTAAATTATGACACTTTTAATACAAATATGACATTATTCAAAATGTCCTTATGTATGTATGATGTATGTATATATGTATGTATATATATATATATATATATATATATATATATATATATATATATATATATATATATATATATATATATATATATATACATATATATATATATATATATATATATACATATATATATATATTTATATTTATAAACATATACATATATATATATATTTATATTTATAAACATATACATATAAACATATTTATATGTTTATCTAGACTTTACATTTTTTCCATCATCAGCCTTTGTGTCATGGTTTGCAATGAGAATCGGTCAAAGATGTATGTCTGGATGTAGAAGGGTTAGGGGTCAGTGCCTTAACATCCCGGTACAGAGTTATGCTGCATAACATCCTACCTGTTGTTTGGATGAAGCCACTTAGTCGGGCAAATAAAAGTCAACCAATAATTTCAAAAGTTTTAATCACAGCAAACAAACTCATGAACCTGTTTCTTTCTATTATTAGTTTGCAGGAGTTTGAAGCAGAGTACCAGGAACTGTGGGAGTGGCTGATGGACATGGATGCTATGGTAACCGACAGCCACCAGTTGATGATGTCAGAAGAGCAGAGACATCACCTCTTCAAAGTAAGATGGACTGCTTTGTGAGTCTCTTAGACGGAAAATGTTCTTTTCCAGCACAAGTTCTTTGACTTCACAAGTAGTCAGGGACTGTTTCTGTCACTGGCTACCAGTGACAGTAAGAGTCAATGAACTATGTATGTATCTATGTAGCACATTTCTGGTTATATCAATCACTCTACGCACTTCTACACTAGAGCCACATTTATACATCAGTATACAGATTGTTAGTCAGCCTTAGCTAAAACTAAACCCAAACTTTCTGTTTCCAAGACAACTACTATTACCACTGAGCTCTCAACATGATAATGATGCATAAGAAACTCTAACGTTGAGTCTGTTATGGGACTAAAGCTTCCTCATGTCCCAGGGATTCTAATGATTGCATATCATTGGGAACTGTCCAAGCTGGTTACTCAACCTTGTAAATGTGTGATTTATTTGCAATGTGAACACGGAGTGGAATTGGTCTCCTCTGCTCTGACTATTGGCAACATTATGCTGTAGGACAGACGACTACCAGACTGACTGCAGTGCTTGATGAGTGACAGGAAGTGCTCACAGCAGCTCTTGCTACTTACTCAGGACAGAGCGGGGCTTCAGCTGAGCTGTATACAAGCCTCTAACAACACAGAAAAAGAGAGTCCAGATCAGACAATACACACCAGAGTGAACACTAGATTTGTCACTTTCTGGTTTTTTAATCAAAAGTCACTAAAGGTGTATGGAAAGTCATTAATTACAGTGACAACGTTTATAAGTAAGCAAGAGTGAGTGTTCCTTTCGAAACCAACCATTCAAAATATTTCATTGCTGTTGGTGTCACTCGTCAATTATTGCGTATAAGGCAAGTTGAAGACCTGAAGGCTTCAGAGTAAAGTACATTGAAAAGAACCAAAATAATTTCAATTTGTCTATCAGCTATTGAGAGGGATCATTGAATGCTGATCAGATGAGTTACAGTTGTTGACCAAAATTCTGCTGATTTGTAACAGACAGTCAGAATTGACTGAACAAATTATTATAGACACATGTTAAGGTTCATCCCTCTCTGCCAAAAAGATTTGGCCCTGTCTTTTCACTTCTTATTTAAGGTAATCATAAAAAAATGTAAATTGCTAATATCTTGACTGTCTATAGCATGAATGCAGTATCAATATACTATATATTTCATTGTCACTACAAAGGTGCATCAGTTAAGCATCACTTACCTGCACAACAAATTAGCCAAAAGTGAAATCAAATGGAAGGAAAAAATAGGATAAAAAAGCTGATTTACACATTTTAACAATTATTGCACATGATTACTATTAGTGCACATATGCCGATATTTAGATGGCGATCTCAATATTGCAATATCATATTGTTCAAAGATATTGATTTGTTTATTATTTTGCATAGAATGTGTTTTTTGAACACTGTGTGCAGGTTTGGACTGTCAGTGTCTTGAGAAAGCTGCATTTTTTTCACGTTCATGGCTTTTGTGATACTAGAGTTCCTCTGGGGTCGGGTTAGGGTTAAAGCTTTAATCTCTGAGGTTGTGCTGCTGTAGAACCCACACACATGACTAAGTATGTTCTGGATGGAGCACTGGTTGAAGGCTAAGAGCTTGGTTTCTAGTGGATGATTTTTTCTGAGAACCTTCAGGAAACAAGATTTTTGCTCTGGATTTGAATTACAGCTGACTGACAAATAATATTGTAATTGGAAAACTCTAACCCTCCTTTAAAAACTGCAACCTTTAGGTCTGCGATCTTGTAAAGTGAATAAAAGCAATCCATTTCTAAAACAGAAAGCAAGGATAGTCTAAACACTGATTAGAAAGGATCAAGTGAACATATTACCACAAAGCAAATTATTTTACCTAACGATGGAAAATACAAACTGAACCAGAGAGCCCAGATCAAACAATACACACCAGATAGATATGAGTGAACATTAAAATATTCACAAACCATCAGCTACTCTAGATATACCACCCTCCTCTTTCTGACTTGTAGTCATAGGAGCTACTGTGACTACAAGCCCAATCTGATAACCCCTTGAATTAGATGTTTGCAGTCATTTGTCATTAAAGGCCATAACAGAACAAGTCAATGATCCAAATATTTGCGGGATCATGTTACATGAAATATCAGGGGGTTTCCATATGCACTGGCTCGAGGGAATGAAGATGTCTTCCATTTGAACCAGAACATAGCTGTGAAGAATCATAACTTTGTGTTGTTTTCAACGATTTCTTTATTTTTTTATTTGTTCTGCCTTACTTTGTGTGTTTCTCTGTGGGGGTGGGGGTGGGTGTGCGTGTGTTTGTCCATGCGCATGCTCGCCTGTGTGTGTGCACACAACAGCATGATTTATTTATTTGCTTGATGAGAGTCACCTGGCCTGCGAATTATTGATAAGTGTAAAGATGAACTTAATTTCTCCATAGGAGTCACACTTAAATATTCATCTCCTAATGAATATTCATGGAAGCGATGATGCATGCATGAATTTTAGATGATTCCAGAGTCAGTGGGCATTGTCTTCTCCTTTTTCACTTTCTCTCTCTCATTTTTTTGATGTGTCAACTCTTCTGCTGAATTATTGATGTTAATCTCAACAGTATTTCTTCGCCTAGTCCAAGGTCGCTTTGGTATACTCTTTCTTGCCCTCTTCACCACTGCGACTTGCAGAGACAGGTTTGCAGACAGGTCTACCCTGCATGCTGCTCACATATGGATTTTTTTATACCTTCATGGTGGAAAAGGCCTGTGGACAGAGATGTCATGTTTTTTGTTTCCCACACTTTATCTGAATCCGTCTGTCAGTCCATTGTGTATCTGTATATAGCACATCTCTGTTCATAAGAATCTAACAAGCTAAATGAATTTAGTGGAACTTACCACAGTGTCTTAGTCTCGGGTATTCAATTGTCCCGAATTTGATTGGCATTTTCTGTCATCTCCTAAATTCTTGTCTTTTCAAAATTTTAAAGGGTAAAATTTTGTTGTGTGTCTTCCAGAATAATAGATAACATTACTTTGCAGTATTATTATCTAATATTTTCTCTCTCCACAACAGATTGGTGAATACTTTCTTAAATGGCCAACCTAAAGCATTGAATCTGCTTTTCTGTGTAACTTTCAGTGAAAATTAAAACATAATTTGTGTGCTTCAAGACCTGTACACTAGATTTATATTTAAATCTACAGGACAGACCTGTAGATTTATCAAAATGCATAATCAAGTTATGCCAGCAGGTGACCCTACCATAAGAATAAAATACAATACATACAAAAATAAATTAATTTAATTCTTATAAAATGTACTATGTAATATCTACCATTCCTCTTGTAATGATGGGACTAACTCACATTCTCATATTGTAAAATTGCCCCTTATGTATTTCCCATTAACTCAGATGAAACAAATAATAGATAAGCTCTACATTACATTGTCAACAGGTTAATATGAACCCATTCCAGTGCTAAGTAGATCCATAAAACAAGTCAACGCGAGGATATGGCACAACATTTTTCAGTTGAGCAAGAAACAAAACTGAAGTAATTCTTCTCTCCTTTTATTATTTTCTCCACTTGGAAAAGGCAAGTTTTATGATCCACTTCTGTCCTCTTATTTATACTGTTCAAATGCTTATTTTTCCTTTCCGTATTAATGATAGGTCTTAGAATACACTATATTGCCAGAAGTATTGGCTCACCTGCTTTGACTCACATATGAGCTTATGTACCATCCCATTGATAACCCATATGGTTCAATATGACTTTGGTCCATCCTTAGCAGCTAGAACAGCTTCAACTTATCCATAACATTACCAAATGTAGAAGTGCAATTCATCACTCCAGAGAAAATGCCTCCACTGCTCTAGAGTCCAGTGGCGGTGGCTTTACACCACTGCATCCCACGCTTTGCATTGCTCTTGGTGATGTTTGGCTTGGATGCAACTGGTTACCATGGAAGCCCATTCCATGAAGCTCTCTGCGCACTGTTCTTGGGCTAATCTGAAGGCCACATGAAGTTTGTAGGTCAGTAGTGACTGACTCTGCAGAAAGTTGGTGACCTCTTCAATTATGTGCTTCAGCATCCGCTGACCCCACTCCGTCGGTTTATGTGGACTACTACTTGGTGGCTGAGTTACTGTCGTTCCCAAATACTTAAATTTTCTTAGAATTTAAGTTGACTGTGGAATATTTAGGAGCGAGGAAATTTTGCACAGGTGGGATCCTATCACAGTTCCACACTGGAATTCACTGCTCCTGAGAGCGAAGCATTCTTCTTTGTAAAAACAATCTGCATGCCTAGGTGATTCATTTATACACATACATATACAGTATATGCATGTGTGTATATATCCAAACAGTGGTTTGGATTTGGGGAGATTGAAGGTCTTGCACTAAATGTAGCAAAGCAAGGCGAGCAAAATGATCCAAAATGCCAACATGCACTGACTGCTGCAAGGAAGACACTGGAAGATGCAATTTAATATTTTGTAGATTTGTTCTAAAGAAGTATATATATATATATATATATATATATATATATATATATATATATATATATATATATATATATATATATATATATATATATATATATATATATATATATATATATATATAATATACGTGTATATATATGTTTATGTATATATACATGTATATATACAGCAGCTCTAGCCCATGTCCCTCCTGACCCGTCCTCTCCTACGTGAAATTAAAGCTGCAGTATGTTACTTAAAAATTTTATTTTATTTTTTTTACATATTTGTTAAAACTGCCATTATATTGTGACAGTATGGCATGAGAGATAATCTGTGAAAAATCTATTTCCTCTGCCTTCATCCAGTGCTATCTAGGAACGACCAATCAGTGGCAGGAGAGTTTTAGTGCTGTCAATCACAATCTCATGTGACTGCTCATCCCTATGCTGTAGCTAGCGCAGCCTGTTGTGAATACTCAGTCTGGTTAGCATAGCTACCAATGACAGCAGATAAACGGTTTTCCTGTAATAAGTTGTTTTTCCACCATTAGAACATTTAGCAGTGAGTGAATGAGGTTGATTAACAGTGCTAAGACCCTCCTACAGGTTCTGATTGATTGTTTTGGCCCGAACACTGCATTACTTCAGCCAGTAATAGTAGTTCAGGGAGCAGGTGGAGGAGATTGATTGTTTTCACAGATTATCTGTCTCATAACAAATTGGCATGACATGGTGACAGTTTTAACAAAAACATATTTTTTATTAAAGTTATATACTGCAGCTTGAATAAAATGCAACTACATACGTAGCATTTGTTTAGTAGTCCGCATTGCTTTATGTATATTTTGCACGTTGCCTATGACTGTTGCTTGTGGGAGAGACATTTCAGTAAGAGAAAAAAAGTATGCAACCTACTTGCATACTGTTTGTGAACTGTTGTATGTAAAATTCATGAGCATTAAATATTGTCCTAGTATCAGTATTCTACCAAAGAAAGCAATTGTGATGCTTTTTGTAGGTAAAATAGACTCAACAAATTGTAACAGCAGCTGCGTGGGGGGCAATCTAATTTTTTGTCATGGGGCAGAAAGATTCCTTGCGCCCCACCTGCCTGTGGCCATGGAAGTGATTGGAACACCTGACTCCGATAACTTTAATGGGTGAGCAAATACTTTTGACAGTGTAGTGTGTTTCCACCTGAGTCTTTCTTACATCATAACGACATTTGACAGTGTTTTGTTACGACTACATGGTAACATGGACATATGCTAACATGGACTGTTATTTTGTACAGATTGGGCTAGAGATCTGTGGCTCATGCTATCTGCTAATGCTAATATTTCTTGATTGTTAAGTTGAATAAATGCAGATCACCTAGAAATGCAGATCTGGCGTTTTCTCAGTTGTCTGATCACTCCAAATCACATATTACACAGAAATCCACCAATCACAGCAAACCACTAACAACTCCCGCTACTGCATGTGTTGAAGGGAAACATTTTCAGTTTGCCTGTTTTGAGTGCCATGTTAAAAAAAAAAACCTCCAACCTTCCTGTGTTTTCATTCAGTTGCATTTTGTTTTTTCACTCTGTGTGACTGTTAAAGAACCTTGCAGTGATTCCCTTGAACACAGAACTCAGCCTTGTAACCATAGTAATGCCAGGGCCAAACAAAAGTTGTTCTTTTCCCAAAATGTTTCTGCAAGTGTGTGTGTGTATGTGATGTGTGTGTTTGTATGTGTGTGAATTGAAACTGAGAAGAGTAAGATATGTGCCTATGTGTGTATGTGTGAGGGGTTTGTGTCCTCCGGAAAGGGAAAGCTTGGCTGACAGTTGTTGTGCGAACAGCCTTGGCAGGCTGAGACTCTACTGTTTATTGTGATGTTGTAGATGGATTCACTTATCAACCTTGGATAGGAGGGACAATAGCGGCTGAGGAGTGTTTGTATGTTCTTTGATTCCGATGTGTGTAGTGATGCATGCAACCACTAAGATAATACATTTGGATCATATAAATTAAAATAATAAATGTTTTTTTTTTGTTGTTTTTGTTTTTCTTGTTATATTATAAAAAAAAGGGAGTAAAACGTCTATCTGCACCAAGTAGTCTAAAAGTAACTGCAGGAAAATTCATCTGTTGTTTTGCACTCATTCAAGATTTGGTCTTAGCAGAAAAAGGTCCAATATAAAAACTAAGACATTACTCTGTGAAACTCTACAGTTCATTCTGTAAGATTTTTAAGGTCAGATAAGTTTTGGGTCTGCACAGTGGCCCCTTACCAGTATGAAACTAAAAAAGTTACCAGTAAATAGTACAAAATACACTGCTCACAAACATAAAGGGAACACTCAAATAACACATCCTAGATCTGAATGAAAGAAATATTCTCATTGAATACTTTGTTCTGTACAAAGTTCCATTTGCACAACAGCAGGTGAAATTGATTGTCAATCAGTGTTGCTTCCTAAGTGGACAGTTTGATTTCACAGAAGTTTGATGTACTTGGAGTTATATTGTGTTGTTTAAGTGTTCCCTTTATTTTTTGAGCAGTATATTTTAAAAGACATTTATCACCCTGGGCATTTTCTGCTTAAACTGATGCCGGTGGGAAGATGGCAGAAAGGAATGAATATTAGGAGCAACAGAATCAAATAAAGTTTCTTCCCCACAGCAATAAATAGACAATACATGGACATTATCATGCATTCTTAGACACCTTATATAATGTGACAAGGAATCTACGAAGAAAAAACAAATGAATGTAAACAGACATCTACTGTACTTACTAATCAGCTGACTAATGCGTAAACGGGAAAGTTTACTTTCCAGCACATTTGACTGACCCTTATTCATAATTTGCATGCTGCTTTTATAAAATAAAATTTCTATGGTATGTTGATGTACATCGTTGTAACTCTGACAGTCATGCAGTCTGACTTTGTTTGACTGCATGTTAAAAAACTTTAAAAGTGAAAAGGTGTAAGGATAATACATGGTTCCCTGTGGACAAATCAGAAAATTCCATTTAAGATTTAATTTGACGTTATTTCTTTGCATTAAGTCATCACAGATAGAGCTCCACTCCTTCTTGCTTCCCTCCCTCTCCTGCTCTTTCTCTGTCGCTATCCCTGCGGCGAGTTCCAGTAGAGTCCAACTAATTACAGTGGCTATCAGGAGAGTGTATATGTGAATGTGTGTGTGCATCCCTGCCGCTAAATTCTCATTTCAAATAGCCCATGGTGCTCTGATGGAGCACTGAACCACTGGTACACACACACTCACGCAGTTTCCCACTCATACACACACCTGCTCATTAACTAGGTTCCAAAACCAATCACAGCGAGTGTGACAGAGGAGCTCTGTCTGAAGTCATACTTACAAGCAGTGTGTGTTTTACTGGCTGTCTGGTTATCTCTGGTTTACCAAATGAAGAAACACTAAATAAATTAGCACACACTGGTGTACTGAAACTACTTCCTTTGAAAAAAGGCATTTAATATTTAAACACAATTATTTTTTACTACTGGAAACTTTCTATTCATACATTACGCACACAACATTCATTGTAAAATCAAATAAATATGGGAAGCAAGGCCAAAGTTGCTTTACATAAACTCATCCGTTTTATGTCGATGTCTTAAAAAAAATAAAAAAATAAAAAAATCACATCTACCTTTCAAAATACAGTGGAGTCCCTCCTATTTATGATCCAATATTTACAGTTCATTTCTTAAATACAAATTATTCACAGAAAATCTGCCTATTTGTCTATAGTTTTAATACAACATATAGTACAGACCAAAAGTTTGGACACACCTTCTAATTCAATGGGTTTTCTCTATTTTCATGACTATTTATAAGGCAAGAAATCCCACTTATTAACCTGACAGGGCACACCTGTGAAGTGAAAACCATTTCAGGTGACGACCTCTTGAAGCTCATCAAGAAAATGCAGAGTGTGTGCAAAGCAGTAATCACAGCAAACGGTTGCTACTTTGAAGAAACTAGAATATAAGGGCTATTTTCAGTTGTTTTACACTTTTTTGTTTAGTGCATATTTCCACATTGTTATTCATAGTTTTGATGCCTTCAGTGTGAATCTACAATGTCAATAGTCATGAAAATAAAGGAAAGTCATTGAATTAAAAGCTGTGTCCAAACTTTTGGTCTGTACTGTATATCTAAAATATGAAACAAAAAACAAACAGAAAATAAGGCTTACGAACAGAAATAATCTACATAATGTTTCACTTAGTGAACTGTGCTACTGAAATACATTACCTTTTCAATAGTTTCTAATGTATTGAATATGAGGCTTTTGGACATTTTGAATATTCATAAAAAGAGAAAATAGACCAAGCCGACATCAAAATGAAACACCATTTAGAGGACTGCACCCATCTGCTCTGTTTTTCTATAGAATTAAAAATAAGAAAATTATTGTTACTAAAGACAAGAGAATGGAAGACAACAGGAATTTCTTTGTTTCAGTAAGTATCTTCTCATCGCAGTGGACAGAAGTCACATTTGGGTACCCCAAGGATCAATCCTGGAATCCCTCCTATTTATATCTACATGTTCCCACCAGCTCAGGTTAAGAAGAAATAAGATTAGATAACATAACTATGCAGATGATACACAGCTCTACATTATGATGTCACCAAGTGACTCTGAACAGATGCTTAGAACAGATAAAAGTGTGGATGTGCCATAACTTTCTCCAGCTGAACAGAAACAAAACTGAAGTTAATATCTTTGGACCTAAAAGTCTATAGTCAGCACATAGCCTCAGTTACTACAGCTAGAAATTAGTGAAAGCTAGAAACATGTGTCTCTGAATAACCTTCAGAGACACATGAAGATGATTACAAAGTTGGCCTTCTTAGACTTAGACTTAGACTTGTACTTTATTGATCCCTTGGGAAGACTCCCTCAGGAAATTGAAGTTACCAGCAGCTCCCAGGCACACAGTAAGCAAAAGTGCAAAAGAATACAAAATACAAATTAAATACTAAGGTACACACCAAATGTGAGTAACCAAAACCTTAAATTATGCAAGAAAAACCTTAAATTATGCAAGAAACAAGAATATAGAATATAAGTAAATATAAATACAACACAAAAAAATATAAGAATTTGGCGGATAGATTGACCAGTGATATCGTATTGCACTATGTGGTTTGACCTGATAAGTATGGAGAAAAATCTATCACCTAAAGAATATTTTCAGGATTATAGCTAGAAGAAGAAGAAGAATTACTTTATTCATCCCAGCAGGGAAATTATTTCGCAGTTACAGCAAGAATTTTTTATACACAGATTAACACACACACGACGGGAGCTGTGTCTGCAACACACACACGACGGGAGCTGTGTCTTTTTTGAAGGAGGACATGCGGCAAAGGTTGTCGGGACCAGGAGTCGAACCCGCGACGTCCAAGGCCTCCAAATGTGGGGCGTGCTAACCCCCTGCACCACCACAGCACGCCCACAATAGAGATTACCCACAATAGAGATTTTACATGCCTGCTTAAAAAATATCAATCAGCTACAGCTGATCCAGAACGCTGCTGCTGTTGTTCTCACTAAAAACAGGAAAATACAGCACATCATTCTCTTCTACAGTCCTCCCACTGGCTCCCTGTAGCTCAGAGAATAGACTGTAAAATACTGTTGTTAGTTCAGAAATCACTCAGCAGCTTAATGCCACAATGCATTAAAGATCTGTTGTTGTTGTTGTTGTATCAACCTTGCAGACCTCTCAGGTCCAAACATGGAGAAGCAACATTCAGCTTTTATGCACCACAAATCTGGAACAAACTAACAAAAAAACTCCAAAACAGCCAAAACACTGAGTTCCTTTAAATCTAGACTAAAACCCCATCTGGTTAGAGTTACTTTTGATTAGTAGTAGGAGGAAAATTGATCAACATATTTTATGTGTATTTTCATAATGATTTTGATGATGGAATTTGACAAGATGTAATAAATGTTATTTGTCTCATAATTGATAAATATGATGTTTTTATGATGCACTTTGAACTGCCTGGTTGCTGAAATGAACTTGACTTTATTTTTTTCACTAACTCTTTCAAGCAGCCTGATGATACCTCAAAGAGAGAGACGGGGGGGATAAGTAAAGTTTAGTATTAACCTGTGAGAGTGAGACAGAGAGAGAGACTGGAAAAGAAAGAGGGTTGAGGGAAAATCTTTAATTAGAGACAGATGACTTTGCCACGCCTCAGAAGGTTGGAATTACACTCTAGGCTATGAGGCGAGGCTAATTTCACATGTAATTGTTGCCACGATCCTTGCTGTGTTAGTAATGCTCTCACCCTCCTTCTGCTAAGAGCTAAGGAAAATAAAATGCAAACGAAAGACGAAACGAGCAAAAGGAATTTGTTTGAAGATAGGAAAGAATTTTGATACTTCCAGTGAGTAAAAGGAAATGTACATAATAAAATACACAAATATGAAGTAGTTAAATAAAGAAAACATAAAAATAAGAAAAAGGACAAACAGCTTAATAAAACTCAGTCGTGTCAGGAATAAGTAAAAAGAAGAAGAAAAAACAGCTAAATAAATGTCAGTGAACAGGAGAAAAATGTGGAAAAATAGAAAATCAAAAAACAAAATTTCAACGTCTCTTTCTAAAGATTATCTTTACACAAATTTTATAGTAAAAAAGTGGTTAAAAATAGTAATAATAGCCCAACATCACTAATCACTAATCAATCACTGTTTAGATTAGAAATTGTCTAGCAATTTCTTTTTTCTTCTTCTAGCAAATGTGCTGAGAAGGTTACATTTCGTCAGAGATCATCTAGACTGATAAAAGCAAGATTGTTCCTTTTGTAAATGGGTCAGATGTAACATTAAGCTTATTAGAAATGCAAACAGGGATTTATGTTCCAAGAAAATATAATATAAACATATAAAACATGTTGGAGTCAAATTTCTGAATCAGTCAAAGAAAGGGTTTTTGTTTCTGCAATCACTAAGTTAACGCCTGCTTGTCCCTGTCATCATATTCTCCACTTGTTTATAATATATTGCAATATAGGATTTTGTTCTTCTCTTCAGTAATAAAGATGTTCAAACTTAGAGTCAAAATCACAACATAATGAACAAGTCAAGTTTGTTTGCATAGCACAGTTCAGCATTAAGTCAGTTCAAAGTGCTTTACTTGACAAGAACATAACAACTAATAAACAAACCAAAAAGGAACACAAAGAAACATTCTGTGTTCTGCCACAATACAGTGGCAGAACAAAGACAAGTAATGAAAGGAGCCTTGATATTGGAAATGTGCTTGTGTTGGGTGAATGCAGTCCTCATGAAGTTATCTGTAGTGTAGTATGTTTTGACTTCCAGCTGTTGGATTTTCTTCTGTCAAAGTTTGTAGGAGGAACTGCAATCTTTGCACTCTGCCATGCTGTCTGGGATAATAAATAAAACTGTGGTACAAGATTCAGATGGAGGTAAAAATGTCTGCAAATGTTAACGATATTTGGTAGACCCTTAGTCTCGAGATGGAGGATCTGCCTGGGTCACATAATACCCAAGGTGTTGTAAACGTTGTATATACAGTATATTGTTAATGGAATATTGACATAGTTGAGTTAGTTGTCTATTTCTGGACAGACAAGTTTGTTTTACTCTAAAAGCTTTGGACTGAGAGCCTGTCATTGTTCAGTAGTCAGTAAATGAGTGCTTAGAAATGTGCATGATCTGTGTAGCATCACTGTCCTCTAAACTTCTACAAAATCTCTTTGCTTTATATCTCTACTATTTTGTCCTATGTGTATGTTGCTAAGTATGAACTAACTCTTTGTGTGTGTGTGTGTGTGTGTGTGTGTGTGTGTGTGTGTGTGTGTGTGTGTGTGTGTGTGTGTGTGTGTGTGTGTGTGTGTGTGTGTGTGATGGCGTGCGTGTGCGTGTGTGGATTATATGTCCTGTGGGAGGCTGTTTCCTCTGCGTTTGTTCTGTCAGTCTTGATAAAGTCGGGGATATATCTGCTTTAGAACAAAGAGACACGACTCAGCAGCATCTCACTAGCTTCTCCCCTCCCTCGCTCCCTCTCCTCTCTCCAGCTCTGTATCTCGTCTCTCTTGAGACCCCCTCATCTTCCCAGGAACACTTTCTGAGTGAAACCTGACACTAACTCTCTCTCACACGCAGAAACAAGCTGAAATCTAACGTGGAACTAAAAGTAGTTTGACGTGGAGCACTGAGCCAAAGTCATACCAAGGTTGGCTCCAAGCCTGTTTGCAGAGATTTTGTGAGAAACAACAAGCACAGACTAAGATGATATGCAGTAATCTGATTTAAATAAATATTTCATACATTTTAATTTTTTTATTTTTTTTAATCTAATCAACTTTGTATGATTATAGTAGGGGGTGAGATTGGGGATTTCCTATGCTATTAATATTTTACATTTGCAAACAGTTTTATAAAGTAGCCACTAGTTGCTTTAGGTCGTGTTTATATTCAGTAAGCAGTCAGCCTTCTGATTATCAGCACTGCTGCTCCTGGTCCTTTAGGGACAATCTCTGGCATTAGGATGCATTCATAGTTGACATTCGTGTTCATTGTGACAATAATGTTGAATTAATCCAACAACAGCTTGGTTGGATTAATTAAAGGGGTTAAGACTTTTCTCAAAAACTCAGCTTTTATGACACAATGCTACACTTTTTTCTAGTTTTGCACTTTGGTTATAAATAAATAGTGTAAATAATTCACCTCTAGGGACAAGTCTTGTTTTTTCTGCTAAAACTATTCATTTGAGCGTGATAGAGGAGCAGGTGACACCATATGAAAGGAGAGCCTATGCAGAAAGCAAAAGTGTGAGGATTAGCTAATCTTCTGTGCTTTATTACAACATTAGCACAAGCGTTTTGTCCCGTTCATCCCAAGCTTTTTTGAGAATAGGTAACCTTACGACTGTAACAAAAGTAACAATCTCCTGCATGAGGTGTCTGTTGAACTAAATGTCCATCTCTGTTATTTTAGGGTCAGTTTTTCACACATGTAGGTTTGGATTTTGTTCTCCTTTAACAAACATCTTTGTTTGTGAGTCTGTCTTGATTTAGATATCAGACATCAGTGTATCCGGACAGAAAGCCAACAGTTAGGAGTTTAAGAAACAGGTCACTGGACACCATGTGTCACCAGAACCTTTTGGTAACATTAACAAGGTTCCCCTCATGTTTGACTATTTCTAAATAAATGCAACTTATGAAGAGAACAAAAAAATATGTTTTTGCATTTTTTGACTGATGCAACTCATACTGCAGAGCTATGTGTAGTCCAGAAAATACAGTAATAGAATAAAGGCTGCGCCAGAATTATAAATCTCTCAAATAAGTTGCATTTTCCTGAGCTTTCTCTTTCAGGAACAATCAGTGCTGTTTATTTTTTTTCTGACAGTTTTACATCTTCAGGTGAAGTCTGTTGTTTAGGTAATGTTTACTGGGTTGTTTTTCTGCCTTGTCTTTCTATTTATTTAACTGCATGAGTCATCTGTCTACAAAAAAACAGATGAGAGACGTTTTATATGACAGCTTTCTGGATATTTTCCATTTAATCTGAAAATATATAAACTAGTAAATGAATTTATGAAGTAAGGCAGAGATTGTTTCCTTTAAGCTTTAAATAATCCCTGTTGAATACTGCTCAGTTTTTACTCTCTCCCATCTTTTTTCTTTAAATTTGTGCGTTTATCTCAACAGACTTATAGAGACCTCAAACTGTTTGTTTTGTACAAATGCCCTGAGAGCCAACCACACAACCTCCAAACACACACGTGATTCGATGCAAGGCTGTATTTACTGGTCAGTCAAATGGCTCATTCATCGAGTTTCCATGGTGACAATTCAAACATGTTGCCAGGTCTTTTGTTGTTGCCTCATTTGCAATGCCAAAGTCTCACCCACTTTTTCCTCTGACAGAAAGCTTTTCTAAACTTTCAGAAACTAACACCAACACAGAAAGTAGAGTCAAAAGTTATGCAAAATGTATAATTACACTAGTTTATTCTCCTTTTATCAACAAGAGGTGAAAGTCAATGACATACAATAAAATAATGTAAGACTCTTAAGTTTTAGATACACAAATACCTTAAAAGCACAGTAAAATGAACTTCCAGCAGGTCTTAATGGAGGAGTCAACACTCATTGATGAACTGATAAATGGAAAATTCTGCATCTCTTGTGTTTGCTCAATATTCATCCATGAATGATCTAATGGACTGGTCCATTTTCAGATGGACTGCCTTCTATCATCCAAGTAGTGGTTATAACACCTGGGAATGTAGCGGCCTCTGTGGCTTGTAACATTTTATAGACTTTATAAGATTTATATACTGTTGTTTTAGAATTTGATAGAAATTTGTAGATGGTCCAGTTTAAGAACTTATTTTAAATGGAGGTGGTTTGAATGGAACAAACACATCATGGGCCTTTCTCTAAAGAGGCCCATCATGACCATTACAGCTGCTCTTCCCAAAATTGAAAGATGGTGAGTGTTCCACTTTCCTTGAGTGTAACTTGTTGGGATATGGTTTAACCATTTTAGTTAGCCTGGTGGAGATTTAATGCCGTAAGAATTTGCCATAAGTTGGGCACTGAAGTAAAGATCATCATAAGTTCATCATAGTGATTTAAGTAAGTGAGGTCCTCTGTACTTTTTGGTCCGTATAGTAAACAGTCAAGATGACAAAGATACTGACTCCCACCATAAAGAGTTTGAATTTCTCCAGTCAGTAGGAGAACTGACTGTGAAAATGATACATGTAGATATACAATATAACAAACAGACAAACATGTAAAGCAGCCACATGATGGTAATATTTGTATGAAGACCACTGTTATTTATTAATTCACAGCAACATTTTTATGTCGTCGTTCATGTGGCTTTTGTAAATGCCTGTTTATTTTAAGGACAAAATTAATTACAGGATCTTGTTACTCTGACAATTGTGTGAAGAAAACATGGGCCCAATTTTAAGTTGTATTTCCCAGTAACAACCAGTATTTTTAAATGGCTCTTTCTGCAATTTTTCAATCTATATTGATTATCACCATAATTCAGTCATAAATGTTCTTTCTTGCAGCTAATCAAGAGGAAAAAAGAACCAGTCACAGGCAAAACCTTTCAAATCTTCTGAACAAAAACATTCACAGAGGCCACAAGCATCAGACACGACCACATTTATTAACAGGAATAAAATCTATTCTGAAAAAAACATTCTAGAAAAAGAAAATATATCCCTCCCCTAACACTTCTGACAGTCGCTCTGCTATGCAGCCTCTAATTTCCCTCATTTGGTGGATGAATCTGAGAAGAGCAAGGGAAAAAAATCTAATGTTCAAATTACATTAGATGTTTTTCATGTATGACTGCCTTTTTGCTGACATTTCAGCTCTGTGCTCATTAATATGGAGACCAAATTAAAGTTATGATTGCTTGTTGATTTTCTTCCCTCTATACCCTCTCCTCCCCTGCTCCCATCCCTCTTTTCTTCCCTACTCCCTCTTTTTTATTCGCTTTTCTGCTTTGTAAGACATTTATCCCCTAAGTTTTTACATGCACTATAAAATATGTTTTGATAAAGTTTCTGTTCCATGCAGTTGAAAAACATAAGAATCAGCGCATATATTTCTTAGAATAACTAATTTAATAGCAAACATCCCGATCATCCTGGGGATTCAACGAATGGGCTACACATCACCTGACCTACAACTGTTGCAAATTTCACATCCATCCATCCGTCCGTCCATCTTCTTACACCCTTGTCGCTAGTGGGGGCAGGGGGGGTGTTAGTGTCTATCTACAGCGAACAAGGTGGGGTCACCCTGGACAGGTCGCCAGTCCATCGCAGATTTCACATAAAGCTAAAGCTAATTAGCAAAAAAAAAAAAAAGGAAAGTCAATCTAAGGAACCTACGGTGATCGACAGGTGAGAAAAGTCCCTCCCTTTTAGCAGAACCACAGTCACAACGACAATCTGCTACAGCTGTCTTGGAAAGGCAGAAAACCCAGTCAGTTATGACTTCTTTGGGAAGGAAAAACAAAGTACGGTTTTGGTAGTTGTTGCTTGGGCAGTGGCTAAACACAGAACTAACACGAGAACAAAATATAGAATCATCTATAGCAAGTGTACCCAAACTATTTGTACCACAAACCATCTTCAGCAAGTTGAAACTATTGAGGGAGGCTACTTATTGATTAAAAAAATGCAAAAATATGATATTTTTTTTCTTTTTATCTCCACACCAATAAATTAGACATGTAATTTTTCAGTGAAACAACACAGAAAAGAACAAATAATTGCAGATCCAAAATATAGTCTCAAACGTATATTCTAAGAAAAGAAAGCTGGACAGTTTCCTAATATTTTGGATAAAATGTTTTCTATTTTGTTTATATAGATATTTTTTTCTTCTCTGTCATTTTCAAAACAGACAATCTTCTTTGAAACATTTGCTGTATTTAGAGAAGGTTAATGAATGGCTGTGCCTATATCTGTTTTTTGGTAACGCAAAAAAACATGACTTATATTTCTGACTTTTCTTGATACTATTGATAAAATGAAATATGAAAAAAAAAAATCTTTTGAAAACACTTTTGGACTTTTTGATTGGGTTACTCGTCATATTTTTGGGATTTCTGCTCTTTTTCATGTGGCAGTATAAATCGCCAATTTTTTGATGACCGTAGTGAATTTTCTTCCTTTTGTTGAAAGCGTGATAGTCTCCTTTCATGATGTACCGTTTCTAGTGTCATGACAACCTGAGATGCTAACATGGCTAAGTGCTCTGGTTTCTTAGTTGAAGTTCAAGTTGTTAGCTTGTTTCTCTTTTCTCATACAGCAAACGTTTACATTCTTAAGCTCCGTTATTGCTCAGCTTGGAGGCCTTTCGTACCTTTGTTGTGTGCAAGCATATTTTCCGGGTGGGTTTTTCTGTGATGTTTGGCCTGAGCCTTCATGTTTCTTTTAGTGTTGACAAGTTTTCACATTTATTTGTTACATTTCTTCCTCTCCTCCTTTCTCTCTTCCTCAATCTGCTTTTTTGTCTTCCTCTTCCTCCTTTGCGTTTTTTGGTCTCCAGGCCAGTGCTTCTCAGTCCATCCTTGCATGAAGACTGACTGGGGGCATGAATACATCACAACTAGCCATCCATGCATCCCCCCCCCCCACCCACCCACCTCCTTCCACTCTCTTATTTTACCAAGATCCCTCTCTCAGCACTTATCTCAAACTTTGAATCTCATGCATTTTAATCAACACGTCTATCTTACGCGCTCCCCCTCTCCCTCTTTGACTTTGCATCAGTGGCGTCTTTCACACAAACAACAACAAAACAGCAACGCTCTTCTTCTTCTTCCCCACCAGCTCCATGTCCCCTTTTTAAATCAATATTTGCCATCAGCAGATAAATTGTATAATTTCCTCACTGTTAGAGGAATGTGACGCTGACATATTTACTTTCCACTTGTTTTCTTTTTTTGCCATTGATTCCCTGTTTTTGTGGCGTGGCTATTAGCTATCTGAAGGGGATGGATGGCCATGAAGTGAAGAGCAATAGCATCTCCATCAGAATAGTTGACATTGAAAAATGGCCACCACCTTTTTGATGACAGCGCAGCAAAAACACACCCCCCGATACACACACACACATGCAGGCAGAGCAGAGACGTTTAAATATTCAAACAGGCACAGGCGTTAATGATAAAGGACAAGGGAAAAGTAGAATCAAGTAGCTATTGATGCAGAAAATGAAAAGAGGGGAAAGAAAAAAGAGAGGCAGAAAATTAAGTAAAAAAAGATGGAGCTATTGCAGGATTTACGAGAGGGGGCTGATGGAAACACATGGAAAAATGCTGATGAATTAGGCAAACACAAGTGAACAGGACAGACAGTTTTACAGTAAAGTTACTAAAGATAGAACATTTACTTTTGTGGGTTAAACAAGAATAATAAGAAAAATGTGATGTGAAAACATAAAATTTCAAGTTAGGAAAAATATGTCATTGCTTTAAACAAAATAGCAAAGAAATACAGAAAAATATAAGAAAATTGAAGAAAGATACCCAGAATGTCTAGTCTAATACAGCACACTGCAAATATGAAGCAAACAAACGGAAAACCAGATTTTCAAGAAAATTGATCTATAACAAATATATGCAGCTGAAGCCAGATACTTACATACACTGTGTGAAAAAGAAAACCTTTTTCTCACTGACATTAGAATCAGACAAGAGTACAAAAAAACCCCTTTAGAATAACATTTTAAAAAATAACAAATCCTACCAGTGTGGTTGATAGATTAACACTGCTACCTTTGTGAAATTTGTTGTGTTTATGTATTTTGTTTTTACCCTGTATCTTGGTGGGTCTGTTAATAGGAGGGGTAGTGGACTATAAAAGGCTGCTGCTGAGACCTGAGGCCGCTGTGGAGCAGAGTAACCAACATCAGTGTTGGTGAATAAACACCCAGTGGGTCTGCACCTTTCCTCTGCCTCAAGTCTCATACTTGATCCAGTCGTTGAAGGACATTCTAACAGGCAGAGCTTTGTCATTAATTTACCACACTGTGATCCAAAATGGCCGACTTCCTGTTGAGTTTGCACCATGGCTCCAAGAAAATTTTACATTGGTCCTACAAGTTACACATGCACCAAATTACATGGGGTTGATTTTATAAATATTTCCAGGGGGCGCTGTGGAGGAATTAGGCCAGGTTGGCCAAATGTTGGAGTGCATTCCATTTGGAGTGTGAAATAGAATCGATCACAGTAGTTTGGTGCAGCTTGGCTGAACTATGTGGACTTTAGAGCCCAATGTTTGGCATCAGTGTGACATTTGTCTTCATCACACCCACATCCTCCACTAAAACTGCTCAGTGTTGGAAACCAAGTTACACCAATACCTCTTCCATGTTGATTAGATCACGAGGGTCAGCTAGGAACTGTTCAAAGTAAAACTTTACAATTCCTGTTCTAAGGGGCTGTGGCTTCAGTGATGTCATGATTTGATCATTGAATATTGTCATATGGCCTCTGTGGACTTCTACATCTCTAACCTGACTGTGGTTGAGTTGAGCAGAAAGGGAGGAAATCTGAAACACGTCTAAAAACAAGATGACCAGAAAAGGAAACTTTCCCTGGTTATCTTACTAACAGGATGTATATAGAATGGTGACAGTTTATAAATTCATAAACTGTCATGATTTTAGATGCTAGTCACAATGTATGTGAAATAAATTGCAGTTCTGTTTGATTTTAAACTGGCTCTTATGTAAAAATGCTATAAGTTGTCAATTACAAAGGAAGGAAAAGGCAACAGTGTAACTGTTTCTTTAAGCTTACTGGAAGAGGGATTTCAGAGACTGAAAGTTTGCTATTTTCTTCCATCTGACTTGGTACAAAAGCACAAACCAGAATAAATGGAAGTGAGCTATTCGACAAGACTTTGTGATGCAAAGCCATGTCTATTCAAGAAAAGAAACAGCTCCATAAACACTCAGCATTTTGTCATCAAATAATGTTTTTACATCTAGATGACTGCAGCAGTTTTTACCATAATGTGGTCTATGCATGTAAAGTGAAATCTGCTGCCAGTCCCTTGAACATGTCACCGTAAAATCATCAAATGACAATAAAACAAAACAGTGAATAATAAAAAATAAATGTGTACAAAATATATACATTTTTAATAAACCCAGTGAGGCTGTTAATATCCAGAATTGAATGTGAAAGACATTAATAGCAAAAGCAACATGTAATGTTTCTCTGTGTGCTCTGTGTTTTGCATGTTTTTTCCTCTCCAGAGCAGCCTGGCTGAGCTGCTGATGATGAAGAGCCGGAAGACGAGTCTGCTCAGGCAAGCTGCCAGTCTGAAGAGGATTGGGACTGAACTACCGAGCAACTTACACATCAAAATACACAACCTCACACACACATGGCAGCAACTAGAGGTAATACCCACAAAAGGACAAACACATTGATATTAGTGGGAAGATATAAAATATCTAACAACTTTGTACAGTGGTGAGCTTACCAGGCTATAATGGAGAAAGCATGTTTCTGTTTTCCAGCGCTCCAGTTGGTCCAACAGAAAATCAGCTGCTGATTTTCCTGAACATAGCGTTGCACATTCTTTGCTGCCATGCTTATTTGTTGTTTCTTTGTTCAGCTGACCGGCCTCCTTATCCAGCTGTTCACTGGCCTGTGAGTGATGTCAGCTAAAGTATTTTAGCTGACGGTGTATTTTATATCTGTGACAGGGAATGCTTCAACAGGAAATGCAACATAAGTTATGCTTGCCACACAAACAGGGAGAAACAATGGAGTATGAAACACCATATGTGTGTGTGTGTCTGTGTGTGGGGGTGTGTTTGCATGTGTGTCATTATTTTTCATGCATAGTCAAACACAAAGATAATTGTCTCATGCACACATTCAAAGTTTTTGGGAGTATGTGTGTACATTAACATATGTATCAAATTCTCTGAGACCGATTTCATTTTAGAAATTAAACAGCAGCAGCAGCAGACGAGTCTCCCTCTCTCTCTGTCTCATCCTTTCCTTTCTGCTGTGTGTGTTTCCGCAACAATAACCAGGCTGTGATTAAACTTCTATTACTGTTGAGGAAACAGTTGGAGTCATTCAGACTCCGATATACAGTATTTGTCAATTTGTCACCAATATGCAAAAAGACCCTGGTTGGTGATACAAAAATGTTAATTATTTTTTCTCTAACTTTGAGAGATATAGGACTTTTTGTATATCATTTACGGTGCATTTATTTAACAGCAATTTAAAATAATAACCGGAATAAAAAGGAAACTTGAATTTAGTGATTCTTAAAACAGAGCTTTTTGTTTTTTGTGCAGATGGAGTCTTGAGTTCATTTAACATTTGAGAACAGAAAGCTAGAACGCATCGTACCATAGAGCGACAAAATATTTCTAGTTGATCCAATATTTATTATAAGTCCTGAAATGTGGTCTGTGATTGCACATGGACAAAACATCACCTTAGGGCTAAACCTTTTGTCAAGCCCAACAATGGAGCTCACTTTTACAATCATCACAAAACATATGTAACTTAGCATTACACTGAGGTTTGGATTCAAGATCATGTCTTGTAGGGAGATGTTCACTTCTGTTTTACCTGTAATCTGTTGATTTTAAAGGAGCAGTATTATGTAAAATTAACTACTTTGAGCTTTAAATTGTGTTAGAATGTTATTCTCTCATCAACAAAATACCTGGAGTGTTGCCTTGATTCATGCTTGAGAAATCATTGAAATCCCATGACAACCATTCAGGGAGTGGTGTAACTGAGTGCTGCCTTTTTGACGAAGCTTCCCCTAGAAGCTGCAGTTTACAAGCCGAGTTTTCTCAAAACAGACCACCTATCCCCCATGACACTGCCACTTAGCTCCTCCATACTAACAGCAGCAGCAATTAGCAAACAACTGGTGGAACCGTGAGTTAGCTGAGCTCATCATACAAATGACTTCTCAGTGAAACATTGTTAAAGGCTTGAAAAACAACTGTTATCATGACTCGCTGAAGGAGTGTTGGAAAGAGCAGGAACTTCTTAAAGAAACAACAGGCCCAATTCCAAAGCATTACATTGCAGAGTAAAATTTCTTTTAAAGTGGACATGTCATTCTTTTAAATCTTGCCTTTTAACATGTAAATCACTCACGTTATGGTCTATATAAAGTAGAACCGCAATGCTTTGGTGTGAATTCCTGGTTATTGCAGCTCCAGAGACCCTTCTTTACCTCTGCTCTGAGGTTCTTTTTAGAGCAACTCGTTTTGCCGCTGTCTTTTTAAATGTGAGACATTTCACGCCTCATCCCCCTCCAGGTAGCAAAACGTTCCACTCCAGCCCAGTCGGCCATTTTTGTTGTTTAATAGAAGTGATACGATTATCTGCCGAAAGATAAACGTTTTATTCCCAAGTTTATTAAAGATGTCAGCAGCAGAAGACTTGTCCATCCAACCTTCCGTGTTGGAGCCAGAGTCTGACCAAGAGGAGGAGAATGAAAACGACGAGCCAGAAGAACCACACATTCTAAAGCAAGATTGTCAAACCCCAATCCTCAAGGACAGTTTTTAGATGTGCTACAGGTACAAAGCACTGGAATGAAATGGCTTAATCACCTCCTTCTCGCGTAGATCAGTTCTCCAGAGCCTTGCTAATGACATAATTATTCTATTCAGGTGTGGTGCAGCAGAGGCACATCTAAAAGTTGTAGGGCAGTGGCCCTCTGGGACTGGAGTTTTACACCTGTATTCTAAAGAATGCATCACCATGGTGTTATTACTGTATTTACACCCTCACCATCCACACCAACTACCTACAATATGGAGCATATTGTCCATATATGTCAGCTACCTAATAAAATATTAGTGCTACCACAATATGAATAAAGTAAACAAAGCCTCGACATACTTAAGGAGTTAGCTAATAGGAGGGGTACAAACACATGATACAAACAATGTATTTGTATCATGTGTTCCCCAGAAACGACGAAAACAAAACCAGATAATTAAGTCCAAAACATGCAGTAACAGTTATATCCTCAAAAGCTATCACACGAGGGGGAAGGTGTAATGATTGACAGCGCTAAGACCCTCATTCTAGCTCTGATTGGCTGTTTCTGACCAATCAGTGGATTTCTGCAGATGGCAATATTATCACAGTGAGAAGGCAGGGGAGCTCGATGTTTTTCATATTGTCATGCTATAACATATTGACAGTTTTGAAATATATGTAAAGAACATATTTTTATAAAAGTTATACTGCAGCTTTAACTTTTGTTGGATGGTGCTTCTCCTATTGTTTCTTGCTTTTATTTTTGATTATCTTGTATCATACAGTACCATATGAGGGGACTCTCTTATTCATCCTGTTTCCCTTTGAATCCCATCTTACACCAATGAATCTTCTATGAACACTTTTCTGGCTTTTTCTTTACTTTTTCTAGTAGTTTTCCTTGATTTATTTTTACTTTTTGATTGTCACTTTATTGTCTTTTAATCAGTATTCTGAGATGTGAAGATCTTTTGCTTATTTAGTCTTTTTTGCAGACATGCTCTTGTTTGGTCACTTTCTTGCCATCATCTCAACATGATGTCCCAGTTCCACATTAACTGGCCTATCAATGCTTGTGCTGGCATCTGCTGCATTGATGCAAATTGGGAATTAACTGAAATTGATGTCCTGTGTCTCTCCTCTGAACTATTGTGGCCTTATGAAGAATTTATGAGCAAGTGTCAGATTGAATGTGCAGATGCAGACGCAGCTAAAATATTGAGGAAAATTAAGCAGTTGTGATTTAGTTTTCATTTTTTCTCTTGTTAATTTTGGCACACACAGTTCTTATGCATGCGTGGGCTTTTTTCTTTGTTCGACTCAGTGAACAGTTTGATGCAAACTTTGATACAATGTTTTTCTTATAATGTGCAGGCAAAGGACAAGATGCATGGCTCTTAAAACGTTTTAGAAAAAGCGTTGCCATCCATGTATACTGAACTTCCCAGAGTCAATACTTATATGTTTTGATTCAAATCCTGCTGTAAATACTTAGCCCTATATCTCTACCAGCTTTGCATATGTAAAATCTAATTTATTTTGCTTAACATTTGGTGCTCAGTGGATATGTCTTTGAAAATCACTGTTCAAGGCTTTTTACAAATTCTCATTTAGTGTGAGGTGATTGCATTTTATATTTGTTGCATTTTTGCAAGGATTCCCCTTTAGTTAACCCAATCCATCTATCCAACAAGTTTGAGAAGCTTTCATACCATAGGGATGGTATCTTTTTAGTTAGTATTGTGTCAAAATAACATTTTGTATTTTGTGTGAACTTCACATCTCTGTTGTAAGTGAAGCTGAAATAAACTCCAAAGTAATTAAAATATTTGGTGTTAGGACTTTAAAGTAAATGAATGTGATGAGAAGTAACCAAGTATGAGGGCTTTAAACAAGCAATACATTATCACACACAAATTTTAGTGTTAACATTCAAGTTCCTACCACATGATTGGTGTAAAGCAAATTTGCTTCACCTAATACATGTTCAGTTCACAAAATTTTATCCCAGACTACAGATTCAAGTTACACATTTTTGAGAATTCTCTCAAAAATATCTGGCTAATTCTAGCCATATTCACCCTCTGTTATCTTCAGTTCATCATAACAATATGACAAAGGATCTCATTTGACTCCAATGATAGCAAATCTCCTGAAACCTTGTTGTTTTGTCCTCTAAAACATAAAGAGGACTATAGTTTATAATATTTTATATGAGATAAAGGTTGGGGTTAGGGTTAGGTAATAACAAGTGCTAGTGGCCGAGCAGCTTTCAAGTTTCAAGGTAGGACAATCAGTGATAGTGGCCTTTTGACATCAGAGTCAAAAGGCCACCAATCAGTAGGAACCTTTACTTCTTGCA
This sequence comes from Xiphophorus maculatus, assembly GCF_002775205.1. Taxonomy (NCBI): domain Eukaryota; kingdom Metazoa; phylum Chordata; class Actinopteri; order Cyprinodontiformes; family Poeciliidae; genus Xiphophorus; species Xiphophorus maculatus. Next base: position 19,194,456 of record NC_036461.1, read on the forward strand.
AACTTTCATCATGTGAAATAAAATTCACATGATGACCTATTCAGGTCCATCTCTGTCTTACTTCAGGAATAACTTTCTTTGCACATTTGTACCTGGTCAACCTGCACCGTCATTTAACCAGACCTGGCACCTGCTGCGTTGCCAGGTCTCTTCCTCTAGGACACAGGTGTTAAACTCCAGTCCTCAAGGACCGGTGTCCTGCAGCTTTTAGATGTGCCACAGGTACAAAACACTGGATTGAAATGGCTTAATTACCTCCTCCTTGTGTAGATAGGTTCTCCAGAGCCTGGCTAACGACCTAATTATTCTAACCTGTTTCTTTATTTGAAATTATTTTGGATATAGACCAGATCCAACTAATATTGTTTCACTATGAGGAGAAAAGGATCACAATTTAATTTCATCATTACTATATAAAAAAAAAATAATAATAATAGTGAAGTGTATCCCAAAATGACTGCTGTTTTTAAAGTGAGGACTGTATATTTAATCAGTATTTGAGGTACAGTACAGCATCATAAAAAACACAGAGAATATAATAAAAGAATGATAATATAGATTTATTCATTTTGTTTACCAAGATTTTTACTAATCTAAACAGAAATATTCTGAGTATAACTTCCTCTTTAACTGCAACGCTGGTATTAACTGTATTATCTATAATGTGCTGATTAGTCTGTCGTTCAGCCATATGTTTAACCAGAAATATATTATTTTATTGATGTATACATTTAGGTCTTCTTAATGATCCATCCTTTTTTTTCTCTTCCGTTATTTTTCAGAAAATTCTCTCAGAGCATTCAGTACCATGTTCTTCTGAGCAAAAGCTGTCATCAAATGCGAATACTCTGCTGGTCTCTGGTCAGGATGTGGCTGCTGAAAGTCCTCGCTCAGCTTTGTCCCCAATGACTAATTCACTGCTGGAGCAGCTGGAGGCTCGAATCAAGGAGCTTAAGGCATGGCTTCGAGACACAGAGCTGCTCATCTTCAACTCCTGCCTCAGACAGGAGACTTGTGCCTCCGAGCAGCTTTCCAGTTTCAAGGTAGGACTAACAGTTATAGTGGGAATTTTATTCTGATACCAGCCATATGTCTCAATTTAACCCCAAATCAAAAGAACACATGGACGAGTGAGTTTGGTGTTGAAGAATGGGATTAGTAGAAGATCATCAGCATAAATTAGCAGAGTGGTGAGCCAGGCTTTCTCACTCAACATCAGTGTCTGACCTCACACATGCATTTCTGGAAGAACGGTAAAAAGAAAAATCCCATAATCTCAGCCTTGAACCTTGTGGAGAACGACCTCAGAGTGGTTCTGCTGCAAAAGTAGGCTCATATATTAATCCTGATGGATTAAGAAGGGAATGTCACTCAAGTTCATAGTTGTGTGTGGCAGTAGAAGAAAGAATATTTTTGGCTACATGGAGCATATGTTTGACTAGATCATCTAGTTTATTTTTGTTTTAAGAGGCACTTAACTTTTACATGTTAAGCTTTCCGTTGACAGAAGTGATTGCAATATTACATCTTGTAACAAAGACAAAAAACAACTTATTGTGTGCTTGCATGTCTATGTGCTGCTGCTATGTTTAGTAATGCATCATCTTAATGAGGCCAACCAAAAGCATGGCTGTTTTGAAGCCATGGATGTATAGAGGAAACAGCAGTTAGCCTTAAAAGCAACGGGACGTTAACAGGATATTAATCAGCCCACATCACACAGCAAAAAGCTAGCTGCGCTAATTAGCCTAGCCCCGCAGTGTGACTGACAACCATGAACACACATATACACACGCGCTCACACAACGTGCACCCGCTGAACTAGAAAAGCAAATACACAAAGCTAAATGAATGCATGTATTTCTACTCACATGCTGAGAACTCAATGTACACTTTCAATCCACTCTGAGACAATGAACAGAAATATGCTAATGAATGACATCCAACTTACACTGACTCATAAGATAAATATGCAAAATTAGGAGGATGACCTTAATAACACAGATATAATCACATCTTCACTGCAGACACAAACCTGCTGATGAATTCAGTTGCTTCAAGTTACATCCAATACAGCACAATGCAAACGCTTTGAGAGAGGAAACTTTTTGCCATGCTATTTTAGTTTTCAAAAATGTATATGATTGATTCTCCATCCAATGATGGTCACAAATGTTCTCAGAAAACAAAAATATATTTTGTCGGTTTTACTTCTCCATCTTGTGTAACCAAATATAATGCATTTATCCTAAGCATTTTAAAGATAACATTTTCACATGATTTAGGTGACAAAACCTTTTGTTTTTAGTGTTCAAAGTTTTACATGACAACATCATAAGCTTCAGAATTTAATGTGTGATGTTAGATATGCATTGTGAGGACAGTCCATGACATTACTTACAAGTGCTGAGAATTAGGGATGCTCCGATCAGATTTTTTGCTGCCGATTCCGATACCGATCATGAGGCCGATCTCTGCTGATCACCTGGACTGGCTGTTAATTTTTCACGTTAAGCATAAATGATACTATGTGATCTTCCAAAATGGAAAAATGATCTGGTAATAAATTCACCTAATTTAGACATAAAACATGCAAAATACTTGCAGGCACAATACAGCAGCTGTTCAGTCAAAAGGACAACCGAAAAACCTGCGATCAGTAAAATAATACTTAATAGTAAGGCTCTCAACAGCCTAATTTATACATAAATCAAATAAATCTCATAACACTTCTTTTTTACTTAACATTATTTGACTATATCAAATAATGTCAACTATAAAAGGAAAAATTCATTCAATGTTAAACACAGGTTGCATCAAAATAAACAGTCCTGAGTTACTAAATCAACATTTCCTGAGAACACGGCTGTTTTGTTCTGGTTCTGATTGGTTGGTTCTGACAGAGCTGAGAAATTCTGCAGAACACAGGAGGAGGCAGAAGAGATTGATTATTTGTTCAGAGATTATCCATCTCATGTTAGGACATAGCGAAAGTTTTAATACATATGCAAATAAGACGTTCGGTGTGAGAGTTCACTGCAGGGTGGAGTAGAAGCGGTGCTCCGTCTATGAAATATTGCTACCAGTAGCGCGTAGAGGCGGTCCAACAACAACAGCAGAACCAGCGTCTTCCACCGCTAGCTCGTTGATTTAAATTATTTTTCAGGTTATTTGTTTAGCTTTCTGACCGTCATGCTAATCCAGGTGAGGGTTGGTAGTGTGCGCTGCTTTACCTGCTGTCTGTTCGCTTTTTTCCTGCATTGAGCCTCAATATAGCCAAACTCCGTCAAGTGCTTGTTTTTTAAATGTCATATTACATTTGTTGTGTTGATTCATTTTGACATGCTTCAACCCCAAATTTTCCACCGCAACATGCAAACGTCCTCATTCACTCTATGTGTTAAAGTTACACACGGCATTGCTTAGGATTTGTTGCTGTGCTCTTGCATAATGTGAAGGAAAGAGGAGATAAGCTGCACACGCAGGCTGAGAAGTGAGATAAAGGCGATCGGTTTTGGTGCTCGGCAATAACAGATTGTGATCGCCGATCACAATCTGTTATTGCCGATATTGTGAATATTATTACTGGTAGAAATATTCACGGAAATCAGCCGAATTTGATGGATGGCCGATCGATCGGCACACCTCTACTGAGAATACTGGAATCCAGCAATTCAGCACTCATGGATTACTAATTAACATTGCTTGACACTCTAATCAACTTAAGAAATAATGTACAATACATGTATATTTTTAGAGAAATTATTATTTGAAATTATTTCCTACACAAAAAATTTTCTCAAATTCTAAAGTTTAAATATTTTAAGTATTTATTTTTCTAAAGTGTGTAGTGAGCTGAATTGTAATACCGTATTTGGATTAGGAACAATTAAGTGGTTACTTGACACTTGACGTGATTTTGTTGGAAAGAAGGGAAATGTTGAATTTGTTTATAAGAAATGACTAATGTTAAAAAGAAAAGTTTGAGCAACAAGAACTAAAACACCACAGCAACAGAAATAAAGCCCTTGTCACCAAACAATATCAGCTGTAGTTTTGTTTTTTTCTAAAAGAATATCTGTAACATGATCTTGTGGAAGCATTCACAGTTGTTGCTGTAATCACACACAACATAAATGCGCAAGCCTATTTGCACACACACAGCCAGTCCTAATGATGAAACTCTCTGAAATGAGAGTTTATCTGAGGAAAGTGGGCCTCTTACTTTTGATCATTGTCACAACTCTCAGTGGGAAGCCATTGATTTCTAGCAGAAAGAGGCTGAGAGCTTCAGGAAAAATGAAGATTGGAAGTATTGATAGCAGTCATTTGTATGGAGAGACACAGAAGGAGCTCCATTTCAAGAAAAGTCAACTCCATTTTAGCAATCATTTGTCTGTTTTTGGCGTTTGGCCTTGTGAATGGCTTCGATTTTTGCACTATAGTTTATTACTGTATGAGAAAGCAGCAAGGGTTGCTATGAGTCACAACAAACTCAAGTACAAGAAGTGTATTCACAAATCTTTCTGAATAATGTTCACACAAACAAAAAGAACATATTTTTAATTAAGTGCACAGCTTACTGATAATATGCACATGTAGATGGTGACTGCAAAAACACTAATTAAAATTTCTAGGGATATCACTACATTGCAAGCACTTGCGCTTATACACATAAATAAGAAACGTTTTTTTAAAGAATGCACCCTTTTTGTCAGTTTTAGAGTTTTAACATAAATGGTCTGATCTTGCCACTTTCACAGCTTCTACATGTTTTTTTCTATACTCTCTTTAGTCTAACCTCAAATGCAGCCACACGAAACTACACACTTCAGGTTTCACCATATCTGTATTTGTTTTACAAAATGAAGCCCAAATAGAAAGGTTTTTGAAATCCCAAGAACATTTTGCATAAGAAAATAGAATGTATACTTTTTATCTGACTGCAGGTATGGATCAATTTATAATATGCCTTGCTCAGACTGTTACAGGATATTTTTGTCCAATATCATCTTCTTGAACCTAATGTGTGAACCTAAGATGTGGAAACCTTTAATGGTTTCAGTTTTTGCTGTAGAGGAGCCCAAAGAAACTAGAAGAGTAAACAAGTTTGAAAATCCCCAGACTTACTGAATGTCATTGTTAAATGTCACACTTTATTTCAGTAATAAAGTGTGTAAATTTGAGTGTATGATTCAGAAAATACTACTGCATAAATTCAATGCTGCATAAGGATGGTGTCCATGGGAACCACACTAATTGTAGTTTATTTTGGATGGCTTGGGTCACTTCTTCCACATAACATCCAGTAATATCTTCATTCTTCTTCAGTAAAGTATCATGTCTTTTCCAGACACATAGTGCCAGTTACCTGACGGTTATTATAGCACAGTCAAGTAACTGTTAACTTCAGTTTTTATAAAAATGTTCTATTTATCAACTATGACTTGAAAGAAATTTTACTTCCTAATTTAACACCTTGATATTGAGTTTAAAAACTCCTGCTTTCCCTGAAACTCCGCCTTCAGGATGTCACCACAGCATAGCTTTTTTATTAATCTTAAACAATGCTTTAATCTCATTTGCTCTGAGAGGTAGCTCCTATAATAAGCTCCAGCAGGTGTTTGCTAATTGCTGGTGGCTAGTCTGAAGGAGCTGAATGAAGGAGGACTGCTGTGTGAGGCAGAAGCTCAGAAGCTTGGAAACTGAAACTCTCAGGAGGAACTGAACCTTGAAGTCAGCGGTAGGTCCACCCAGACATTTAGCATAGCTGAATGGTTGCCATAGAGATCAAAATATTTCTCAAACATGCATGAAAGAATCAAGACAATACTCCAGGTATATCTTTGATTAAGGAATAACATTACAACACGATGTAAAGCTGTAAAAAGATTATTAATGGGTTTTTTAAATATTTGACTGATTGATGTAGCTAATTATAAATAATTCAGTTTGCATGTGGTCTGTAGATGATTTATTGGACATAAATAAGTTATGTCACCAATTTGACATTTTTAAGATTTTCTAACTGTAAAGCTGTTTAGGTCTTACTTTGTAACAACTTCCTTTTCTCTCTCTTGTTGTATTACTTTCTCTCTTTTCACTCTTGGTCTTTTCTCCCTGAAGCCTCCTCCTTTCCACCTGTCTGTCTCTATCATGACTCTTAATTGAATTAGCAGTCTTGTAAGATATGGCATCGACCAGACGTTCCTCTGGCAGCCTTGGGCATCCGATGACTCTTTATTGTAGAGAAAAAGCTCTGGGGGACAGACACACTAAGAATTAATGAACTGGAACTGACACAGATACATTATTATATTCATAGCTACAATGTTGAACTGGGAAGAAATACAAATTCTAACTTGCTGCTAAGTATGCAAGATTAGAAGGCCAAAAATTTAGATTTATTCCATTCAACCTAAATTGTTCAGATCATTAAACAAACTTTAATATCAGACAAAGACAAAGTTTGCTTGGATAATTAGTTTATTTTGGGGGGAAAACAAAATACCAAGCAACTCTAGTGCTGTGAGAAAACATGATTACCTCAACAACTTGGTTAGTCATAATCTACTGAGTGACTTGTAACAGTAACACAGTAACAATGGGTAAATATTGGAGATAGGTAACAAGTTATTTTTTGTATTGAATAACAAAAAATAACTTGTATTAGTTCACTCTCTGCAGTTCAGTAACATTTGAGTGTTAATACACTGTTTAGTGAATGAGTCACACATTTCCTAATTTTAGCTTAGACTTTTCAAGGCCCATCAAAAAGCTTTTTCATCCATTCAGGGTAGATTTTGTGTTGTGCTCTGGATCTGATTACTAACTGATGACCTGATGTTTACCATTGAGATTTAGTCAGAAACAGCGACAATAATTGTTTTGTTAATTATGCCAAGTGATCCAGGTTTGGAATGAGCAAATATTTTATATATGATCAGGTTGTTTTTTTTTTTTTCAATAACAGAGGAAACTGTCATTTGAAAACTTTTCCTTTAGACTGATATGTTTATCTTTGTCTGGTATAAAAATGTGTTTGCCGATATAAAACAGCAAGGTGTTACACAAGCAAAAACAAAGCAAGTCTTTAGAGGGGTTGAATGTTTTTTTCAGCATTTCATAGCTTGCCTAATATTAGTGCACCATACTGCTTCCTGTCAGGCTAGATTTTCTATTTTCTGTAATTAAGAATCAACTGTTTCGGCCAAAGAATATTTCATAAGCTCTTCATTTTATTTTGTTCTGCAACTTTGAGGGAGTTTTTGTGAAGTACATTTTGCCTCTCTACATTGTAGCCACACACTTTTCTGTTTCTTTCAGTTCTTTGTTTTGCTTGTTTTTCCCCTGCGCCTGTTGCAGTATATCTCTCCATCTCTTAGTGTTATCTGCTGTCAGCAGCAGATGAATCTGTTCTCCCTCACTCAGATCATGCTCTGTTCACTCCTCATCATGTGCTCCACATTCTTCCTCTCTTTGGATACTTCTGCACTTAATCCAGGCTCTGCAATTAGATTTATCTTCATTACATAACTCATAACCCCATTCATACTTTTTGCTTAAAGATGGATCCATGTGACTTCCTATTTCTGATCTTACAAAGCAGACCTATTCACGTGCTCCTTTCTTCAGTAACCAGTCAATTATAAAACAGATACAAACATGGCATTGTTAGGCAATAATTGAATATTAAATAAATAGAATCTCTAAAGATCTATTATGGAAATTGTCTTCAATGTTTGGTTACATTTGTACAATATTTTCTTCTTCGTTTTTATAAGAAAACGGCTGCACACTTAAGGCTGTTTGGCATCTGGAAGTAGACTGTAGTGATGCTGTCTTTTGTTCAGGTTTAGTCCATTTAACTGCCTGATAATTTGAATAAACAAACAAATAATACAAAATGGCAACTACATAAAATGGACAGCTTCCCAAAACTCCAGACCCTCGGGGGTCTCAAGAGGAGCACAAGGTTCATTTTTGCCCTGGGTTATCCCGACTGGGGTAATCGAGTTCTGGCGTATTCCAGCAGTAATGAGTGGGTTTCGTGCAGGAACTGTAAAACCAACAGTAAATCCTGATTAGACTGCCAATTGAAACATTGCAACACGGTTTGGAAGAACACTTTTTTTCCCAGATACATTTTTAAACCACATTTCCCATAGTGCATCAGTGCCTACAGTCTGATCTGGAGCCCAGAGCTGGGCTGTTTTATGAAATGCTGCCTAGCAACCTTGACAGCATGAAGCAGAGAGCAGCAAAGAAAAAAACAACAGAGCTAAAGATAAAATTTTACAACTAGATATTTCCTGTCTGAGTAATATCGGTCTTTAAATTCCAGTCATTGGAGAAAGCTAGCAAGAGTTTTTATAACAATGTGTCGGGAATTAGGCATTCCCTTCGGGTGTACCGAACCTGGAGCGCCAGGCCAGCTGGCAGCTGGAGAGGGGAGCTGGCTATTAATGCAATGGGGGCAGACATGTAGAAAATGTCAGAGCACTTTTGCAATTAGGTGATGTATTAATGGAACAAGCAGATATTTGAGACTTACACACACACGTTCTTGCCTAAAAATGTTGTAAAAAAACATGTCACCTAAAGTGTAATGTAGCAAAATAATTTGCCGCTCTTCACCGCCATTGCCGCTTTGCCTGATCACCCAGTTTGGACCCTCAATGAATTATAGGATACGGTGGGCCGTGAAGGATACACCAGATCCATCCTTCAAATTTGGGGAGTCTTCGAATTCAGACAGGTCTTGTACGCTATGACGTACACGGTCTACAAATCCGTCATTCAAAGGACGCAGACCCTGAATTTGGACACGGCTAAAGGCTTGTGTAAAGGGAGGTTTTCACTATGGCGCCTAGAATGTTTTTGCCGTCAGTTGTGAACATTCCATTTAAGGGTCCAATGCAGGCCATTTCTGTACTTTTTTGCTGCTGACACTAGGAGGATAACTCCTTCTACTAGTCTGGAGGATAGTTGCTGCATTGGCTGATTTGATCTCAAAAACAGTGAAATAAGTTAAGAACTGATACTTATGGTTTAAAAGTAAGGCAAAGTCACTTCAAGTGAAGTAAAACTCTGGTTTCCAATACATAAACTACACTGTTGAGTAAAAATAATCAGTTTTTGGACTCCCTCATGTCTTGGCACATTATAACCACAAACGTCATCAGAGTTACAAGGACTTTATGTGATAAAATATAACTTACACGTAACTTTGAAAGGGAAATAAGTATTTAAAATATTTTGCAAGTAAAAATCTAGAAAGTGTGGTGTGCAGAGTGTATGCAGACCACTTGGAATTTTTTCTCCTTTTTCCCCATCTCACATGTTTATTAAAGAACATTAATAAACAAACGGCGTCGAAAGGACCGAGGAACACAGCAGACATATCAGAATGTTGTAAAGGTGTTTAGGTTACACTGTAAAAAAAGTCACTATAGAATTTACAGTAACTTACTGGCAGCAGGGTTGCCAGCCAGTTACTGTAATTTTTACAGTAAAAAAATTATAGTACAGCTGCAAATTTCCGCACGTGATCCAGCGGTCCAACCACATCTCGTATACTTTCCATACGCATTTCAGATCACAGTAAAGAGCTCTATTTGCAAAACCCTTACTGTATTTTCATGATATCATTTTTACAGCCATTTGTTACAGTGTACTGAAAATATCTCGAGGTTTGAATGTTTAATGGATCATTGGTCCATGAAAATGGAACTTTCTCTTAAAGAAAATGCTCTGCAGCAGGAAATGCAGTGGAAGGTGGTCCTACCCAGGGTGACACTACACTTACCAGGGCCTCTAACTGGGATAGATTTCTACTGTATACTGGTAATCTGATTTGGACTTGGTTCTTACTGTGGAAGCAACAGTGTGACTGTTGGGTTTGTTGCTAAACAGTTGCCATAGACACTGGTGGATTCTACCATGTTCCTTATATAATAAAAAGCAGCCCAACCCCACTATATCTGACTGCAGACTAATAGAAGGTGATAGTGATGGTCTAATGTTGATACCTGCTACACAATGAGGATTAATGATCCACCGACTCCCTGGCAAGAACACAGCCTGCTACATATAGGAGAGTCTTTTGATGATTCCTGCCTTTGTGGTTTAGTTTGCAGCTCAGTCGTGGGTGTGAGTGTGTGTCTGGTGAGTGTGCTTGTTGGTGTTTTGAAGTAGAGTTTTCTCGTTAAGAGTTGCTCGTTATGGGTTGAAGGCGAGCAAAAAGGTAAGACATCGCCACAGTAACTGTATCAACAAACAGATCAGACTTTCATCTTCGTCTGCTCAGGAGGGGAGAAAAAGCACTAAGCTCTTTTATCAGCTAAAGAGAGACCAGACACACACACACACACACACACACACATTCACACAAAACAAAACAAAAAATAAATAGTCCAAAACAGACAAAAAGGCATCAGCAAAATGTGGATAAAGAGAGAAAGAAAAAACAACTTTTTTGAAATTAACAGTAAAATGAGAAGGAGGGTGATAATTAACATTTCATCTCAAAGACTGTTGATAATTCATCTGTTGGGAAACAGAAGGGATTTTAGTTTTTATTGCTATCTTTGAATGTCATCAGATAATGATGAAAACTTCACATCTTCTCTAGCTTTATTTCATATTTTTAAAATCTGGTATTGCAGTCAAAAACTAGAATTGCAGTTTGTTGGCAAGTGAGCTCCCACAACACATTCCACACAAATATTCTGTTAGACTTTGGTTTAATATCAGTTATTATCTGCAAAAAAAAAAAAAAATCTCCATGTATAAATAGTTATGTATTTTTTTTATTTAAAATATTCAGTTATGTAGATTGTCTTAGTTACTCTTTATTTGCAGGCACCTATAACTTACCTAATATCTCATCTTATCAGCCATTTAGACTCTAAGTAACACAACATTTTACCCTGTAACATCTTTAGTTGAAGGCTTGGTCAATGGGATTTTATTTATGATTTCACACAAACATAGAATTTAAAGGATTGAATTCCTAACTTTATATTTGCATATTGGATATTGGAGGGAAAAGCTGTTTTCTCTCTTACCTTGTTGACCCAGTGACATTGTTCTTACAAGTTTTCAGTCAAAGTTTCCTCATCCTGAAACTAAACTATATTCACATAAAATTTAAAAAGGAACAAATTATTAAAACAATAGCCCTACAGCAAAATGTAGAGAGCTTTATTAAAGGCCTCACGACAGTATGCTGTTTCTTTATTACTACAATCCATAAAACAAAGCATTAAAAAGATTTAGACTGATAGATGAGAGAGGAACTGAAAAATCTTCAAATCCCAAAAAAGTGAAGATAGCTAGACTGTGTTAGAAAAAAACAGTCAAAGGTGAAAATAAAAAAAAAATACTTTCAGCAGCCAGGAAAAAAGACACAGAAGGAAATCCTAGCAAGAATGCAGATATGTTAGACAAAAGCAAATGAAAAGGCCTACAAGGAAAGACAGAGCAGCAGGAAGAACGGTAAAATGAGGCAAATTGAAGGTATATAAAAAGATAAATGAACAGAGAAATCCTAAAAGAGGTAGAAACTTGATAAACATCCTTTAAGCAGCTGCAGCGGATTCATTTTGCTGCATTAGTTAGATCTATAAATGCCTTTACTCCCAGAGACTTTATATATTCCCAATTTATTTACCGCTGTGGAATATTTTAAGAGCAAAGCTTTCACCCCTAAGATGTTGCTGCTTGTCGAGCAGCAAAAGAACTTTAGATGATAATGTAGAACAATCATTAAGGCCTGGTGATGTTAGCAATAATTCATCTTAGCTTCACAGAAAGGCTGCATAGATTTGATTTCACCAAACTAAAGTTTCCTTCAATAAAACATTGGATTATTTCTGTTTGTTTCTGTAAATGAAGTTCATCCACTGTCAGCATCATGGAAACATAACTCTGAGACTGTCAAGATCTTTGAGCAACTTGTTTTGCTGCAAAAAATGCCATTAATGTATTTGCATTTCATTTTAATATTACTGTGTGCAGAATCAGATGCTCTCCATCTTGTCAGACTGATCCTGAGCTATCTTGCAATGAAAAATGAGCAAAGATTTTAGTCTCTAAAGATGTTTTCACACCCAGTAGTCTGATAGACTCGGTGTGATTGGGAACCACAATTACAACATTTGCTACATTTTCAGTTGGAGTGGTTCTTTCACACTGTGTCAAACTAACCAAACCCTTTGAAAAACCTGCCCACCTCCTCGCCTGTAGCTCCTCAGCAGTTCTTTGTGCAGTTCAGCAAGAACTGCTGAAGTAAACAACATGAAGACACACAGCACAACTTCCTTCTTCACAAAAAGGAAACAAGAATAGACTGATGTCAGATTTTAGCGGTTGTAGGATTTGTCTTTTGTCGTTGGTCAAAGCCATTTCTTCCATTAGCACTAGACTCACACATTTGTTATCTTTCTTTGTATTTACCCAGAATGCAATGTGGTCAGCTCCATCAGAAAGCTGACCACATCTGCAGTGTTTCTCTCTTCTTTATTACTGTTCATGTTTCTGTGAGATGAGCTGCTAGCAGAGCTGCTAATTCACGGTCATTCTGCTGCTAAACTTACTGCATGCCTGCCTGGTGCTGCTCTTGATTAAACTCATAATTAAACTTCTTCTTAATGAGGAGCTCTCTGATAGCAGACAGCATGTTCGCGATCCGCAGCTAAACTAAATAATGTTTGGAGTTTTCAGTGACATAAAGCAAGAGCCAATCAACAAATGCGGTCAGCAGTCAATCAAATGGCTTTGGTGCCGTACCCTGCTCGGTGCTGCTAGTATTACACCTAAAGTAGGTATGAAAATCTGAGAACAGCTGGGCAGAACCGCAAAGCCATTAGCAGATTTTCCATCTGCTAATGGAAAATGAATCTGGCTGGGCGGACTGGGATCAAGGGTCCAAAAGTCTTTTTTTGTATTAAACTTCTGTGTTGTAAATATTGTAAAATATGTTTTACTTCTGATGTTACTACCCCTCTTAACCAGTACTTCATATATGTTGCTTCTTCACCCTACTGGTATTAGGTGCATGTGGAGAATAAATATTCTCACATGCCATATTGTGTGATGTGGAACCAAGTGCTCTGTTCATTTCTGCCATCTTCCTAACCCTACAAACATTATTTCCATTCTGCAAGAGGATTTAAACTGGTAGATTTCTGTATTTTGGTCATGCAGTCCTAATCTCATGAGAAAGGGGATCCAGAATTGAAACAACTCACCTAGAATTTGGAAGGTTTTTGGTTCAATTCCAGCTTTCATGTTGCAGCGTCAATGATAGTGAATGATTACATGCTTATTTTTGCCACATGTTAAAGAAGCAACTTTAACATGGAGCAGATGTGGGCTGCAGGCCTCAGGCTTGATATCTGTCTTTAGGGATGAAACCTTGAACAAATCTTTGCAGGAGAACATGGTCATCCTCTGTAAATGTCTGCTTTTACATTGATCCAAAGGCACAGCTTGAAGAGCTGCAGTTATAGAGAAATATATTTAAAAAAGGACGAGAAAACTTATGAAAGTAGGGTGGAGGGTGGAGAATGAGAGCATGAGACGAGAAGAGAAGGTCCAAATGGGGACTATGAAGACATGTACACTGAAAGACACAGCAGAACCTTTAGGCTGTATCAGCAGCAGCAGAGGGAATGTGTGTGGGAAGAAATTGTCGACAGGAATTCATTAGGCTCGTTGTGTGATAACGAGTGCTTGTGGTTTTAATTGACTTAATCAACAAATAGAATTAATCAGAGATTTCTAATTAATGGTAATTGATTGAAATTTCCACTGGGTCACGAAGCAGGCAGCGAAATTCTCTTCTCTCTTTCATCATATCTCTTTATATATTTCCCACCTCCATTTTTGTTCTTGTCTTCTTTACTTCTCATCGTTTCTATTGCTTTTTTTTTCTCTAAGAATGTTAGTATTTTAATACTTACGTTTTCTGTCGTCTTTTAGTTGTTTTCTTGTGCGACCTTTCCTTCTTGGATGTTTGTCATTTGTCTTGTTTTCATTTTTAATCTGTGAATATCAAACCATTTTTTTTTACACTGTGAGACTGTTTAGTTGTGTTCCCTTAGTTAATGTCGAATGATAAATCCACATGTTGTGTTTATTTAACCCCAAAGCACCTCTTTACAGAGGATACACTCTGGCTAAATGACACAAAAAGCCATTTTGTCTCTCAAAGCCTCCATTTAGAATACTTCAGTTTCAACATTAGGGAAAGACGGGTTAAGTTAAATTGATAAATTATAATCTGAATATTACATGCTGCTGAATTAAGTTACTTTTGTAAAGCATTACTAATTAAAGATTAATATAAAATTTCAGAGAAATTGTGGCCCTTTAATTATCTGCATCACACTTAATCTGAAGTTCATCAATGGTGGTAAAATTGTCTTGGTGCTCACGTCATAAATTTATAGGTAATTTTTAAAGGTTGTCTTAAGTCCAAAGTTAGTGAAACATCCCCCCTGTGGCTCCATACGAGTCGCTGAGTAATACCTGGCTCAGAGTTAAGAGCAAGTTGCAAATTAGAGGGAGAATGATGGTTGATGTGTGGACTATGATCTCAGTGCTACTCCGTCTGATTAATTCACAGAAGGAAGAGTGTTGGGCTGCTCAGATGTAGGCTGTCAGAAGCCAGGTGAGTCTAAATAGACTTCCTACAGATCCAGATCAGTTAGAAATCCGGTTGGATGGAGAGCTGGTTAGGTGTTAACCTCTGAGTGGGGAGTCAGTTTTAGGATTTAACACTTCAGACAGCAAAATGTTGATTCTTGTTTATTTTCCTGCAGTCTCTCAGCACGCTGTGGCCCTCATAGAATGTGCTAATACACTCTTCTTTAATCCATTTAGTGATCACCCTCCCTGGTATTTATACTCCTCTGTTTCATTCAGTTCTTGATACTAATCCAGTTTCCTGGTTGCCTTTGCTCCTTGTTTGTTTTTTTCTTGTTTGTCTTGTTTGTGATTTTTGTTTGTGGCTCTCTTCCTCATTGGTTCATCCAGGGAGGCGTCCTCCGTCGTCGTAGCATTAGACGTTTGTTCCACTTTGCTGTGCAACCAAACTGACCAACTCACTGACTCCCATCGCGATGATGTACATAGGTTCAAAGTAGAGTAATATATGATAAGGAAAATACTATAGAGAACTACATGGGGAATGAGCAAAGAAATCCTGATTTGGTTTTCTGGTTTTTGTTTTGAGTGATTTTGAGTTTTTATTCACACAAAAAGCCATTTTTAAACCACTTTGTTGTTTTTTTTTAATCAGTTTTATGAGTTAGTTTACTAACTCATAAAACCTCTAAACCTCTTGGTTTAGTAAAGTTTACTCCTTCATTACATGTCTGTCTTAGCCATCCTGGTTCACGGCCTGCCTCCTCCCTGTGGTTGGTAAATTCAAAATTTTTCAATGACAGAATTGGAATCAGTTGAAATTAATCATGTTAGTTTTTTTCCTGCACAGTACCTTTAAATGTCAGAAAATTATTTTAATAAAAATTCCACAGAATCTTTTACATCTTTATTGGCTAGATGTACTTTACTGTTACATTGGAAGTCTGATAATGTCCCTCAATATCCCTCTGGGTAAAAGACATGGTGTTTTCTTTGAAACTTGAGAAAATCAAATACACCTTTTGAGGGTCTACACAAAACTTTTACCAAAGATGGCAATGTTTTTTTTCTTATTTTTTAAACTTGGAAGTTTTGCCCAACTGAAGGTGCCTGTCCCTGAATTTTGTTTTGTTATAAATATGGGTAGTCCTATCTGATGAATGATATATTTATTTATTTATTTATTTATTTACTTTTCCTTCAGGTTGACTTTGAGCTGACATGGGAAGGAGGGAGGTTGGGTTTGTTTGTCTTTTTTTAGTTATATTGTTTAATTTTTCTTTTCTTTTCTGTTGAAATAAAGGGGCTGAAACTGTTGAATTGTAATTTTGTAATTTTTCTTTTTGCGCAATGTTTTTTTTCTCTTCTTTTGGCTCTAATAAAAATAAACAAAAAAGATTCCAGGGAATTCATGAAGCACTGATATCTGCTTCAAATGTTGGAGCTTTTTTGATTCCAGCTAATTTCTTTATTTTCCCATCAGATTCATGAATCAGTTTAAACCAAAAACACACACAGGGGCCATGTCACTCATCAAGTCCAGAAGCAAATATTTTTATGAGGTTACAGTTGTTCTCTCTTCAGCAACACAACAAAAGAGATGCAGAAGTGATAGAGAAAACCTTTTTATCATGATCTGAATTAACTCTGAAATCCCTGATGATTCTTTTTTTCATTTCCTTTTTTTGTCTTCCAACATAACATTAACATGTAATTATTTCCCCCAAAATGTTCATATGGCTTTTTAACTAAACATATCAACTTCTTTTTTATGCTGCTTTTATGAGCTATCTACACAATGTTTCATTTGCGTTTTATTCCATTGGTGATGAAATTCTTTAAAAATATATGGTTTATTGTTTTTCACCAGCATGTTTTATTAATTTGCAAGTTTCTGCACCACAGAAGGCTTTGTAAAACATACATGTGGGACGGTCACTGTAGTTTTTTCCACCAGAACAAGTTGGTTTTGGATCATGTTCGTCTGTGGTGGTCATTATGCCTGTGGCCTAATATCTTTACAGTTGAGTGTTTTGTTCTCAGTTTGTCCTTCTCTTTTTCACTTTTTTTCCTTCAAATTCTATCCATTACTGACATTACACCTGCCTTGTCAATCTCCACTTCCTTGGTTTTGCTTTCCTGCTTTTCTTTCCTCTCTTCATCCAGCCAGCCCTCTCTTCACGGCTGGTTTCAGTAATTAGATTATTGTGATGAGGAGGTGGAGGGGCTTAAGAGGATTTTGTTTTTAGGAGACAGATTTAAGTGAGAGATACAGAAGTGGCAGAGGCTGTGGAGGGTTGAAGGTGGAATCAGGAAAGGAGTGAGCCTTTGTTTGGTCTTTTTCCCCGAGTCGCTCTCTTTTCCTGATGGAAGTTGATAAGTGATAAACAGATTGAAAGAAGAAGAGAAAGAAAGTAAATGATGAAATAAACACAACTTAATATTTTGGTCTTGGAAGCCACCAAAACATGCCTGTAAGAATAGCAACAAATAAAACTTGACAGTCATGTTTTGGGATTGTAGGAGGAAGCTGGAGTAACCAGGGAGAACACACATGCACAGGGACAACATGCTAACTCCATGCAGAAAGACCCCAGGCTGGGACTTCAACCCAGGACCTTCTTGCTGCAAGGCAGCAGAGCTACCAACTGCCACTGTGCAGCCATATTTAACCATTTAAATATTTCCCAATGTCATCACCATCTACTTTCATTAGCAAAATTTTAGCATGCACATATTTAAAAGTATTTTTCCAGTATATTCAGCTGTCTTTGTTACTATATTATAAATTAAGCACCATATAAACTGTATTTGAGGATATATGTGTCTTTGTGTTTGTCACTTTAGTTTTCTGTTTGAATTATTTTTGGATTGTTGGTATTATTCAGTTTTGTCACTTGCAGCACTCCATACTTGGCTTACATTTTGTTTTGTGAACTTTAGTTTATTCTTGTGTCCTGGTATGTGCTGACCAGTCTAAATGATTGAAAAACTTGTTTTAGTTTTTAGCTTCTGGTTCAGTACGATACTCTGGTGTCATTTTTAGATTCCCATCTGCTCATTTCTGCAGGAACCATTTCCTACAGTCATCTGTTCAGATCCCCACTCAGCTGTCATGTGGGACTCCATAGCATTTCCGTTCCATTCAGTTTATTTATACATTGCCAATTCACAAAAAAAGTTATCTAAAGGCACTTTTAAAAAAACAATGTAATTTTAAGCCAATTGCACATACATTACAATCGATCCTACTTATCAAACAATGCAACAGATTCTATTTATTATTGAAATTGGTTTAAAAATATTTCTATCTAATGAAATGCAGCAGATTGCTTTGTTGTCTTGCTGTCACTCATTGTCTTGGTGGTGTCCATTTCCAACAATCATTGGGCTGCAGGCCAGATACACCCTGGATAGGTCACCAGTCAATCACATGGTACAGACAAACACGCACACACACACACACACACACACACACACACACACACACACACACACACACACACGCGCACACACACACACACACACACACACACACACACACACACACACACACACACACACACACACCGAAGGACAAATTAGACAGAACAATTAGCCTAATATGTTTTTGGACTGTTGGAGGAATCTTATGTCAGGCTTCAACGTAAACTGAATTAGTTATGGTGTTGGCCCAGTCAAAGTTAAAACTTCTACTTTATTGAAATGATTCAAAAAACTTAAGAGAACTGTGCACAAATAAATTCCTGTAGGACTCAATAAAATGAATCATCCCGGTCATAAAGACGATAGCCTCAAGTTACAAACTACAAGTGCTGGGTGGACACAGCTATTCAAAAACACAACGTTTGCTTTTAGGCTTTATTTGCATTAAATAAAAAGTGACATGATGTAACAAGTCTTACTGATAATCTAAAGCTGTACTGATCTGATTTTAAAACCTGGTGAGTAGCTCAGAATTTTACTACTGTAGAAAGTTAATTTCCAGTTCATGGAGATTAACTTTAATATTCAACCCATCTTGTTTTAGTTTCAGGCTGAACAATCAAATTTCTCATCAAAAAGTTTGACTTATTGTTGCAACTGTAATCTAGCTAAATGTAGTGTATGTCTGTCACTCCTCTGTGTGGCCTGCAGCAGTCATCTGATGCAGTGCAAGTCTCATTCAGTCATTTTGTTGTTTAAAGCTGTCTCCTTCAACTTAATACATATCTCCTGTTTGGAATAAATTTATTTGCCATCTCACAAACACACCCTCAAACACACACCGGACTTGTCCTCTTGATCCCATCTGCAGTATTCTGCATCCCCATCTCCTGTTTAGACAAGCAGCCTAGCCACAAATATGCTAAACTAAAGAAAATGAGGAGGAGGAGAGGAAAGAGAGAAGTAGTGTTGAGTGTGTGTGAGAAAGCTGCACAGTAAGAGAGTGTGTGCACGGAAGACAGGGACAGAAAAGAGAATCCCATTTCATTGTAATAGTGTTTAATATTTATTGGAAAATGTAAGGAAAGTGTAAAAGAAGTGCTTTTCAGTGAGCGGGCAGGATTAGCATAAATAGTTTGGGGCTTGGATGTGTTTGGTCCCGCTGCTCAGGAGTAAGGCTGTCCCCTCGTTTCTCTGGAGCACACAGAAATATATGCATATGTTTGCACACATACACACACATATCTACGCATGCTTGTGCACATACCTGTATGAGAAAACATTCAAACATGCAAACACACACACACACAACCTGACCTTTGAGAATGAAAACTCATCAGCATATAGTAATTTATAATAGGCTCTGCCAACCCTTCTTTCTTTCTTTTTTTGCATTTATTAAGCAGTGGTGGTAGGAGAGTTTTGGTGGATATTTTCACGTCTTTTACATGTTATTGCTGATCACAGATCTTTGTGTTGAATTTAAACTTGCATTAACAAAATATAATGAGTTATACTACCACTAATTAACTTTCAACTTTTCTGAATGACAGATAAAAGAATTAATTTTGCTCATGCTTGGACAGAGCACTTTTATATTGTAACAGAGAAGCTTGTATGATCATATTTTGTTGTAGTGAATACTAATTAAGAACTACATGGCTGGTTAACTCCAAAAAGGCTCCGATATCATCAGTTTATTATTTAAAACAGAAAATAGCCTTTTATTATTAGCTACAAAAGTTGGTATTCAATCATAATGTCTTTGCACTGCTATGACCCCTCTCGGGGTGGCCAGATCATGACATGAAGGATCCATCCTCTTCAGATCTCAAGCAGCCAACAGAGACAAACTTTAACATTTTATAATGATATTTATTTTCAAAAGATGTATTTTTGAATGAGATGTGTGGAATATATGGCTTCAGAGTGAGCTATAGTGCCGACAACAACAAACAAGAGGAAACAATCTGAATATTAACCAAAACTTACCTATTTGAAAGTAAATGAACCAAATGACAAAAGCTTACCTACCTAATTGAGAAAAGAAAAATAAGGAAACATAAACAGCAGCTCATTTCTACAAACTCCAAGAACTTTTAGAAAGAGTGTTTAACAGACAAACAGTGTGGCGGGTTGAGATGAGCTGAGGATGGATGTCAGGAAGTCAGTAGCTTTTATATTCATCACCTCCGGCAGGCCACCAATTGTCTCTGGCGTCTTCTGGGAGCCAATCAGGGATGGGCACCAGCACACTCATATTTGCATAATTACGTTTACGGCACCAGTTGTACAGTGTACATAAGAAACAGATGGGAAACTACAAGGCCAATTATTTTGAACATTTATTTATGTGCTTGCCTTGCCTCTGCTTGGATTGTGATTCTTCAATAGTGATGCTGAAAAGGGATTTTCCCCTCAGGGCAAAACAGAAGTTCTAGATGAGGCAATGACCGAGGTCCAGGGTCTTAAGTCATATAATGAGAATTTTATTAACTGGATTATATGATAGATCCATCCAGCCATCAATTGTGGTTGATGGGTGGGTTGAAGGCAGACACCGCGCTTGACTTTTTTGTTGCCCATAATTTTGACCAGGGGTGGGCACTCCTGGTCCTCGAGGGCCGGTGTCCTGCAACTTTTAGATGCATCTCTACTTCAACACACCTGAGTCAAATAATGAGGTCGTTAACAGGACTCTGGAGAACTTGACTGCACTTAGGAGGAGATTCAGCTGTTGGATTCAGGTGTGTTGGACCAGGGAGACATCTAAGAGTTGCAGGACACCGGCCCTCGAGGACCAGGAGTGCCCACCCCTGATTTTGACTGTCAAAAATATTCCATCATATTCTATTGTTTTGTGATATTGAGATAGGCTATTCAGTACCATTACATTTAAAATATTTTGAACAATCCAGATCCCATTAAACATCAAGCAGAAGAACACTAACTTTTTCTCTACAGTGATTTTTCCATTGTTTTTAAAAAAATGGAAAAATGTGAAACATATTCCGTTAATGCGACCCCCAGTTGAAGGGCTAATAAGTCCAAGAGGGAAACCCAGCCATTCAATTCTTTAGCAAAACTCTTTGGCTCTTTCTCTTTGGCTCTTTTTATCTGCATCCTCTTTTATCCAAAGTAGCGATATAAAGTCCCTCCACCAAGTCGTTGGTTTGCCCCTGAATTTCCACTGATTGGGTTATGGCCAGAAAACCTCTGATTAGCTCCTTTGTGGAGAAACAGTGGTTCTGTGTGAGCTCCTCATCCTAACACTACAGAGGAAATTCATTTAAACTTCTTAAATGTGGGATTTCATTCTCTTACTTAGGATCCAGACCTGCCATCTTTAGTCGGGGATTGAAACCTTGCCAGCCCAATAAATAGACATTTGCCTTTGGTCTCAGCTCTTTTGTCAGTTCAACAGACCAGAGCAATGCCTGCACTATTGCAGACGTCTATGCATCTCCCTCTTCATCCAGCCATCAGTCTTGAGAAACACTTCTAGATATGTCAACACCTCCAGTGGAGACAGAGACCTCTAACCCAGAGGCATCAATTTCCCTTTTTCAGCTTGAGAACCATGGCCTCAGACAGAAAGAAGTTGATTCTCATCCCAGCTGTAAACCACTCCAGCCCTGGCTGGAGGTCATGGAATGAAAAGGCCAACAGAGTCACATAATCCACCAAAACCAGAGTTAGAATGCTGAAGTTCCCAAACCAGGCATCCTCTTCTCAAAAACAACACCTTGATACCCAACACATGAGCAAAGCACTCGTAGACCAGACCACCGCAGTCCTTTCTCTCATCTTGGATCCTGAGTTTGATGTCAAATCAAACAACAATAAGTGGATATTTGTGGGACCAAAGATATGCATTCACAGTTTTCTTACCTGCTCAGAACTGACATTAAATCCACTCATTAGAGTTAGCAATTAATATTATTAATGTAATTAGCATGTGGTAATTATCATGGCATTTAACATGTAATTACTGCATGCTAATTGACATGTCAGTGGACACTTTACCAATGTCACAACTCTAGAAAACATTTTGCTTCACCCCCAATACAAAGCATATTAATTGGGCTGTTTTGATAGGTTTTGTGAAATGTAGCAAAGAATAGATAAATGAATGAATAGTAGAATCATTGTAATAATTTAGATACACTACAAAGAACAGCCAAATACAAAAAATGTTTCTTATTGTTTAACACCGTAATGTCTGAATTTATTTCCAGTCATATAGAAACTGTTTGATGAAAAGTTAACCGCAGAAATTCATAAGAATAAGTAAAATTTCCAGTGTCAATATTTGGATTATTTTATTGCTCTTGCCCTTCTCAAACAGAGCTTAAATCTATCTACAGCATAATTGATTTAACAAGCAATTCATTTCTATCATTGCGCTCTTAAAAATGCACAGATGTTCTGCAAAATAACTTTACTGCACTCCAAGCTGCTAACACAAAAATTGAACATTAATTTTCATTGCGTAACATTATATGGAATTATATAATCAATTTATTTATTCATAATTTAAATATGTGTTGCACCTTGAAATATTTGTAGAAGATTTATTTCTACAATTGTTCCTAAATCATGAAAGATGGTACTAATGTCTGTTTTGCTAATCATGAAATCATTTGTGGCTTTGAACCTTTGCAGTGGCAGAGAATTAACCAAATGGAGAGAATAACATTTTCAGTGACAATTTCTTTGTTTGAAAATGATTCATTTGAAATGCTTTTGTTCTGACATGTTTGAAATCTGCAGAACTTCTCAGACTTGACAATCCATCCTGTCTTCCTTCATCTGCCTGTCTGTCTACAGTCCCTGTGTTCAGAGATCGGAAGCCGGCGCCGAGGAGTCGCTTCAGTTCTGAAACTGTGTCAGAAGCTGCTGCAGCAGAGCCAGGTGAGTGAAGGAAAACACGATTAAAAACCTCTCACTTGAAAAAACTTACAAAATAGATACTTGTGAAGAACAGAAGAATGTAAAACAATTCCAGTGACATAAACTTGTTTTAATAAATGATCATTCACATTAGTTTTAAAAATCATTTCAAAGTTTTGCAATCACAAACATGAACTCATCTCTTTGTGAATAGAAAAGTTGTAATCTTCTTAATTCAGTAAATTCCTTTGCTGAGAAGCCTTTTTTTTAATCTCCGTCCATCCTTCCACAGTCGGGCCTGATGGCTGAAGTGGGCCCAGACGCGGAGCAGCACCGGGAGGCCCTGCAGCTGCTGTCAATCAACCTGGAGAGGAGGTGGGAGGCGATAGTGATGCAGGCGCTGCAGTGGCAGAACAGACTGAAGAGAGAGCTGGGAGAGCAGCAGGTTGGACTGCCCTCACATTTCCACTATACAGCTGTCATTTCACACTGCAGGCGGCCAGCTGACACAGTTCCACTCAGTGAGCATCACACTGTTTGATTTGACACTAACGTGTCTTTTAAAAGACACATGGTGTTATGACTGAACTTATATCACTTTAATTGTGGAGCAATCTTCATAGAGAAAGTGATTCTGGTTTATAAACCAAACCTACCTACAGCAACACAAGTGAATGAACATGCTAATTTGTGCAAAGCGGTGGTATACATGAAGAGTCATTTTTAAAAAGCTTGAATTTACTCTTATTATACCAGCTGGGTTTGGTCTATTAGTTTTTTTCCTTTGCTCAAACACTATTAGACACTGAGGTTTCTTTCCTCTCCTTGTATATGCACATAGAAAAACCTATAGCAACAGATAAATCACAAAGGCCAGACACTCTGACCTTGGTGCCTGGCTGGAGAGTAATTTCACTCCTACTGGAGGTTGGAGAGGAATAAAAAGAGGGCAAGAGGGGGAGGAAAACTTGGGCAGTAAGAACTAAAGAGCTTTATGTGTGGTTCAGCTTATAAATAAGCACTTTCTTTGCTGAATGATAAAACGACTGTCCTCTCCTCGTTTTTGTGTGTTTGTTCATGATTGTGTGGGAACAAACTGTACACTTACAACTATTACAACTGGCTTATAAAAGTCTCTGATCTACAAAAGTCTTTTTATGTCAGAATATGCTAAATGTATTTCCCAGACTATACCAGGGATTCCTGGACTAGTCATTATGTTTTCTACCATCAAACGCTGCTGTCACACACAGTAGCCTTTTAAAGAGGATCATGTTTATGGCATAAAAGAAATCTAAAAAATTAAAGAACTTTCATGAACTTCACACTGATTTTTATGTGATCAAAACAGCACTCTCTGCAGACAGTTATATTCAAAAACCAAGTCTAGGAAGCAGATCTTAAATTCAATGGGCTCTACCTCAGAAAGATTTTAAACAGGCAGTGAAAAAGCAGATGAACCAGCTTTCTCCCTGAATGCATCTTCTTGTACTAACTGCATTGTGCTTTGGGGGGACGTTATGTTGTGTTTTACAGACACTTTTGGGTAGTTAACACACATTACACATTCTTTCATTCCTGTGTTTTTTTATCTTTTGTACTGTAGAGTGACTGGAACAGATAACTTTGCCTCATCTTTGTCTAACAAACGACCTGATTAAAACTGTAATTAGTCATTCCTATTCATTCATTATTTTTACACTTTTTTCCAACATTTGATCCTCTGATGTTTTGAAATTCTGTATTGGATTAAAATGCGTGATGACAATTTAACTACACAAACTGCAGTATTAATCTGTGTTTGAACAACCTGATGTTCTGATGTTACCAGAGAACATCAAAACATGTCACATGTTCTGATGTCAGAGAAAATCAAATGAACAAACTACTAATAATTGCAAACAAATATATTTAGATGCTATGTATTATTTAACCCAAAGTCAAGTCAAAAATAGAACAGGAAGCAGTAAAAAACTTAAAGTGAAAAACTCAGAATTCCTACCCCAGTGTTTCTTAATCAAAATGGTCCCACATTCCCTATTGTATTTATATGTATTCATGTAAATATTACTAGTGTGGTTTTTCTATACGTAGCTCAGTATTACAAAATATTCTGGTGTGTATTCACACATGAGTAAGTATGTGTACATACCTTAGCATATTCATCCATACACAAATCCATAAGCTATACCTACAGAAAGGTACTGGTACTCATTTTATACACATAAACATATAGCATGCAAATTATCCCTAAATTATTTTCTAGATTTTTTTTCTTAAAGCAGATTAATTTTCAAAATCAAAACATTTCCAGCACCTAAAACTGTTATTATAAGTTCAGTTTCAGGCCAACAAACATTTATGGCATATTTAAAGGCATCAGGCTTTTTGGGGGCTGCACAGTTCGTAGTACTTTTGTTTTTCAGTTGTGGGTTTGAATCCCCATCCGGGGGCCTTAGTGCATGGATTCTGCAAGTTCTCCTTGTGCATGTGTGGGTTCCCTCTGGATTCACCGGCTTCCTACCACAGGCCTAAAACTTGATTATTAAGTTAATTGGTCTCTGTAAAATGTCCTTAAAGCTGCAGCATGTAACTTTTAGAAATTTTTATTTTATTTTTTTACATATTTGCTAAAACAATCACCATGTTGTGATAGTATAAAATGAGACAAATAATCTGTGAAAAGATCAATCTTCTCCACCTCCTCCTTGAGCTTCTCTTGCCATCTGAAAAATGCACCACTCCCAACCAAAAACAGCCAATCAGAGTCAGGAGGAGGGCCTTAGAGCTGTCAATTAACCCCATGTTCTTGCTGCTAAATGTGCTAATGGCAAAGAAATAACTTACCTTTGCACAAAAGTGGTTATTTTGATTATCTAAGCTTAGTTAGATTTATCAGAATTCCTATTGCTACATGCAATACATCTACTCTTTAATTATGTGTTGCAAATTCACACCACTTGAAATTGCAAACAGACCAGCTCTGTTCCTTAGCCAGTTCTGCCAGTGGCCTGCTGTACTCAAGTAATCTTCTATTTTTAAAACAAGGTTTGAGTTACTGGAAAATAGAAGGAGTGACTTCATTCTTTACTGTCGAAAAAATACTTACAATTCAGCCATAAACTGATGTAAGGGGTGTTTCTACAAATGGGAACAATTCCATCAAAACTTTCTAGAAGGTTTTTAACATTGATTGGATTAAGCTAACAGGAATGCTGCCTTTTCAACAATGAAGGTTTCTCGAATGCATCTGCAGCGCAAAACTCAGTTCATTCATTATCCACAACTCCCTTATCAGCACATTGGGAATAAACACAAGTCTAATAGAAATTCATTAAGTACTGCCATAACCACACAAAGTCACACCATCTGAAACACACACACTAACACACACGTTTAGACAACTAGTTTATTAGATTAATAGGCTATGAATGGCTAATACGAATTACCCCCCTCTCATGTTAACGAGACGTAGAGCAATTTGTATAATTATGTCTGGGGCAGAGAAGGTTTCCTGTGTCTAAGCATATTTTTAGACAGCCAAGCTTTCTGAAGGCTTTGATTACGTATTTACCTTGGGATTTTCAGCTTGGCGCTCTTTCTCTCAGAAGTTGTCTTTGAATAATTCATTGCTTTGTTCCAGAGTGGAATAATTTGTGTTGAGTCTTATGAGTAGTTTCTGTGGAATAGGTTGATTTAACTTTTTTTTTGTTTCATGTTGTTTCTTGTACATTACCCTAGAACATGCTTTTTTCAGAGTTTGGTGTCTTTTCAACCGTAGACTTGAGAAGAGATACTGATCTCAAAGCAGAAAACAAAACATGTCTTTTGAAACAAATTGGTGCCAAAGCAGGATACCAGAAACTGAAGAATAACAAAATTCATCAGTTTTTTATTCACAAATGACCATGGCGCCACACAGTCAAAGGCAATTTTAGTCAAATTTGTATTTTTACAATTTATACAAAACTTTAATTGGTAGCACATTTTTTATATTGAAGCAAGTTTTACCAACCAGTGGAAGAAAAGCAGCATGCAGGACATGGATTTATAGACAAATCTTTTTTTAAATTTCTTTTTCATCTGTTGTGAAATTCAACATCATCCAACAGACTCTTTAACCCTCTATGGCATGACTTTTTATTTTTGTGGGGAAGAAATATTTTCCTGCATTCTTTGGGAGCTTGGTGGTCCCTAATTACATGTCAATCATAAAATCGGACTCTGACACCTCCTGGAACCAGATTTGGGTTTGTTGCCTCAGGGTAACATTGGTCTAGAACACCAAGATTGTCTACACTGATTATGAGAAATGAAATACAAATCAAACAAAAACTATATTCATAAAAGAACTATTTTTTGGACAAAAATATGTCAAAAATCATGCCCCCCAAAAAATAAAATAAAGGAGCAATGTGAGGTACAGCTATGTGGTTTGTTGCCTGAGGGCAACGCCATGCCATAGAGGGTTAAAATAATACCTCTGTACAATATTTACACACACACATGCACACACAAACAAACAAATCACAGTAATCAACACTACAAGGTTCTTAACTGGAACACCTGCTTTAGCTTTCTCCAGAAGTTTCTTCTTTGTTTTCTTTTCTTCATAGTATTTTTTATTGGTCTATGTTTACCAAACTAATACTAAATGAAACACATCTCTCAGTAATAGCTTCATCCTTGGGAATTTCTGAACATACGTAGGTATGGCTGATACTTTGATAAACACACACTTGCACTCACTTCAAAATCAAAGACTGAGGGTGTCCTGTTCTGAGTGATGTGGGACATACTGAGGGAGAGGAAATGAAGACTTGGACTTACTGGAGCCAGAGAACAATGGGAAATATGGATTTTAATATGTCATTACTCCTCTAGTGCTGAATATATCTAAAACGGTCACAATTTTGTGTGGCTTGAGTACTTGATGAATTCAATTTAGTTCAGGTGAGTTTATTTATATAGTGTTTAATCACAACACACGTTGTTTCAAGGCACTTAACAAAAAAGTCACTTTAATCCAATCATTCAAAGTACATTCAAGCTATTCCTAGGAATCAAATGCAAGCTTTCAAACATTTTTTTTCTCTTTTTCTTGTAGGTTAATGGAAACATTCTCGAAACTGGCCTAGTGGATCTCCACCAGATAAGCCCTGTGTCAGTGGCTTCAGTGACAGTGCCACCAGAGGACTCCTGGGAATGGGATGAAACAGATATGTCGGTCATGGAAGCAGAGCGACTAGATGTACCACAACCTGACCTTACAACCAACCTCCCCACAGCCTTGCAATCAAGTCTGCTGTCAAACAATATTTTGGCCACTGACAATCAACCTGTTGAGATTCAAACTGATATCCAAGCCACTCAGTTAAAAGAGTTCTCTAATTTGAAGGATGGATCCTCGATTGATGTTAACTCCCATTCCCCACCAAACAATAACGTATATCAAGTCTACAGCCTCCACAGTATTGAATTATGCAAGCAGCCGGTGTTTCCACTTCCTTCCACATTAATGCACATAAATAACCCTGTAAAAAACAAAGAACATTTTTTGCTGAAGAGTATTAGTAAAGATTCTTCCTTGTCCTCTATTGAATCTCTCCCAGACCTCCTGGGAGGTTTGATGTCAAGTAGCCAACAACGAGAAATAATCAGTGAATTTTGTAATAGGGAAAGTGAGGGTGGCAGAAGGAGCGGTCAGTCGGAAAATAGTCTACGATCAGATTGTGAGAGTGGGATTGTAAGTGACAATGGAGATTCAGAGACATCGTCAAACTCTGGAGTACAAGGGAAGAAAGAGGATCAGGGGATAGAGAGAAAGGAGAAAAGAGACCGGAGGAAAGGTGAAGTTACACAAGAACATTATAGTTTAGCTCTGGAAAAGAACTGCATTGCCCCTTATAAAAGGAGCAAGATGCAAATATCTACGAATTTGGAAGAATGGAGAAGGAATGAGCTGAAATGTGAAATAAAAAGAAACAAGAGGGAGGAGAAGAAGAGGTGCAAACAGGATGGGGGGGAAGCAGTGGAATTCCTGATAAACGGACATGGGATCCTGACACCGGCAAACTCCGACTCTGACATTGATGTGAAAGGACTTGATGACTCTAAGATGTTCATATCCCAGAGGGACAACACAGAGTGTAACCCTGACCATTATAATAGTTCAGAGACTCCCCCTGCTCTCAACAGTAGGACATCAAGTCCCGTTTTGTCTCAGAGCTCTTCTTTGGAGTCTCTTTTGGCTCTGGGTATCGACTTATTCCCTTCCAAAGAGCGGCTGCATCATAGTGTCTCTTTGGAGAGCTGCCTTAATCCATGCGACAGCCCCGACAGGGAGGCAGTGGGCAGTCTCACAAGTCCTGACGAGATGAACCCGTGCCAGGAGAAAGACCAAGATAGAATTAATCTAAGAGCAAGCATAGATACTGAAACAGAGGCATCTTCTGGAGAGCTAAGCCAAAGAACCCTTGATCTCCTGAAACGTTTGGAGAACATTCAGAATCCTTTGGTTGGGAAGATGACCCGAAGTGTTTCTGACATGTCAATTCAAAGCAGTATCCCACAAAAGTACCACTTCCCTGTTTCACCCTCTTTAGGTGGTCAACACACTCCACTCTCCAGGTTGTTTAGCACTTCATGGAAAGGACAGCCATCACTGATCAATGAAAACTTATCAAAAATGTCACTAACAGAACTGAGTAGCACAGAGGACTCGTCTCTGGCTTCTGAGGATTTTATTGTGCTCAGAAACCAGCACCCTCTTTTCCTAGATCCAAACATAGCAACCAGTTCCAGCCCTCGTAGGAAACATTGTCACAACGGCAACAGGGGAGGGAAAGCTGTAGATGAGTCGGATGCTGCTAGTTTAAGCATGGTGGTCAATGTTTCATGTACATCAGCATGCACAGATGAAGATGAAGATGACAGTGATCTGCTTTCATCCTCCACACTGACGCTCACTGAAGAGGAACTTGGTGTTCGGGATGAACAAGACGGAGATGACGACAGGGTTAATGGTTTGTCTTCTGGGAATGAGGAAGATGAAGATAATGATGAAGATGACATGGAAAACTCCTACGAGTTGGGGCTTGAGTACATGAAAAGGGAATTACAGAGCTGGATACGACCTCCTCGCACCTCTGTATCCTCCTCATTCAAATCGGAGGCAGGCCTTCTGGATGAACTGCAGTGTGGAAGTGCTCCACCTTCCACCTTCACATACTCGCGTGCACAATTAATGGATAGCAGTAACAAAGCTGGTAGAAACGAAAGAGAAGATGAGACCAGACTGAATGTGACAAGAAGCTACATCAGCCAATTTGTCGATGATGTGGAGAATGGAAACATTGACCACAGCGGTCTACAAGGAAAAGACGAAGACGATGAGCTACTCCAAGAAGAGTCTGGCTTGTTCACTCAGAAAAGAGACACTTTAAGGGACTTTTATGTGAACACCAAAACAGAAGACCAAGTTGAAGATGTTGGCAACTTGAGAGTTGAAATGGATTCAGTTTCAACAAGTCATATTTGTTCATCACCATCCAGTGAGCTGCATCCCTTCTCTTCCAAGCGTACTTCCTGTTTGGTGGGAGAGCTGAGAGGGGAGCTCCCCTGCCACAGTGCCTCATTTCCTTCACCCCCTTTGCTGTCTCCAGTCAACTGCAGATCCCACAATGCACTGGACAACAACTTCTCAATTGCTGGAGGACGGAAAGCCATCACAATTCAAGAGAAGTTTAAGTTCTCATCGTTGGTCACAGAACAGACAAGGAGGGAAGTCAGAGCAAAAGATTCATCTCTGCCATCCAAAAAAGGCCACAAATCCCACGCTTCCTGCTGCAGCCCCTTCGTCCTGTCAGCCTCGCCACTCAGCGTTGACGAAAGCAAGAAGGAGAATGTTCATGACTTTGTAATGGAGATTATTGACATGGCCTCTGTAGCACTGAAAAGCAAAGAGAACCAGTCAGATGGAGCAACCCAGAGGGAGATCAGTGGGTCTGTCCCAGACCAGTCCTCCACCTCACTAGCACACATCCGAGACAAGGTAGAACTTTAATTTTACAAACTAATCAGATTCACACAGTGTCTACCACACAATTGTTGAATGACTAATGTAAAAATATCAGAATAAAATTAATATGAGTTTGAAGCTGTCCTATTTGACCTGGTATATTCTGTGCATTTTAAAGACAAATTATTTCAAAGGAAAGTTATCTGTCTTCATTTGTTTATTCAGTTGAAGTAATTCAATAAATCGCATCACGGATCAGAACTTTGAGGGTGTAATTATTAATTTCTTCAGTAAGTAAAGCAATCTAAAAGTTCATTAGTTTTCAGTCCACATTTCTTAAAAGGCAAAGAGAAATCACGCAGAAAACATTGTCATAATGTAAAACATTAATATGTAAATAAAGATTTTATGGTATGATAGTTACAATGAAATACAAACAGAGAATGATCAAAGTTGTATATATATCCTGGCTGAACTTTTCTATTTAATTTGAGTCATTCTTAGTTTAAAATCAGATTTCACTTCACATTAGCTTTAATTAAAGCATCAAAATAAGACATTTGTGTGTGTGGCTCTCAGTGACTATCAATATTGTTTATTCTTACGTCAGACCCTCTACTTAGAAACCAGTACGAAGCAACAAACTGTTCATTTTCTTCCTTCAGGTGCTTGAACACTCCCATAGGCCTCTGCATCTTCGGAAGGGAGATTTCTACTCCTACCTGTCTCTCTCCTCCCATGACAGCGACTGTGGTGAGGTCAGTCAGTGTGCTGAGGACAAGAGTTTGACCCCTGTGCCCTACACCATCCCATCCTATTGCACGTCGACACCAACCCCAAACAGTCCAAGCCCTGAGCTGTTTCCCAGCAGCAAAGTGGCAATGTCTTCCTTTCAGTCATCTCAGTTGAGCAGACGCTCTTCCCCTAACCTGACTGCCAAGGACTACATTGGCAGTCTGGATTTGAAGTGTTTTGATGGTGAACCTGGGAGCATCTCAGATGGAAGTCGAGTGGAGCAGCAGTCTTCTAGCCCCTCTCTGTCCGTACCCACCAGTCCTGACTTCAGGAATGAGGAGACACTGTTTGAAGTATGTAC